>NW_012102099.1:797217-806129 GCF_000951045.1 Mandrillus leucophaeus | reverse complement strand
CCCGCTCCCGGCGCACCTGCCCTGCCCCGCCCCCCGAGACGCTGCCCACCTGTCCTTTGTGCAGGGCGGTACCATTAGATCTTGCCAGCTCTCCTTCAGGGAGCGCCCGCTATGTGCCAGGCGCCGTGCCAAGCCTGATCTCCCGTAATCCTCACAGACCCTCCGCGGTCAGCGCTTCTGCTGCTCCCCGCCCAGGGCGCAGCGGGGTGTGGCCGTTTGCCCAGGGTCACGCAGACTTGAACCCCCCATCCCTATGCCCATTTAACAACCAAGATACAGCGCCTCCCACCGCGTCCACATCCACATCTGCTGTGACTCCGGGGCCTCCTAACCGTCCTGGGAGGCAAAACAGTCACACCGGTGGCTGGCGTCGCGGTGCACCTACTGTGTGCCAAGCACTCATGGCCTCAGTTCACTTTCGCAACAGCAACGAGAGATCTGTTGCCCCAGGGTGAGGAAGCGAAGGCACAGAAGAGCTGAAGCAATTTGCCCACAGTCACAAGGTACAGAGTGACAGAGCCGGGGTTCAAATCCAGGGATTCAGACCCCAGGATCCCAACTACTGGGCTCCATTAGTCCCACCCCTGGATTCGTGGTGGCTGAAATCCAGCCCACACCTCTTCTTCCTTTCCACAGTTCAGCCCACGCAGGTTCTGTCCCAGCATCGTGAGTAGCTGCCTCTCCTAGCTATACCTGAGAAATCTAAGAAGTTTCTAGGCCTAAAGCCACTGCCACAATCTGCATCTCTTTTTTATTTATTTATTTATTTATTTATTTATTTTTGGGGACAGAATCTTGCTCTGTAGCCCAGGATGGAGTGCAATGGTGTGATCTCTGCTCACTGAAACCTCTGGTTCCTGGGTTCAAGCGATTCTCCTGCCACAGCCTCCCAAGTAGCTGGGATTACAGGCACACACCACCATGCCTGGCTAATTTTCGTATTTTTAGTAGAGACAGGGTTTCACTATGTTGGCCAGGCTGGTCTTGAACTCCTAGCCTCAAGTGACCCGCCTGCCTCAGCCTCTCAAAGTGCTGGGATGACAGGCGTGAGCCACCACACCTGGCCCACAACTCTCATTTCTGTCAGGCCTCTCAGAAGTTCCTGCTGTCAGTGCAGGAAGCTGCTTGGAAGTCATTCTAGGCCACTCCCTCCATTTCCCAGGTAGGGGAACCAAGACCATTCAGGTGCAAGGCTGGCCCAAGTCAGAGATGGCCTGGGAGAGCCTTTGGGGGACAGGGAGGGTTCAGTCCCCTCAGGCCTGGCTGTGCCCCCTGCCCCCTACCCACAATCAGTCCCAGGGTTGGGGGGTACACACCAAGGAGGGACAGGAAGTGTCCAAGAAGCAGAGCCGGCTCTGTGTCCCCAGTGGCGGCGGGTGTCTGGGGCAGGAGGAGGCTATCTGATCCCTTCCCCACTGCCCCGGCCATGACCTCCTCCCTCCCTCCCTCGCTCCCTCCCTCCCTCCTCCCTCATGGCTGGGGTAGCCAGCACCCTGGGCTGCAGCTGAGAACCCAGTGTTCCCCAACCCCGCCAGCATTCCAGTGGGAGGAGGGGTGGGGGGAGGCTGTGCCCAGAGCTTTAGGGACAGGGCCACCCCTGGGGCTGCTCCACCCTGGGAGGGCCAAGGCCAGGCTGCCTCCAACCTCACCGTTTCCTGCCTCCGCTCTCCCCATCTCTCAGTAGCAGAGCTGCCTAAATTTGGCTCCAGGAGGGAATGGGGGAGGCAGCGGCAGGCGGGTGCCGTCAGAGGCCAGGGCGTCGCTCCCGTCTAGCCGGCTGGCATTTTTGCTGTCTGGAGGAGGGCAGGGGGGCCCGGCAGCCCTCTCCCGGAAAGGGAGATGTTCGTACCTTCTGACATACACTGAGTAATGTGCAAACGACATGCAAACCGAGCTTCAAATCAGCATCTCAGCCAGGGAACAGCTTGAGAGCTGCTTTTGGGATGAGAGCAGAAGGACCAGAGCCCAGTGCCCAGGGGCTCCAGTGGGGGTGGGGTGGGGGGCGGCACAGAGTGTCTAGGGCTGAGCGTTGGGAGACTCAGTTTCTTGCCAGCTGTAGGGCTTTGTTCCAGTGGCTGGACCCTCTGGGTCCCAGCCCAAGGGCAGGGCCATGGCTTTCTCTGGCTGCTCCAGCAAAGCGCTGGGCACACCCTGTCACGTGGTTAAGCACGTGAGTTCTGCAGCCATCCTGCCTAGGTTTGAACCCTGGCTCTCCACAAGCCAGCTGAGTGAATTCCTCAACCGAGCACCCAGGAAAGCAGCTAGTGGAACTGGGTGTCCGTTTTAGAAGAGCCACTTCCCTTCCCTGGAAGTTGGGCGTGGGGGCATGACCTGAAAGAACCTGGGCTTTGGAATCAGATCTGGATTCCAGGCCTGGCTCAGCCAGTGAGACTCTCTGAGTCTCACTCCCTTCATTTGGGAAATGGGTTCAGGATCTCAAGGTCAGCTGTGACGTCCACGTGATGACCTTGCACATGGCGGGCACACACAGGCCTTCCCATGGTGCAGCTTCACTGCTGTCTGCATTCATGTGACTCCTAGCTCCATCCTGTCCCATCACTCCTCTTCTCTTTGCTCTTCTGTCCTGCCTTTTTCGTCTCTAGATGTAAATTTCTTGCAGTCTTTTTCCCTTCTGTCTCTCTACTGGTGATCTTGGAAAAGTCATTGCCTCTCAGAGTCTCAGTCTGCACATCTTCTAAATGGGAGTAAATGAGAGGTGGACAACGAGCCCTGTCTGGGGCCTGGGGCTCATCTTTACAAGACCATCCACCCATCATTCCAAAGGGCCATCAGGGGCGGGCTGTGCCCTCAACTCTATCAGGCATGGCGTGTTGGGGGCTCCACTTCTCGGTAACTCTGTTTAACCCCAGATAACTGCTCTCCTGCCCCTCGGCCAGGGCTGATACGAGCTGAATCCAGCTTCCTGCCACCCAAAAGCCACTTCCTGCCAAGCTGATACCAGAAGAACTTGTTTTCTGTGCACAGAGCAGTCCCTGGTGGGGCAGCCACCAGCTTGCCTCGGGTGTGAACATTTTTTTCCATTTGCCGGTCTGTCTGCTGGGCTGGGCAGGGGAGGTTGGGGACTCTGACCCCTTCACCTCTGCACCTGCCTGTCCTGCCCTGAGGTAGCCTCCGGGCCCACCAGCCATCCCAGGAAGGGTACCAAGTGTCCCTCTGGGCCCGGACAGACGTGTGTAGGCCATGACACACACTCACACACACACACAGTCAGTCTGACAGAGCCCCTGTGGCCACTGGGCGTTTGGGCAAGGACTCAGGGAGAAAATGTGTGACTGTCACACACAGTTAAGGTCACAGAGACACGGACATAGCCTCACACATGCAACCATCTGCAGTCCTTGGACAGTCTCACACACTGTTACACGCAGTTACACGCAGGCCCACAGTCACGCTCAGAATCCCACACCACTCCACACAGCTTTACACATGTACACAGCAATCTTCCTCCCAGCGCCCCCACACCTGCCCGGCACCGACCTTCCAGATGCGTTCACTGATTCAACAAATCCTTTTTGAGGGTCTTCTCTGTGCAGGCCCTGGGCTAACCCATAATCAGAATGACTGGAACAGGAACAAATAATTAGCTGAGCTGTGCTGTTGCCTCCATTTCCCCGTCTGTGAGATGGGGATCCTAGCCCTCCCCAGTGGGACTGTCATTGTTAGGAGTGAATGAGTGGAAAGCCCTTGGTCCGTGTTTGGCCCATAGAGAGTGTCGTCTAAGTAAGGCTATCCTGGTTAGCCAAAAACATCCTGTGCCCAGCTCCACGCAGAACACCTGGCACATTATCTCCCTGAGCCCTTGCCCAAGACCCCAGCAGCTGGGGCCATCGCCCCCATTCCTCAGATGAGGAAACTGAGGCTCAGAGAAGAGGCTCACAGTCTGTAGGTTGCCCCACTGACCTCGTGTCATGCCACAGTGCTGCTCCAACCTGCCTTACCAGCCCCTCCACACACACACACACACACACACACACACACACACTGTTCCCTCTGGCTGGAATGCCCTTCCCACTTGCATACAGCATGTCCAGCTCCTCTGAGCTGCCTACTTACACTTCGGTGAAATGGGGATACTAGCCCGTGTCAGCCCCTGTTTATATCCCTCAGGGCACTGAACTTTAAGAGCCAGGAGTAAAGACCGTTTTGTCCTGTTCTCTGGCACACAGTAGGTGCTCGACAACTATTTCAAAACTAAAGGACTAAGCAAGTGGCCTCACAGCTACTGAGGACGGAGTCTGGAACCGAACGCAGGGCACTCTGAAGCTGGAGCTCACTTCTACGCTATTGCCTTTCTCATGCTACTAGCAGGCACTGAATGTGTCAGTGAGTGAATGAATGAATGAAACCAAGATCTCAGAATCCCAGTCAAGTGCTCCCTGAGCTTCATTTCCTGGTAGCGTGGACATGAGCCAAGCTCCAGCCACCTTGGATGGTGACGGGGCTGATGGGCTGCCTGAAGCCGGCTGTCAGGAGCTCGTCTGGCCACAGCCGCCAGCAGGGGAGACCAGCTGGCGGTGCAGGGTCCATCGGCCCAGGCCTGGAATCTGAGCTGCCCTCAGAGGCCCAGCTTCTCTTTGGGCCCCCACAAACTGGCCTTTGTTCCCGGGCCGGCCAAGACCCAGCAGCTTGGGCTTTCTGTCTGCCCGCGGCACCCGCGCTGAGCTGGCGGGGGTAAATGGGCCAGCCTCTGCTCTGTCCATGCCCAGGACGTCGCTTTAGGACTAAATGGAGATGTAATTTTCTATACAAATCCATGACAATTTAGATGGAGTGATTGTAATTGGCTTTTCAATGGGGGTTTTGTCCAGAGCTGGTGGCTAGAACTGGGTGGCCTGTTTGAGGCAGGCTCCATTTAAATGACAATAAAGCAATAATATTGAGGACTCTACAGTGCCCAGCACTCCTCCCAGCCCAAGTAGAGCCTCATGTTTATGGATCTGGTCCTTCCCTGGGGCTGTCTGGATAGGCGGGTGGTGGGGGCACTGAGCCCAGGAGACGGGTGCCCACATCTTTGGGCTTCGGGACACAGAGCTTCGGAACGGCTGGGGTAGGGTCCCGTGTCCACTGGCTTACCTGCGCCCTTATTCCTGACACTCTCACTAACTAGTGCCTCCTGGGGCTGGCTGCTAGTCCAGGTTTCGGGGGCACCAAGACAATGAGAGCTGCTCAGGCAGGTCAGAGGGAGAAGGCTACAATGGCCAGTACAGCATGACGTTTGAGAGCATGACCAAGAGATGACCAACAGCCAGACAGCCTGGGCTCAAATCCTACTCCACTTCTTTAAAAAAGAATTTTTTTTGAGACAGAGTCTCGCTGTGTCACCCAGACTGGAGTACAGTGGCAGGATCATGGCTCATTGCAGCCTCGACCTCCAAAGCTTAAAAGCAATCCTCCCACCTCAGCCTCCCAAGTGGCTGGACCATAGGCATGTGCCACTATACCTGGCTAATCTTTTTATTTTTTTTGTAGAGACAGAGTCTCGTTGTGTTGCCCACGCTGGTCTCGAACTACTAGGCTCAAGAGATCCTCCCGTCTCAGCCTCCCAAAGTGCTGGGATTACAGGTGTGAGCCACTGTGCTCAGGCCCTACTCCACTTCTGACTCACTTCTTGAACTTTAGCAAGTTACTTAACCGCTCCATGCCTCAGTTTCCCCAGCCATAACATGAAGCTGCAGTGAAAGTTTTTGTGAAGATGAAACACCTTAATAGTGCCTGGCATGTGGAAGGTGCTATATATAAGTCATTGCCATGATTCATTCCAAGCTCTAGCTCTGGTGTCAGGGTGACCTTGGGCACGTGACTTAACCTCTTTAAACCTCCACTGGCTTCTCTTTAAAATGGGGCTTTTAGGAGAACTGACCTCACGGGGTTGTGAGGATTTTAGAGAATGCAGGAAAGCGCTGAGCACACAGCCGTGCTCGATAAACACGAGCTCTCTTGCTGGGGTGCTCTCGCCTTGAGGAGCTCGCCAGCGAGTGATCATTACCGTGTCGAGTGTGGGGGAAAGGGAAGAGAATAAAGCTCGCAGGAAGCCACCACAGAGCTCAGCTGGCTCTGCTGTCAGGGGATGCAATAGAAGAGAACGATCCAGAGGGCCCTCGGGAACAGGGCAGGGAGTGGGGCTGCGTGAAGGAAGGCTTCACAGAGGAGGTGATATTTGGGCTGGACCTTGAAGGATGAGTGGCACTTTTGCCACCAGAAAGGGTGATACCCAGCCTGGCCAACATGGTGAAACCCCGTGTCTACTAAAAATACAAAAATTAGCTGGGGCCAGGCACAGTGGCTTACGCCTGTAATCCCAGCACTTTGGGAGGCCCAGGTGGGTGGATCACTGAAGTCAGGAGTTCAAGACCAGCCTGACCAATATGGTGAAACCTTGTCTCTACTAAAAATACAAACATTAGCTGGGTGTGGTTGCAGGCACCTGTAATCTCAGCTACTAGGGAGGCTGAGGCAGGAGAATCGCTTGAACACAGGAGGAGGAGGTTGCAGTGAGCTGAGATCGTGCCATTGTACCCTAGCCTGAATGACAGAGTGAGACTCTGTCACACACACACACACACACACACACACACAAAAAAAAGATTAGCTGGGTTTGGTGGTGCACACCTGTAGTCCCAGCTTCTTGGGAGGCTGAGGCACGAGAATCACTTGAACCCGGGAGGTAGAGGTTGCAGTGAGCCAAGATCTCGCCACTGCACTCCAGCATGGGTGACACAGTGAGACTTTGTCTCAAAAACAAACAAACAAACAAACAAAAAAAACAAAACAGGGGCAGGCACTGTGGTTACAAAGTCAACAGGCAGACCTGGCTGCCTTCTGAACGAGTTATTTGTGCCCGTGAAAAGGGTGGTGGACAGGGAGCGTCTGCCGAAGGTGCGACGTTAAGTCACCTCTGATGGCCAACAGCCTGTGCAAAGGCCCTCAGGCAGGCAGGCGGCCGGCGTCGTGGGCAGTGGTGAGTGGGATGGTGGGGAGGCTGTGCTGAACATGCTGGAGGGACGGATGGGGTGGCGGCTGTATTCACGTGAAACAGGCAGCCATAGAGGGATTTTAAGCAGGCGGGTGACACCATCCAGAGGATATTTTTAAATGATCTCTCTGACTGCTTGTGGAAAATGGGCTATGGAGAAGAAGGGGTGAGAGAGAGGCAGGGAAGCCATGAGGAGGCAGCTGGATCACTGGGGGAGAGAAGTGGTTAGACCCAAGGTATAGCAGGGCCCAGGAGCTGCTGGAAGGATGATGGGAAGGCAGGAGGTGGGTGGAAAAGGAAGGGGAAAGGAGTACTAAGAGGCACGGGGCCTTTGAGGCGTGGTGAGGGGCTGTGTGCAGCTGGTACCCGAGCAGGGTTGGTGAAAGGAGATAGCAGAAGAGAGGTGAGGGCCGCCTCCCACCTCCCTACGCCAGGCTAAGGCTCTCCAGCTTTGTCCTGAAGGCAGCAGGGTGTCAACAAGGATTTTTCTCCAGGCAGGAAAAGACCATGCTGAGATTTGTGCTTTTGAAGGATCATTTTGGCTGCAGGGTAGAGGGGTGGGAGGTGGCAGGTGGGCGAGGCTGGAAGGAGAGAGGCAGGGAGGGAGGGTGGTCAGTGGGGGCTCAGAGGCCTCAGCAGGCATCCTGGCCAGCTCCCAACTCCAAGAGCAATAAACCACTTTATTGGGGGTCTAAAACCAGCCCCAGGTCACAGAGCTTGTCAATGGCAGAGATGGATCCCACCCCAGGGTGAACCTGAAATCCAGTGCACTGTTCCCCTTTGCCATCATCAGCCTTGGTCACTAGTAAAATCCATCACAAATAGCTTTTCATCACGACTCTCAGCCAAAGAACCCGTACTATGACACCAAGAGGTGAGTACTATTATTATTCCCATTTTACAGATCAGGAAACTGAGGCTAAGTCACCTGCTAAAAGCACACAGCTGGGAATTGACAGCCAGGTTCAGATCTAGGCAGTGTGACTCCAGACCCATACCACAGGTCCTAAGCAGGAGGTCTCAGGCCAAGTGGGGTCTATGGACGTATTTGGGGAACCTACAGAGGTTTATTACAATTTGAGTTTGTTGCTGATACTTAAAAGTTGGGACTGAGCATGGTGGTGCCTGCCTGTAGTCCCAGCTACCCAGGAGGCTGAGGCAGGAGGATCACTTGAGCCCAGGAGTTTGAGGCTGCAGTGAGTTATAATAGTGCCACTGCACTCCAGCCTGGGTGACAGAGTGTGATCCTGTCTCTAAAGAATAAAAAAAATTTTTAAAATGGGACTTTTCATTAAATAAGAAAAACGTGAACTTTGGACAGGACCACTTGATGTTGACAACCCCAAGCTCCAGTCCTTGAACTTCGCCCATCTTTTAGGGCCATTCACACGTGTGCGATATCAGGTTGACATCTCCAGCATGGGCCTCTCTTCTGCCGCTGGACAGCCAACTGGACACATCTGAAAGCAAGTGTGTGTCTAGGGCCCCCTGGAGAGCCAGGGAGCACATCCATCCACTCATCCAACAAGCGTTTAGACCCCCTTTGCCCCCCTGCCCACAGTCCTGGCCACCATCACCAAACTTCCTCCCCCAGAAGGCTTCTCCATCTCCCTTGCTCAGGCCAGACACCCTGAAGGCATCCTTGACAGCTCACTGGTTCTCACAGCCCACATCCCATCCATGGGCAAGTTCTGTTGGGTCCCCCTTTAAACTATATCCAGAATGCAGCTGCATTCTCCACTGTCCCAGGGGCTGGAGGTGCAGGGAGAGGCATGTGCCGTTAGTCTAGCATGCTGAGTCTCAGTTCTCTTGTCTGTAAGAAGGATGGGCTAGAGCAAGATATTTGGATTCCCATTATTCTTGTGTCCAGATTTTGGAGCTAGGAAGAGCCTGTTTACAAGACACTTAGCTTGTAATT
>NW_012102099.1:779909-797054 GCF_000951045.1 Mandrillus leucophaeus | reverse complement strand
GGCTAATTTTTGTATTTTTAGTAGAGACGGAGTTTCACCATGCTGGCCAGGCTGGTCTCGAACAACTGACCTCATGATCTGCTGGCCTCAGCCTCCCAAAGTGCTGGGATTACAGGCGTGAGCCACCGCGCACGACCTTTTTTTTTTTTAGGCAGAGTTTTGCTCTTGTTACTCAGGCTGGAGTGCAATGGCGCGATCTCAGCTCACCGCAACCTCCGCCTCCTGGGTTCAAGTGATTCTCCTTTCTCAGCCTCCTAAGTAGCTGGGATTACAGTCATGCACCACAATGCCCGGCTAATTTTGTATTTTTAATAGAGATGGGGTTTCTCCATGTTTTTATTTATTTGTTTATTTTTTAAGATGGAGTTTCACTCTTGTTGCCTAGGCTGGAATACAATAGCGTGATCTCAGCTCACTGCAACCTCTGCCTCCCGGGTTTAAGCAATTCTCCTACCTCAGCCTCCCGAGTAGCTGGGATTATAGGCATGTGCCACCACACCGGCTAATTTTGTATTTTTAGTAGAGACGGAGTTTCGCCATGATCAGGCTGGTTTCGAACTACCAACCTCAGGTGATCCACCCGGCTCAGCCTCCCAAAGTGCTGGGATTAGAGGCGTGAGCCACCGCGCCCGGCAAGGCTGTAATTCTAATTCCCTTATGGCCTGGGCAGGACACAGGTGGGACACAGGAGGAGAGCGTGGGTGTTGGAGGCAATGACAGTCTTGACTTTCAACTCCCTGGGTCAGGAGCTCCCTGGGATGGAGGCTGTCTTGTTCACCACTGCATCCCCAGTATCTGCCAGAGCTGACCACAGAGTAGGTGCCCAGGAAACGTGTACTGAAAGAATAAGTGATGAATGAGTCCTCCTGGTCCTCCAGAGGGACCTTGGGCATTCACTAACTTTCAGAGGGCCTTGATTTTCCCATCTGAGAAACAGGCAGGACAATCTAATGCCACTGCCTTCCTTCTCTGTAACATTTACCATGCGCTTACTGTGTGCCTCACCCTGCTCTAAGTGCTTTACATATATCAACTCATTGACTCTACACTCTAGCCCCAGGAGGTTGGGACAACTCTCTTTTATGGGGGAGAAAACTGCAGCCCAGAGAAGAAAGTGACATACATGCCCAATGTCACACAGCACAAAGCACCTGAGCTAGAGACTAGCCCGGGCAGCCTGGCCCCAGAACTCTCATTCTTTCTTGAGAGAGGATCCCACTCTGTTGCCTAGGCCAGAGTGCAGTGGCTCAGTCATGACTCACTGCAGCCTCAACCTTCCACATTCAAGCGATCCTCCCACCTCAGCCTCCCAATTAGCTGGGACTACAGGCACAAGCCACCATGCCCAGCTAATGTTTGTATTTTTTGTAGAGATGGGTTTTCACCATGTTGCCCAGGCTGGTCTTGAACTCCTGGGCTCAAGCCATTCTCCCACCTCAAACTCCCATAGTTCAGTGATTACAGGCATGTGCCACCATGCCTGGCTTTCTCATTCTTAAACAGTGTCCTAGGCTGCCCCTCAAGAAGAAATGAGGTTTGGGAAGCCTGCCCCAAGGAAGCGCCTGAGTTGCAGGTGGGGACATACTGGGCAGGACTGCAAGCTTAACTATCCTTCCATGGCTCTGTACTGCCCGTCAAATGCCATCCAAAAACTCATGCCTGGATTTGAGGCCCCTGGAAGCAGCTCCAGCCATGTCTCCTCCTCCTAGAGGTCCTAGCACAAACCTGACATTCCAGCCTCCCTGGCTGCTTCTCCTCCCATGAGCTCTGGGGCCATCCTGCCTCTGTGCCTGGACACACACTGTCCCCTCTGCCTGGAATGCCCAGAACTGAGTGGTTTCATTCAAATGCCCTCTCTTTCTCCACAGGAATCCTTCCCTGACCTTCCCCCAACCCCCAACCCAACATGTCTCTTGCCTTCAATTTCCTGTAACACTTTGCCAACAAGGATAATAATAGCCAATGTGTATTAAACACTCCTGATGTACCAGTAGGTACTATTGTCAATACTGTTTTACAGGTAAGGAAACTTAGGCACTGAGAAGAGAAGCAAGTTGCCAAAGGTGCGTGGGATGGAGTCAGGATTGAACCTACATCTGCCTGACAAATTGCAAAGCTAGACTTCTAAGCCCCTAAACCAGACCACGTCTCACTGGCAGGCATACAACAGATGCTCATTCAAGACTCCCTAGTAACTGACTGCCTTTGGCTTCCACACTTAATTGCCTTTTGCACACTTAAGTATGATCTTAGAGATTCTCCAGGGTGAATTGGCATTTTTCTGGTAGTTATTTCAGAAGTGGTCGGAGACACTCTCAAGGCATGGGGCTGAATCAAATGGTGAAAAATAAATAGGATCACAAGTCGGATAGATCATGTGAACTGAGATCTCCGTAAAGTGGGGATTTTAATTCTGACCTTCAGGGTCATTACGAGGGGATGCACAGTGCCAGCATACACTGAGTGCTCAATATACAGTAACCACGGTCATTACACGAATGGCTCACTTTCTAGACATTATTGCCGGGAGTGAAAATTGGTTCCCTGTCTGTGGAGGGCAGTCTGTATCATCTCCAAAAGCACATGCCCTCGGACACAGCAATTCAACTCCTTGGTATAAACTCGCCCATGCTTGAAATGGCCATCTATGTTCAAGGATGTTCACTAAAGTCTTGCGAGAGCAGAATATCACAAACAATCCAAATATCCGTTAACAGGGGACTGGATAAGTAAATTACGGTACATCCATAAAACTGAATACTACACAGCTGTAAAAAAGAAGGAGAAAGTTCTTTATGTTCTGACATACTTAGGCACTGACAGCACATAGATTTACTGTTCAGTGGGAAAAACAACCTGAAGAATGTAAGAGCTAAAACTATAAAACTCTTAGAAGAAAACATAGAGATAAATCTTTGTGACCCTGGATTAGGCAATGACTTGTTAGATATGACACCAAAGGTTCAAGCAATAGAAGAAAAATTAGACAAATTGCACTTCATCAAAATTAAAAACATTAGTACTACAATGGACACCATTAAGAAAGCAAAAAGACAACTCACAGACTGGGGTAAAATATGTGCAAACCATGTATCTGATAAGGGATTTGTATCTAGAATACAGAAAAGTTCTTACAAGTCAATGGTAAAATGACAAGTAATACAATATTTTTAACGGGCAAGGATCTGAATAGATATTTCCTCAATAGAGACATACAAATGGCCAATAAGCACATGAAAAGATACTCAACATCATCAGCCACCGGGGAAACGCAAATCAAAACCACAGTGAGATGCCACTTACACCCACCAGGATGGCTCTAATAAAAAAGACAGCTAATAAGTTTTGGCCAGGCCTGGTGGCTCATGCCTGAAATCCTAGCACTTTGGGAGGCCGAGGCGGACAGGTAACTTGAGGTCAGGAGTTCAAGACCAGCCTGGCCAACATGGTAAAACCCTGTCTCTATTAAAAATACAAAAATTAGCAGGAGTGATTGCCTGCACCTGTAATCCCAGCTACTCGGGAGGCTGAGGCAGGAGAATCACTTGTACCAGGGAGGCAGAGATTGCAGTGAGCCGAGATCGCGCCATGCACTCCAGTCTGGGCGAGAGAGCAAGACTCGGTCTCAAAAATAAATAAATAAATAACAAGTTCTGGCAAAAATATAGAGAAATTGCAACCCTCATGCACTGCTGGTGGGAATGTAAAATGATGTACTGATTTGGAAACAGGTAGTTCCTCAAAAAGTTAAACATAGAGTTGCCATATGACTTAGCAATTCCACTCCTACATGGAAGAGGATAAAAAGCATAAGTGAACACCAAAACTTGTACATGACTGTTCATAGCAACATGATTCAAAATAGCCGAAATGTGGAAACAACACAAATGTCCATCAACTGTTGAATAAATAAGTAACCTGTGGTATGTCCATTCAATGGAATATTATTAGCAATAACAAGGAATGAAGTACAGTCAAGTGTCAATGATGGGATAGGTTCTGAGAAATGCGTCATTAGGTGATTGCATCGTTGTGCGAACATCATAGAGTGTATCTACACAATCCTAGATAACACAGCCTATTACTGTACTGAATACTGTAGACTATTGTAACACAATGATATTTGATTTTTTGTTTTTTTGAGGCGGAGTCTCACTCTGTCGCCCAGGCTGGAGTGCAATGGTGCGATCTTAGCTCACTGCAACCTCTGCCTCCCAGGTTCAAGCGATTCTTCTGTCTCAGCCTCCTGAGTAGCTGGGCCACTGAACCCGGACAATATTTGTATATCTAAACATATCTAAGCATACAAAAGGTATAGTAAACAATAATACAGTATTATAGGTCAGGCGCGGTGGCTCATACCTATAATCTCAGAACTTTGGGAGGCCAAGGCGAGCGGATCACTTGAGGTTGGGAATTCAAGACCAGCCTGGTCAACATGGTGAAACCTCATCTCTACTAAAAATACAAAAAAGTGGCCGGGCACGGTGGCTCACGCCTATAATCCCAACACTTTGGGAGGCTGAGGTGGGCGGATCATGAGGTCAGGAGTTCGAGACCAGACTGACCAAAATGGTGAAACCCTGTCTCTATTAAAAATACAAAAATTAGCTGGGTGTGGTGGCGTGTGCCTGTAATCCCAGCTATTCAGGAGGCTGAGGCAGGAGAGTCGCTTGAACCCAGGAGGCAGAGGTTGCAGTGAGCCGAGATCATGCCACTGCACTCCAGCCTGGGCAACAGGGCGAGACTCCATCTCAAAAAAAAAGAAAAAAAAAATACAAAAAAGTTAGCCAGGCATGGTGGTGGGTGCCTGTAATCCCAGCTACTCGGGAGGTTGAGACAGGAGAACTACTCGAACACAGGATGTGGAGGTTGCAGTGAGCCCAGATTGTGCCATTGCACTCTAGCCTGGGAGACAAAGCAAGACTCCATCTCAAAAAAAAAAAAAAAATTAATACAGTATTATAATAATTTAGGCTGGGCACGGTAGCTCATGCCTGTAATCTCGGCACTTTGGGAGGCCGAGGCGGGTGGATCACGAGGTCAGGAATTCGAGACCAGCCTGGCCAACATGGTGAAACCCCATTTCTACTAAAAATACAAAAATTAGCCGGTGTGGTGGTGGGTGCCTGTAGTCCCAGCTACTTGGGAGGCCAAGGCAGGAGAATCACTTGAACCCAGGAGGCGGAAGTTGCAGTGAGCTGAGATCATGCCACTGCACTCCAGCCTGGGTGACAGCATGAGACTTGGTCTCAAAATAATAATCATCATCATGATCATCATCCTCATCTCATGGGACCACTGTCATATATATATATGGTCCATTGTTGACCAAAATGTCCTTAAGTGGTGCATGACTGTACTGATACATGCTATAACATGGATGAACCCCGAAAATGTGAGTAAAAGAAATCCATTACAAAAGACCACGTACTATATGATTCTACTTATAGGAAATGTCCAGAAAAAGCCAATCTAAACAGACAGAAAGCACAGCAGAGGTTGTCTCCCTAGCTGGGGGAGGGAGTCAGGAGGAAATGAGGAGTGACTGTTTAGGGGTATGGGGGGTTTTTGGGGGTGATGCAAATGCTCTAAAATTGATTGTGGCAATGGTTGCACATCTCTGAATATATAATACTGAAAGCCACTGAATTATATTTATTATTATTTTTTTAGGGACAAGGTCTCACTCTGTTGCCCAGGCTGGAATGCAGCGGTGTTATCATAACTCCCTGCGGCCTTGAACTCCTGGGCTCAAGTGATCCTCCCGCCTCAGCCTCCAGAGTAGCTGGGGCTATGGGTACACACCACTATGCCCAGCTAATTTTTTAAATGTTTTGTAGAGACAGGGTCTGGCTATATTGCACAGCCTGGTCTTAAACTCCTGGGCTCAAATGATCCTCCTGCCTTGGCCTCCCAAAGTGCCAGATTACAGGTGTGAGCTACTATGCCCAGCCTGAATCATATTTTAAATGGATGAATTGTGTGGCATGTGAATTATACCTCAAAAAAAAAGCTATTATATTAAAAGCAACCTATAGAACAATGTACAACATATTTTGTGCAAAACTAGAAACAAAACCCAGAAATAGATTTGCATATGTGCATATATAAGTATAAAACATCTCTGAAAGGAGAACCAAGACATAACAGTGATTTCGCCTGGGAAGAGGAACAGGGTAACTGGTAGGCAGGGCCAGAAAGGGGACTTTTTCTTTTTAACAGTACACTGGTACTTGATGAATTGTTTTTTTGTTTGTTTTGTTTTGTTTTGTTTTTTAATAATGAAATTCTGGCAGTGCACGGTAGCTCACGCCTATAATCCCAGCACTTTGGGAGGCCAAGGCGGGTGGATCACCTGAGGTCAGGAGTTCTAGACCAGCCTAGCCAACATGGTGAAACTCTGTCTCTACTAAAAGTACAAAAATTAGCCAGGCGTGGTGGCAGGTGCCTGTAATCCCAGCTACTTGGGAGGCTGAGGCAGGAGAATCACTTGAACCCAGGAGGCGGAGGTTGCAGAAAGCCAAGATCATGCCACTGCACTCCAGCCTGGGTGACAAGAGAGAGACTCCATCTCAAAACAAAACAAAACAAAAAACCACCTTTTTTGGCTGGGCACAGTGGCTCACACCTATAATCCCAGCACTTTGGGAGGACAAGACGGGCAGATTGCCTGAGGTCAGGAGTTCGAGACCAGCCTGGCCAACATGGTGAAACCCAGTTTCTACTGAAACATACAAAAATTTGCCAAGCATGGTGGTGCGTGCCTGTAATCCAGTTACTTGGGAGGCTGAGGCAGGGGAATCGCTTGAATCTGGGAGGTGGAAGCTGCATTAAGCTAAGATTACTCACTGGCTCTCAGTCGGAGGATGAGCTTGGTTGGTGGCTCTGAAAGCACAGGAGATCCCCTGAGGAATCCTACTTTACAGTGTGCCAACCAAGCCTGCTCACAACCATCCTCAGATTCCTCACACAGGCCCTACCAGAAGGTTTCAGCACCACCCCATTTCCACCAGCAAGTCCAAAACAGGCCTAGAATCGGCTCACTTCTCACCCCACCATGGGCACCATTCTGGTCCAGGCCGCCACCCTCTCTCCCTGGTTCACCTGGATCACTGTAGCAGCCTCCTCCCAGCTTCCACCCTCACTCCCGACCCCAGTCTGTACCCCACACAGATCTGCGCTCACCTCTCATCACTCACCCCCACACCCAGGGCTCCAGCCCACTCCACTGGCCTTCTCCTGGTTCTACTTACCAGGCACTTCCTGCTGCAGGGCCTTTGCACTTATCCTTTTCTCTGCCTGGAATCCTCTCCCACCAGATCCCCACATGGATGTTCTCTCACCTCCAATGGGTCTCTGCTCCCATGTCTCCTGGGGAACAGGAGGCCTCCCCACACCTATCTCAAGCAGCAGCCCCCAGCCCTAGCCCCATTCTCTGCTTTATTTTTCTATATATTGAACATTTACATTTAGGGTTCATGGTCTGTCTCCCCACTCCTGAACATATAGGCTCCACGGAAGATGGGATTCTGTTTCTTTCCCTAGCACCAAGAACAGATCAATGCACATTGTAGGTGCTCAGAAATATTTGTCAAAATAAAACAGGGTCTTATGAAACTGTCACAGACCAGAGGAGGTTAAGGAGACATGACAGCTAAATGTAACGTAGTATTATGATTGGATCCTGGGACAGAAAATAGACATTAGGGAAAAACTAGTGAAATAAAAAAAAGTATGAGTTTAGTTAATAGTGATGTGCCTGGATGGGTTCCTTAGTAATATCAAATGTTAACCACAGGGGAAAGTGGGTAAGGAGTAGACAGGAACTCTCTGGACTATCTTTGCAACTTTGTAACTGTAAATCTAAACTGACCCTACAATAAACCATTTACTGAAATGTTAAGAATGTATTCAATGTGGCCGGGAGCGGTGGCTCATGCCTGTAATCCCAGCATTTTGGGAGGCCAAGGCGGGCGGATCACGAGGTCAGGAGATCGAGACCATCCTTGCTAACAGAGTGAAACCCCGTCTCTACTAAAAAATACAAAGAATTAGCCGGGCGTGGTGGCGGGTGCCTGTAGTCCCAGCTACTCGGGAGGCTGAGGCAGGAGAATGGCGTGAACCTGGGAGGTAGAGCTTGCAGTGAGCCAAGATTGCGCCACTGCACTCCAGCCTGGGCAACAGAGTGAGACTCCGTCTCAAAACAAACAAACAAACAAATAAACAAACAAAAAAAATGTATTGGATGTAAGTGCAAATGAACAAACAGGCTCAGAGGTGAAGGCACTTGTCACAGGCTGCACAGCCAGATAGAAAGTGGCTCATCGGCAGAGATGCCCGGCAAACACCTCCCCAAGAGAAGGAGGCCCTTGTCACTGAAGATTCATTTCTTTTGCAATGAAAGACAGTGTTGTGTTGGGGGAGGGTGGAGCTTTTCTTCCCAAATATCACAGGAGGCTCAGAAGCTTCATTGAGGATCCACCCCTGGTCCTGTATCACTCAGAAGCAGGCACCCTCTCCTGGGAAACCCCCCAGGAAATCCTCCTTTTCTCCTTGCCTCCCAGGAGGCCCAGAGGGCCTCGATGAGTCACAGTACTGTTTTGTCAAGAGTCGTTGGCCCTGGAGCTCAGGATCTCAAGCCAGGTCATCCAAATCAGCGTAGGGGACAAGGACGGGGGGCTAGGGAGACCAAAGGTGGTCCAGGAAGGGAGGAGAAAGGGACAGCTAATTCATCTTGAGCGCCTACTAGGAGCTGGCATGGGGCAAGACATTTTAGAAGTATGTGACCTCATTCCAGCTCCCAGCCCCAAAAGGCTAACTTTGATTACTGCTGTTTCCCCAATGAGGAAACCGAGGACTGGAAATGGATCCAGTAACAAAGCAATGGAGCAGCCAAACTCGGATTCGGGCCTCCTCTTGAACCCCGCTCCGTGGCCTCCCTGCACCCTGACCACGCTGGCACCAACCACATCTGCACCATGTGCCCCCTCTCGGCACCTGGCCTCTGCCCAGGCTGCTCCCTCTGCCTGAAACACCCTTTGTTTCCTGGTGTACGTTAACTTCTACTTGATCTTCAGGCCTCAGCTCAAGTGTTACTGCCTGTTACGGCCTGAATTGTGCATCCTCCAATTCATATGTTGAAGTCCTGACCCCTGTTAATGTGACTGTATTTGTGGACAGGACCTTTTTTAAAATTTTTAAATTTCTTCTGAGAGTGAGTTTTGCTCTACTGCACAGGCTGGAGTGCAGTGGAGTGATCGTGGCTCACTGCAGCCTCAATTTTCTGAGCTCAAGTGATTCTCCTGCTTCAGTCTCCCAAGTAGCTGGGACTACAGGCATGTAGCACCATGCCTGGCTAATTTTTTTTTTTTTTTCATAGAGATGAGGTCTCACTATGTTGCTTAGGATGGTCTCGACTCCCTGGGTTCCAGCAATTCTCCTGCTGGGTGGAGAGAGGGAGCTGGCAGGCCGAAGCAAGAGACTCTGCAGCCTGGACCAGAGTAGGGACAGTGGAGGGGCCACTGAGAACCAGTGCATGGGAAGGTGATCTGATCGCAGATGGAAAAAGTATATTCCTTCTTGGGTAGTGTGTCCTATATATCCAGATGTGTAAACTGAGGCCAGATCACAACAAAGTGCTAGGATGTCACAGGAGTGACAATGCACCTGGCCAAGACAGGGCCTTTCAAGACGTGACTAAGTTAAATGAGGTCCTTAGTGTGGCCGCACTCTGACGAGACCGATGTCCTCATAAGAAGAGCAGATTAGGACACAGACATTCACAGAGAGACCATGAGAAGACACAGACAGAAGTGACTGTCCACAAGCCAAGAAGAGAAGCCCCAGAAGAAATCAACCCTGCTGACACTTTGATTTTGAACTTCCAGCCGCCAGAGCTGTGAGAAAATGTCAGTGGTTTAAGCCACCGGTCTGTGTTACTCTGTCATGGCTGCCCAAGCAGACTCATTAGGTGGCCTCCGAGAAGCCCTCCCTGAACCCCCACTCCCAAGCTGGGACCCTGTGAATGCTGTGTCCTTCACAGCACCTCTCATGACCACAGTATTCTGTGTATTTCTGTGACCATTTGGTTAATGGCTGTGTCCCCCATAGATGGTGACAATCACAAGGGCACAGACGGGATCTGCCTTGGTCTCTGCACAGTGTCAGGTGCATAGTAGGTTCTCCCTAAATATGTGTGGAGTGAGATGAGAAGGGAAGAGCCAGAGAGGCTCTGCGGCCTCGGGAGCTCTCCTGCCTCCCTCTGTGCCTCTATTCCCCGACCAAAACAGCACCACCAAGGCTTCTGGAACTTTTGAACTTCAATCCTCTTCTTCAGCAAATATTTCCTTTCGGGGGGTTTCCCTGGAGCCCCTCAGGTCTGTCAGGCCCAGTTTTTTCCAGTGACTTTAAATCAAATCCTTGCTGAAAAATGTGAAACTCATTCCTGAAGTCAGCAAAAGACAAGGTGCCTCCGTCCTCTGCTACTTGTGTCTGTCTTTCCTTGAACCCTGTTCTTCCTGATCCCCCATTCCAGCCCTGCCCAAATCCTGCCAGCTTGGGCTACACTCCAAACTTCCCTTTTCCAAATGCTCATCCCCGGGGGCCCAGAGACTTGAAGTGGAGGCTCGGAAAGGGGGAGAGAGTGATCCAAAGTCACACAGCCGAGCAGAGGCTAGTTGATCTGTGAATCTCAACTCTGGCCTGGTCCCATCTCCAGGCGTATCAGCGAAGGCATCTGGTGACACAAGAGTCCTCAGCCCCAGGGGAAACTGCTCTACCTCCTCCGTTCATTCCACTGGGCAGGTCTGATCTGAACTGAGGTGGGCCTGGCAGAGATCCTGGGCCACCGAGAGCATGTGACCTGCCCAAGGCCACACAGCCGGTTAATAGTGGAGCCAGAGCTGGAAGTGCCGGAGCCACAGTGGCTGGCCACACGGACACCTTGCTCCTTCTGCACCAGCGACGTGACTATGCAGGAGGCAGCTTGTGTGATATTGATCAAGCTCCTGATGCAAAGCAGGGTGGGAAATTCTAGGAATCTGATAGACCCGATTTTAAATCCAGCCATGTGATCTCAGCCAAGGAACTCTGTCTCCCTGGGACTTTTCCTCAGCTGTTATAGGGGGTTAACTGTGTCTACCAGGTGGGGATATTCGTGGGTCGAAACAATGTTTCTGAAATCCGTAATACAGAGCCTATCCACTACATAAAGCAGGGTCAAACTGCTGAGCTCATTGCATAAAGTGGGGTCCACCCTCACGCATCCCCGCCCTGGCCAGGGAGCAATCTCCCTGCCACCGTCCTGCCCTTGCAGTCCCATTGCCCCTGCAGTCCCATTGCCCCTGCAGTCCCATTGCCCCTGCAGTCCCATTGATTTGAGTCCAAGCACCAAGCCTCCTTATCACTTGTGTTCTGATGGTGCTGCAAGTGCTCAGTGCAGCTAATTAGAACTTTCTCAACATCTCCTCGGTCTCTATTTACTGCTTATACAGAAGAGACGCTCTGGAGGCAGGAGCCTCCTTGGCCTCCCGTGCAGCAAAGTCAGAGCAACCCCAGCCAGCCTCTCCGAGTCTCCTCGGTTGGGCATGCCCAGTGCTCCAGCAGGGAGAGGATGGCGGAGGGCTCTACCCACTGCCAAGCTCTGCAACCTCAGGCAAGCCCTTAATGGTGGGCAGGGGGCAAACTCAGACAATGACCAGTTCCTTCTAGTGCTAAAAATGAATTTCGCACACCGGCATTTGCCTACACATGCATCAAGTATCCTGCAAGGACAGGCAAGAAACCAGTCACAGGGGAAACTTCTGGGAAGGACGCTGAATGGCTGGGGGAAAGAAAAAGTTTGTATTTTTAAACTTTTGCATTTTAAATAATGTGAGCACAGCCAGGCGCAGTGGCTCATGCCTATAATCCCAGCACTTTGGGAAGCTGAGGCGGGTGGATCACTTGAGCTCAGGAGTTTGAGACCAGCCTGGGCAACATAGTGAAACCTTGTCTCTACAAAAAATATAAAAAGTAGCCAGGCGTGGTGCCACGCGCCTATAATCCTAGCTACTTGGGAGCATCACTTGAGCCTGGGGAGGTGGAGGCTGCAGTGAGCTGTGATCATGCCACTGAACCCAGCCTGGGTGACAGAATGCAACCCTGTCTCAATGTAACAGTAATAATGTGAATGCACCGTATATTTAAACAAAGTTGAAATTAAAAATAATAAAATCTAGATTTCAAGTGAAGGGATTAAAATCCCCAGCTTCCCGAGTTTGCATGACCTCTCTTAAGGGATTCCCAGTGCTGCTGCCCTGTGTCATTGCTGCTGACAACTGACAGCTGGCCACAGAGGAGCTTGGCTAAGAGAATGAGCCCAGTAAGGGTCACTTCACCTTATGGGCCTCAGTTCCTCCTTACGATCAAGACAGCTGCTGAAATCCACATCGTAATCTCACCCTGATTTGCTGGTCTCTTCTTTTGATCAGATCTGGGGAGGGCGTGAAACATGCTGTCATGGAGGCCCTAGGGTGTGTGTAAGGGGGTGAGTTCACAAGAGTCCAAGGGGCCTCAGCACCCTGAATGAGACTATTGAGGGCATCACCCCTGAGGCCCTCTTGTTTTACCGATGAAGAAACTGAGGCACGGATCTAGAAAGGGACTGTATGCTGAGATCACACAGCTGGCTGGGTACACGGCTGCCCCACCACCCCACACCACTCATCCCCTGACAGCCGTAACCAAGGATTCCAGCTGCACCGGCAGGTGGAGGATCTGGCCTGACTGTGGCCCTTTCCTCTGACTGGTGGGGCTGGAGGGTCAGCGGTGCTGGGTCTGGCTGGGCCTTGCAGGCTGTGGTATGGAGTCTGGTCTTTGTCCTAAGAGCCCCTGGGGAGCCACTGAAGGGTTTTAGGCTAGGAACTGATGATGTGTGATTTATGTTTCAGAAGATCGCTCTGGCTGCTGGGTGGAGAGAGGGAGCCGGCAGGCCGAAGCAAGAGCCGCTGCAGCCTGGATGAGAGCAGGAGCAGTGGAGGGGCCACCGAGAACCAGCGCAAGGGAAGGTGAGCCGATCGCAGATGGAAAAAGTATATTCCTCCTTGGGTAGTGGGTACCAATTCCTCCTTGGGTAGAGGAATAATATCTCCAGGGGGCCCAGAGACTTGAAGTGGAGGCTCGGAAAGGGGGAGAGAGTGATCCAAAGTCACACAGCCGAGCAGAGGCTGGTTGATCTGTGAATCTCAACTCTGGCCTGGTCCCATCTCCAGGCGTATCTCCCGATGTGTAAACTGAGGCCAGATCACAACATGATGGGGCTGTTGTAGAAGAGAGTTGTAGCGTGGCCATAATGCCAAGATTCCAGATCACCTCCTCCAGGAAGCCTTCCCTGGCCCCCAGGTATCCCCCACGGGACTACCCTGGGTCATAATCATCGGGTTCTGGATGTCTGTCTTTCCCTATCATGAAGGCAGGGGCCACTGCTTTCCTTTCTGGACTCCCAGTGCTCAGCAAACAGCCTGGCACATAGTAGGACCTCATACCTCAACCTCCCTTCCCTTTCCTTTTCCTTCTATCTCCACACCCCTGCCCCAGGTCTTGCATTCAGGTATCCCCAAAGCCCAGCCCAGATGCTGGCACGTAGTAGGTACTCAGTAGATGTCTCTTGAATTGGATTCTCTTCAGGTCAGAAATCTAACACACAGTAGGAACTCGACAAATGTTCAGCCCTTTCTCCTCAAGGGCAGAGTCAATGACAAATTTCCCAGAGTTACTGGGAGCTCTCTTTGTTCCCAGCACTGCTGGGAGCACTTGAGGTAGGACTGTTATTACGTTCATTTTGCAGACCAGTAAATGGAGGCCTACACCGGGGAGGGAATTTGCCTGGACCACACAGCTGTCAAACAGCAGAGCAGGCATTGCAACCCGGGCCCCCAGGCGCCAGGACTGGAATGCATGGCCTAGTTCTGAGGGCCCAGTGGCTGCCACTGTTCCTGGCACTTAGTAGGTACTGAGGTGTGTCTGTAACAGGCCCCAGAAGGACACAGTCACCTCCAAGCTGGCTGCCGCCCTCCTCCCAGGCGTGGGCATCCCTCTCGCCTGAGTGGGCCAAGCTGTCCCAGGGGGCCGCTGCCAGCCTGGGCCTGCCCAGGCCCTGCCGCCCACGCGGCCTCCCTCAGCCACCAGCAGGCCAGCAGTGTGGCCTGCCCTGGGGGACCGAGCCTCCCTCTGCCTCCAGGGTGGCCCAGACAAAGGCGGCGGTGTGCCCGGCCCCCTGGCACGCGGGCTGCCTTCTTGTCCTCCTCTTCTCGCTCCAGGGCACTCGCAGAGGTTCTTTTCACAAAGGAGCTGGAGGATGGGGGGCAGGGCTGGGCAGCCCCAAGGCAGGGGAAGGGAGTGCTGGTAAGGCCACGCCCTGCCAGGCCTGACTCCTCTCCCAGCCCTCACACTGGCACCCAGTGGGCACCAATCGTGGCCTGCTGAATAATGACCTTGTAAGTACTGAGTGTGGCCAGGGTGGGGCCCTGGCACACGTGGACACTGCTAATCCTCCTGACAAGAGATGGGGTTTCACACTTAGGCTGGGGAGGGGAGCGTGTCAAGGCAGCTATTATTTCCCCAATGTAGTCAAGAGGAAACTGAGGCTCAGAGAGGCTGAGCCACCTGTCTAAGGTCATACAGTTCAAAGTGGGGCAAACTCGCCCCCCACCCAGGTCTATCTGATTGCCACAGATGGCATGCTACCTGCTGCCCCAACTGTCACCTAACAAACAATTAATAATAAAAAGAGAAACAATGAACATTTAGCAAATTTAATATGTGGCAGGCACTGTGCCTAAGGCATTACCTGTATTATGTGATTTAATCCTCACAACAACCCTGTGAGGTAAGAACTGTTATTATGTCCATTTCACAGATGAAGAAACTGAGGCCAGCAAGGTGGGGCAATGCACTGAAGGACAAACGCAAAAATTTGGTGGAGTGGGTTTCAACCCAGCCCTCCAGAACCTGCGCGCTAAACCACAGTTCTATCTTGGACGGTTGGATGGGGGATGGACAGAATGACAGATGGGATTAATGATTGACAGCTATGCCCCACGTGCACCAGGCCTGAGGCTGAGCACCTAGTAGGAGCTTAGCCAGCAGCGGCCACGAGAACACCAGGCGTTCTCACGCAGTGCCGGCCAGAGGGGCCTCATGTCCCCAGCAGGGCCGGAGCTTGGGGGCAGTGGGCAGTGTGCCTGGGCTGCCGGGGCGGCCCGACTCCCTCCGGAGCCGAGCCACGGCATGACGGATGTGCCCGCCACCATAGGGAGCCCAGGGTATAGCAGTTGCCTGGAAACAGGCTGCTCTTGTGGCCCACACTCAGACCTTTGTCACCATCTCAAGGACCTTTTTTTCCCTCTTCCTCCTTTCTCGCTGGAGCCAGACCCGGCACGCAGGTGAGAAACCGCAGCCAACCCCACCAGCAGCCCCCGTCACCAGGGACCACGGGGGCCCTTGGAGCCTGGTTGCCGGGGGGAGGTAGGTGGGTGCTGGAGGGATGAGGGGAGCCCGCAGTGGGAAGACAGCACTCCATGGGCGGCCCAGCCGAGGCCTGGAAAAATCCCGATGCTGGAATGCTTCTCTCACTGGCTTTATTTTCCCCTAGCTTCCCTGACAAAAAACAAGGCTGAGTCCTTTTTCTTAATGGCGCAGTACAAGAAGCATCAGCTTGCAGAGCCAAGGGTGTGCCCAAAGGATCTGGGCAGGGCTGGGCCTCTGGGGGGCCCACAGCAGGGGACAGGTGTGGTGCCCCCAGCACAGCAGGCACTAATTGGCTCTCATGCTGGTGGCCCTGAGAGGGGATTAACTGGGCCCTGGGGAACTGGCTGGGGACGGGGCCACGCCCCGGCCAGGGTTGGGTTTGGGGATAGGAGTGTGGGGGAGCAACCAGTGAGGACTCTGGGGTCACCCCAGCATGGGCCCAAATCCCAGCTTCGTCTCTTGGGCAAGTTACTTCTCTCCCTTGTGACTCAGTTTCCTCCTCAATGAATGGGGAGAACCTAAAAGGGTGGTTATGAGAATGAAACAATATAATTCGTGTAAAGTACCTAGCACATTAGCTGGGCATGGCAGCACGTGTCTGTAGTCCTAGCTATTCGGGAGGCTCAGGTGGGAGGATGTCTTGAGCCTGGTAGGTTGAGGCTGCAATGAGCCGTGGTCACGCCACTGCACTCTGCCTGGGTGACAGAGTGAGACTCTGTCTCAAATAAATAAATAATAAAATATCTAGCATATAGCAAGTGGTCAGTGAAAGACCACGGGTGCGCTTACTCCGAGGCGCCATAGGGTGCCTGGCTCCAGGCAGGCCATCAGGACTATTCCACTCTCACCCCTAAGCACTCAGGGAGGCAGGAAGTCCACAGTCCACTCACTGGCCACAGGCAGAACTGAGGCTCCAGGAGGAATGGCATTTGCCTAGGTGACACTGGGGAGCGTGAGATGTCAGATTGACTTCCACCCACCACCCGCCCATCAGGCTTCCGGTTTCTCTATCTCAGCCACTATCTCAACCTCCCCGACTAACAGTGCTGTACGTTGACTCTGAAAATCAGACCTCAACACCGCCTGCCCCAAACCTTCCTGGGCTCCCCAGTGCCCATATAAAATCCAGGCTGACTTGCTGAGTACTAGAGGCCTGTGTGCCACAGCTCCACCTACCTCAGGTTTAAATGACACTTCCGTGACTCTGCACAGGCTGTCTCCTCTACCTGGGACACCCACCCTCTGCTTAGCCCCTTAGTGAGCCTCAGCCCTAGGGTATACTGGCCAGAAAATCTCCCCAGCCCAGACTCCCCAGGCCAAGCCAGGGACTCCTCTCCTGCTCCACACCCTCTCTGTAGCCCTAGGAGATCTCCTCCCCGGAGTCACCAGCCAGCGGGGAGAATGCTCCCAGCCTGGTATCCTATATCCGGAATCTCTGCCCTCCCTTGACCTCCACAGCTTCCTGGCTGGCACCCTTTGCCCTAGGTCTGGCTGCCACTCCTTTTCTCACTCAGCATCCACAGCCCTCCCCATTCTGCTCCTGTGGGAGGGGCCTTTCCCTGATCACCCCAAGCCACAAGCTGACAGCCCTTCCACCATGCTATTGCTCCAGGAGCTGCTGTGTTCCTGAGGAGG
>NW_012102099.1:754664-774873 GCF_000951045.1 Mandrillus leucophaeus | reverse complement strand
ACAATAGACACTGTTGTCGGGAGGGTGGAGGGAGGGAGGGAGAGTGGAGAGGGAGGGTGGAGGGAGGGAGGGAGAGAGCCTCACCTTTACAGAATACTTGCCCTGGGTCAGGCCCTATTCTAGGCACATGGCCAACCAATACCTTGATGACTCCATTTCATAGAGGACCGAAAGGAGATTGGGGTTGGAGAGATGAAGCCTCCCTCTTGCCTTAGGGCCTGAGGCCTCCCTGGGCTTTTCCGCTGCCTGTGCTGCCTGCGCTGCTCAGGCGACATTACGGGGTCCCCAAGGGCCATCACAGGGCTTGCATATTCCTCATGTTCTCTCACCTGAGCCAGCCAGCCCAGGCCCAAGGCAATGGCAGCGGTGGCAACAGCAGTAATCTTAACACCGGCTGATAACAGGCACCATTTAGGCACTGGGCTCCAAAACCCACATAATACTAAACATGAAGAAACTGTTGCTCAGAGAGGCCAAGTGACTTATGTAAGGTCACACAGCTGACAAGCCATAGCGCTAGGACTTACACCCCATGATGGAAAAGTCATGATGTCCCAGAGCCCAGGACATTGCCTGGTCTCCCGGCCAAGGTGGCAGCAGCCCCCAGGCAGCTGTGGCCCCAATTCTGGTCACTAGGCCCTGAGCTTGTCCCCGGCGGCTACCCGCTAATTAGCCAGGCGGCTCCTGCCTGCTCAGTGGCTGTTTTGGAGCAATTCTCCCAGGAAAGGCCGAGCTTGCAGGAGCAGGAAAGGTAATTGCTAATTTGCACGAGAGGAGACAAAGGGACAAAGGCGCCCTTGGCTGCCTGGGTGCAGCCTGAGCCGGCTTCACATCCAGAGCTCCCTGCCACTTGCCATCCGCCACGGTGGGCCCTGGGATGTCTCTCTGTCCCCATGACACATCTGCACAGTCTCTGTCCAGTGTGGGCCACCCGGCCACGCCCCAGGAAGGCCAGAAGAGAGCATTAACATGGCCCTGTCATCCTTCAGAGCACTGCAGAGGAGGTGGACAGGGAGCTATAGACTGAAAAAGCGGATGACTCCCACGAACATTCCAGCATCTTCTGGATGCTCTGCGTGTGTTGCTTATGGAACCTCACAGTCACTCATGGGTTGATACTGCTCTCAGCCCCATTTATGGGGGAGAAAACTGAGGTACAGGGATGAAGCGACTGCCCAAGGCCACCTGCTAGGACATGAAGGAGCCAGGATTAGAGCTCAGCCCATCTCACTGCTGAGCTTGTACTATTCTCACTATGATCTAAATTGAGACTGTCTAGTTCGAGGCTCCCATTTTGCAGTGGAGGAAACTGAGGGCAGAAGGCTACAGAATGGAAGAAGCTGGGCTTTGGAGTCCCAGCTCTGCCTCGTATGTCCTGTGTGCTTCAGGACACAATCTTCCCTCTTTGTACCTCAGTTTCTTCATCTGTAAAATGGGCTAGGAATCTCCGAGTTGTATGGGCACTGGGGAAAGGATATCTGGCCCTTCGAGGTGCTGCTCAAAGGTGGGCTTCCTGATTGCTCCTTTGAGGGGTCCAGCAGCCCAGTGCCTCAGTGGGGCTGAAGCAGGTGCAGCTAGAGTCGGGGGCCAGGAGCCCTGTGAGATGAGACTCAGGCTGCAGGAACCAAGGAGCAGAGACTTGTGGGCAGGGCCCACTGTCAAGGGCTGGGAGGCTGCGCCGTGGCCAGGAAGGCTGGCCCAGGGAGGAGGGGGCCCGCCGGCACAAAGCCCGTCTGCCAGCACCTGCCCGAACTGTGACTAGCACCCTGGGGCTTGGGATCAGGCAGGCCCGGGTCCAAACCCCACCAGGCATGCGCCTCTCTGAACCTCAGCTTCCTCATCTGCAGCTCCTCACAGGGCTGTCCTGAGGCTCAGAGAAGCTGACAGGGACGGGCATCTGGATGACAAGGCACTGGGGCCAGGCTGTTGAGGGAACAGTCTGGAGACCCCGCCCTCCCAGCCCAGCCAGGCCAGACACCGGATGGACACACAGGCCGAGTGGACGGTCACGTGAGGTACCTCTTCCTCTTCTTGCCGAGACCTGCCCCAGACTCTGCCTGCCTGCGGCCTGAGCTTCCCCAGGCTCCCGGCCTTTCAACATCCTTACAACAGACCTCCTGTCCCACCAAGCCGTGCCTTACAAAACCTGGCCGGGACCACAAATCTGAAAGGCGCTATTATTGCATAGCACACATGTGCAGGAGGTGCATGCGTGGGGCTGCTCGTGGTGAGGGGTGTAAGGGCGCTGGACGATTTCCCCTGCCCTGAACCCCCTGGGCTGTCTGAGCCAGGACAGCCTGGTCCTAGCCCCCCATCAGTCCTGTCTCACTGTTACCCTGGGCAAGTCACTAGTCCTCTCCAGGCCTCAACTCACCCCCTCTATAAACTGGGGCTCTTGTTTCTTGTTCCGTCTTCCTCATGGGGTTCCTAGAAGACTCAAGTGATAGGACAAATATGCAACAACTTTGAAAACAATTCAGAGTCATACCAGAATGTTAGGTTCTGGTTGTAAACACTAGGCACGGTGGCTCATGCCTGTAATCTCAGCACTTTGGGAGGCTGAGGTGTTGGAAACCAGACTGGGCAACATGGCAAGACCCCATCTCTAAAAAAAATAATAATAAAAAAAAAAAGAAAAAAAAAATTAGCTGGGTGTGGTGACGTTCACCTGTAGTGCCAGCCTCAGGAGGCTGAGGTGGGATGCCTGAGCCCAGGTCAAGGCTGCAGTCAGCTGTGATCGCACCACTGCACTCCAGCCTGGGCAACCGAGCAAGGCCCTGTCTTAACAAATAAGAAAATAAAAATAAACATTTACTGAGAAGCTCCTATCAGCCAGGTCCCAGGCTGGGCACTTACACACACGCTTCCCAGAGTGGTCTCTGTAAGTCCCATTGCAACCCAGATCTATGGGCCTCCTGTCCCTGTTTTGCAGTTGAGGACACTGAAGCTCAGAGAGTGATCTGCCTAAGATCACACGGCTGGAAAGCAGTGGACCCAGGATTCGAATCCAGGGCCATCTGAGAATCCGCCACTCATGGTGAGGAGCTAGATGATGGTGGCCTCTTTTCCGAGTCCCCATGGGTCCTCAAACCCACTCAGCACTTTTAAGATATGGGCAGCAAGGCACCTGCCCCAGCCCCACGTAAGAGGCTGGCATCACTGACTCCTGTGGGGATGGGCTATGAGGGCTCAGAAATCATTTTGTTCTGAGGCCCAAGGTCCTGCAGAGTAAAATGTGGTCTTTTGATTCCCAAATACAGGGGGTGGGAGGAGCTGGGGACACTGGCCTCCTTGCAGTTCCTCAAACCAGACACACTCCTGCCTCGGAGCCTTTGCACTTGCTGTTCCCTCTACTTCGAATGTTTTTCCACCCAATTCCTGCATAACTTGCTCCTGCACCTCCTACAGGGCTTTGCTCAAAATGTCACATTTCGTAGATGAAGGCCTCTCACTGAGGCCCTCCTGACACCCTGTTTAAAATTCTAACACCTCCCGCCCCAACCCCTCAAGATCCCCTGGTTCTGCTTTACTTTTCTCCACGCATTTACCAGCGTCGGACACAGTGGGCCTGTTCCTTGTTTATTGGGTACTGTCAGCCTGCCCTAGAACGTCAGCTCTCTGAGAGCAGGGATTTTGTTTACGCCTCCAGAGTAGGGTGTCTAAGACAGAGCGGGTGCTTGGCAAATATTTGAACAAGTGAATCAAACTGAGGCCCAGAGAGGAAAGCTGGTGGCCCCAGGCTGCACAGGAAGAGCAGGGGCAGTATTTATGTCCTGGCCTTCTGCCCCCAGCCCTGGGCATCTGTCCCCTCTGTGTACTGGCATGGGATCAGCTTGGGTTTGCTAGAATCAGGGGTGCAGGAGCCTGGGTCCCTGCCTCCTTCTCCTCCTGAGAGATATGGGAGCCAGCAATGGGTGGGAGAACAGCCCCTGCCCTGGGGCCTGTGTTGGGGGAAACAGCAATGTGGTTGTGTAGAATGTGTCCTTCCAAGAGACCCTGGCTTCCCACCTGCCCCACTCCCCATTCCGGTTCCCAGAGGCAAGGCTGAGAGCAGAGCCTTCTTTTCTTTCTTCCTCCTGATTTGGGGAACGAGATCTGCCCCAGACACACTAGCTGCCATGGCGAGGTGGCAGTTCCTTGCCTTCCTGGTGGCCTCCATGGAGGATGGTTCTCTCCTTTCACAGACAAGGTGCTGAGGGCAGAGGAGCCATGGCACCATTTGTCCAAACTTACTTGGGCAAAACCAGACCTCAAACTCTGCTCTGGCAAGTCAGACTCACACACTTTCCCTGTGCTGAGCCCCCCACAGAAGGAGGAAACTGCCTGCTGGAAGCGGCAGGTGGCCATAGCTGGGAGCAGCTGCTGGTCAGCCGCTTGCCTGAGTGTACATCTGGGTGCTGCCCTTTGCTCACAGGGGCCCTTGGGCAAGTTGCATAAGATCTCAGCGCCTCTGAGCATTGCTGCAGGAGCCCAGTGTGCAAACACACAGGGAGCACTTAGTATAGACTGGCACTCAGTGAGTGCTCAATAAACGTGAGCTGACACACTACAGTCAACACCATCATTGCCATCAACACCATCACCATCACCACCACCATTGTCATCACCACCACCATCACCATCATCATCATCATCACCATCATTACCACCACCACCACCATCATCACTGTCACCATCATCTTCATCACCATCATCACCACCACCACCATCATCTTCATCACCATCACTATCAACACCATCATCACCATCACTATCATCTTCATCACCATCCTCACCACCACCATCTTCATCACCATCACTATCAACACCATCATCACCATCTCATCATCTTCATCACCATCATCACCACCATCATCATCACCATCATCTTCAACACCATCATCACCACCACCATCACCATCATCATCTTCATCACCATCACCATCAACACCATCATCACCATCCCATCATCTTCATCACTATCATCACCACCACCATCGTCATCACCATCATCTTCATCACCATCATCACCACCACCACCATCATCATCACCATCATCACATCAACATCATTGTCTCCATCACCATCACCATCACCACCATTAATACCACTATTGTTACCATTACCATCACCACTATAATCATCATCATCATGACCGCCATCACCATCCTCACCACCATCTCCACCATCCCCACCATCCCCAACACCATCATCACCGTCAGCACCACCACTGCCACCACCACCGCCGAAACTGTGTCATGTAGCATCTGTTCCCCACAATATGTCCTGAACTCTGCCAAGGCAAGAACCACATCTAGGGGTCTCAATAGTGCACCCCAGGAGGCCCTCTCCAGGTTGCTAAATGGATAAATGAGTGAAGAGTTCTTTGTGGAGGGCAAAGCAGCTGATGAGGAGGAGACTGATTCACCGCTCCAGCCCCTTCCCCTCATTCCTGTAAATTCTGCTCCCATTTAGGGCACTGCCCCCTAGAGCCTACAGCCTCCCTGGACCTCAGATTCCAGTCTCTGCCCTGCACACATGGGACCAGACTCACTCCCTAAACACCTCCCTCCCCTTGTTCTTCCTGCTCTACAATACTCAATGGCTCCCAATCCCTGAGATCCGGCTTTCTGGGGCCCCATTATGGGGCCATCCAGCCATATCTCCCCAGCCCTGCACCTCCCTTCAAGCCAGTTTCCTTCCCTCCTTCCCACCGCCTGTGCCCCTGCCCCACCTGGGCTTCCCAACATGGCCAAGAGGAAGTGGAAATCCTCTTGATGGGGCTTGAGGCCCATGATGATTCAGCCCTGCTGACCCCACCAGGCTCCTGAGTCTCTCCATCCTGGGCCTGGAAGAGCCTGCTCGTTGGGTAGGTCGGGCCCCCCTTGATGGGACTGCAGGCTGCTTGTGTGGGGGACCCTGGCCATCTCGCCAGCCCTCATGTTGGCCCCACAACAGCTCTGCTTCTCCATTTTGCAAAGGAGAAAACTGAGACACAAAATGGATAAAGACAAGGCTTGAGGCATTCATTTAAAAAATATCCATTGAGTGCTAGGAACTCAGCAGTGAACAAGACAACAAATATTCCTGTCGTTATGGAGCCCAAGAGAAACACGCACAAAAACACAGCGTTTGTCATATATCCATAAGAGCTCCAAAGTTAGTGTAAGGGCTGGAGAGTGATGGGAACCAATGACATTTTGAAAAGACAATCAGGGAGGGCCTCCCCGTGGAGGTGACATTTCAGCAGAGCCCAGTGAAGTCCAGGGGAACAGCCAGGAGGCCAGTGTGGCTGAAGGAAAGTGAGCAGAGGCCAAGGAACTGGAGAGAGGGACCAGAGCTGGGCCTTGCAGGTCATGGTGACTTTTGCTTGGAGAGTGAAGAGAGGCCACAGGAGAGTTTTAAGCAGAGAAGGAGCATGGTCAAGTTTACATTTTTAACACAGCACTTTGGCCACAGTGTGAAGTGCGGAGGAAGTAAGAGGGAGGACAATGAGTGCTACAGCTGGGGAGGCAGTGACAAGAGCTGGGGTAGGGTGTAGCGATGAAAAAAGCCTTGCACTCTCACACTCCCTAGAGCACTACTTCCTGGGAAAGGGGGGCTCAGAGGAGCCAGACACCAGGGCAGCAGGGCTGGCATGGGGGACTCCAGGCAGAAGCCATGTCCTGGAGCTCAGCAAGCCTGGCACAACCAGGAGAGGGGCTGGCTCCCTGAGCCAACCAGCTGGAGAGCATACCAGCCCCTAGGCTGCCCCTGACCTCCAGCCAGGGGGGTACCTGGTACTCCCAGCTCTGAGAGGGCAGAGATCAAGTCCTGTTCACCACCACGGAGGCAGTACCTAGCACAGCTCCTAGCAAAGAGTAGACGCTCTGGCAATCTTTATGGAATGAACGACAGGACCTGGTACATAGCAGGCACCAATCAAAATGTGCTGAACAAATCAATGAATGAATGGATCGCCTGCAGCCCTGTATCATTTGCTGGTAGTTTCTCGTGTTAGTCTGAGTTTCTTAAAATAATTACAACTGCTGCGATCACAGACCCTTGCCAGGAGCCAGGCCCTGGGCTAAGTCTCTTACCAGCATGAAACAACCCCAAACAGCAGGTTCTATTGCTAGGCCCATTGTACAGAGGAGGAAACTGAGGCCAAGAGAGGTTAATTAATTTCCCCGAGGTCACTCTGTTACTAAGCAGCACTGCCAAGATTCCAACCCAGGGCTGGGTTCTTCTCAGCTACGTGTTAATACCTCCTGAACCAGGATCTTATCAATGACACCGTCATTCCCAACTCAACTGTAAATCCTCCTGAGGGCAGGGATCCCTGGGGTCCCTGATGAACACTCCAATCCTCCATCACATCTTAGGCGCTGCGCTGGCTCTCCACAGCAGCTCAGAGAATGGAACCGCCTTCCCGATAAGGAGCCCAAAGGCTTGGAGCTTGGGAACTTTTCCAAGAATGGTACCGCAAAGGGGCAGCAGAGGAAGGTCTTGAGCCTCCATCTTCTGGGGCCTGGCCAAGGGCTCTTTCCATAGTCCCCTTCCCCTTCCTGTCCCCACGGCCACCCTGTGTACCCAGCACAGGAGCAGGGATTGAGTTCCCAAACCACGAGCCCTGCACGAAGCAGCAGCTACTTCCTGGGACCCAGCAGGTATCTAGAAAACCCGCCCACACCAGAGGCCCTTCTCAAGGTCTGGGGCCACTGGATTGACCCTGGGCTGACCTCTTACCTCTACCTCTTTTTCCTGAATAGGCAAAACCACAAAAACTGAGCATTAGGACCTGCACGGGGAGCTGGGCATTTAAAACTGCAAGCAGGGCATGCTTAGCTATATATGCACAATAATAATTGATAATAATAATGATAACAACAGCAGCCGCAGTGATGATGGCCAACACTCACCCAGCACTCAACCACCACCCTTAAGAAGCCCTCAATGCTCACTACAGCCTCCAGGAAAGCAGGTCCCATTAGTACTCCCACTTTTTTGGATGTAGAAACTGAAGCACAGAGAACTTCAGCAAGTTGTCCAAGCCACACAGTTGAGTATGCAGTGAATTCAGGATTCAAACCGAGGAACCCCACTCCAGAGCCAAATATATCGGGCACAGAAGGGAGTGGACCCCTCCAGGCAGGGGAACCAGGGGGCAGGAAATGGGATGGGATGACCACTTATCAGGCCCTAGGGAATTGCTGGTTTGCTTTTTGTTATTTTTGGGTGTTTTTTCTGTTTGTTTTTTTTTAGTCGGAGTCTTGCTCTGTTGCCCAGGCTGGGATGCAGTGGTGCGATCTTGGCTCATTGCAACCTCTGCCTCCCGGGTTCAAGAGATTCTCCTGCTTCAGCCTCCCAAGTAGCCGGGATTATAGGCGTGCACCACCACGCCTGGCTAATTTTTGTATTTTTAGTAGAGAAGTTTGTTTTTTGTTTCACTAGGTTTCACCATGTTGGCCAGGCTGGTCTCGAACTCCTGACCTCAAGTGATCCATTCATCCCGGCCTCCCAAAGTGCTAGGATTACAGGCGTGAGCCACCACGTCCAGCCAACTGCCGGTTTTGGTTTGGGTTTTAAATCACGTGCGTGTACTGCTTTAAAACAAACCTCTTTCGTGTACCTTCATCCACCTTGCCCCCTCCTAGGAGGCCTATCTCCTCTCCCCACTGCATGGCTCCTTTCCTCACAAGAGGCTTTCCCTGCTTCCTCCCCAGCCACCAAGGCATGCTCTCCCTGTCCTAACCCCCTAGGGGGTTGCCCAAGATCATGTACTGGCCACTCGTCTGCTCTTGGGGCAGCTGGTAGCTGGCCTGGGCTGGGTGTGGGGCTGCACCTCCCCATTTAGGCCCCAACCGCTGCGGCCAGTGGCCTGGTTTCCCCAGGAGCCAGCAGGAGGCTCTCCCAGCTTCGGCTGATGTGGAGTGGCCAGCAGCTGGCTGTGGGGCTCCATGCTACTCTGTACCCTCCCTGAACTGCAGAATCTCTGGGGGATCCCTGAGGGTGAACCCTACCAATAGACCCTACTTGTGCCTAATATCCCAAGGTTGGCACCCTCTGCCAGGCAGACTCACACCCGACTCCCTAGCCTGGGATGAACCACGGTCCAAGACCAGGTAATGCCACAGAGGATCCCAGAATCTAAGCCTTGCTGGCAGAAGGGCGGCGATTTAAGGAGCTGAGGACACAACCCTTCCCTGTGCGAGCTCGAGTCTGTGCTCTGCCTCTTCCCAGCTGTGTGCTCTTGTTCATCTTACTTAACATATCTGAGCCTCCGAATCTCCACTGGCGAGATAAGGATCACAGCGGTCACCAAGTTTGGACAATCACATGGGGTCGTGTGCATAAAGTGTTAGCACAGGGCCTGGCACTTCCTAAGCGCTGGACAATACTGGCTGTGTCATGACTGCCATTGTTCTCACTCTGCAGCAGACAGGGACTGAGTACTTCATGTATTCCAGATTCTCCCCACAGCAACTCCAAGAAGCAGCTGACATCGCTCTCCCCATTTTATAGATGTGAGAATGGAAGAAGTTAAGATGGATCCAAGCCAGTTGGTGAGTCAGGATTCGAACCCAGGGCTCTCGGACCCACTCTCAGTCCCATAATGCAGAGCCTGGACTCCGTGGAGCCCACTGCCCCTCGCCCCTGCTCCCCGATGACCAGCCTCTGATTGGAGCAGCAGGACTCCCAGCCTCCGCTTCCCACCACCTTTGGCTCGGCGCCATCCCTCTGCCCTCTGGCTTCCATCAAGGCCTCCTCTCCTCCAGATCTGGGGGCTGGGGCCCTGTCAATCCTGGAGGCAAACCCAGCTGACCACCACCCTCCTGGAAGCCCCCCAGCCCAGTTTCCCTGCACACACTCCGGCTTCACTTCTACCTCTGCCCACTGCCCCTTCTGCAGTTCTCTGCTCCAGTGTCCCCTGCCCCTGCCCCGGACGCCATGTCCATAGGTCTCACTGCCACTGGCCACGCCACAGGCATAAGCAAAGAGCAGCTCTTGTTTCCCAAGCTGAGCACTTGGCATGGAGTCTCTCTTCACCTCCCCAAGGCAGCCCTGAGAGACAGGTCATACTATTGCATCCCCCTTTTTTTTTTCTTTTTTTTTTTAGACAGGGTCTCGCTGTCACCCAGGCTGGATGGAGTGCAGTGGCACAACCATGGCTCACTGCAGCCTTAACCTCCCAGGCTCAAGTGTAGCTGGGACCACAGGAATGGCGCCACCATGCCCAGCTAATTTTTTTAGTTATTATAGAGACAGGGTCTCGCTATATTGCCAGGGCTGGTCTCAAACTCCTGGGCTCAAGCAATCCTCACACCTCAGCCTCCCAAAATGCTGGGATTACAGGCATGAAACACTGTGCCTGGCCTGGATCCATTTTACAGATGAGAAAACTGTGGCTCAGAGAGGGGCGGCAACTTGCTTCAAGGTCATTCAGCTAATGAGTCACAGAGAGCCATTGAAACCCCGGCCAGTCTGAGCTCCAGAGACCCACTTGGTGGCACTGCTTCACCTGGCTTCATCACAGCTTCTAGGGTTATTGATTCCACCACAGTCATAATCCCGATTACAGCTCCCTTTCATTGAGGGCTTGACTGTCCACACCTTGGTATAGATACTTCTATACAATAGCATACAAGGAGGATATAACTGAATCGATAGCTATTATCATCCCATTTTACAGATGAGGAAACCGAGGCTTGGAGAGGGGAAGTAACTTACCCAAGACTGCACAGCAGTAAAAGTGGCAGAACCTGGACCCAGCCCCTGGCTCCAGACCCCCACTGCTCTGCTGACCTGCAGGGGCCTTGAATCAACATAAAGCCCTTCACCCCCAGCCTGCTCCTGTCCCAACCTCAAGAGTTCCAGAGAACATCCATCCTCCATGGAGCCTCCCAGCCTAAGCCCTCTGAGCTATCTCCCTTCTCTCTCCCCTCAGCCCAGGCTTTCATATCACCTCACAGAGCGCCTCAGAGCCACCCTTGGGAGCTTCACAGCTGCCTGGCTTCGGGATCTTTGCTCTGAGAGACCCCAAGATGGAGCAGCAGCCCCTATTCTGTGGCCTGCCTGGCAGGCTTGGTTTTACACCATCTTCCCAGCTACCCCTTGGGGTATGGGTTTTATCACCCCCTCATATAGAAGGGGTCAGGGATCAAAGCAGGCAAGCCATTTGCCTAGAACCACACAGCTGGTGCCAGAGTTGGGATCCAAATGCAGGACTGTCCTTGGCCATACTGCCTTCTGGATGTCCCTACGGTGGCTCTGCCTAGTCAAGAGCCCCTGTTGCCCGGGCAGACCCCTCTCCACATCCCCATGACAATGACAATCCCACTGGTTAAACATTTCACATGGATTCTTGCCTTTAGTTTTTCCCAACAACCTGTAGGGGAGGAGCAATCATCAGACCCATTTTACAGATGAAGAAACTGAGGCATCTAGTGGTTGCCTAGCTGGGGGCCCAGCAGAGCTTGTGCCTTGGTTTGCTAACCTGTAGAATGGGGTCATAACAGCCTTTCAGGGTGCTTGAGGACGTGCAAGGCTATGGAAGCCAGGGCCTCTTGGAAGCACCCCTGCAGGCTGTCCTCAGACAAGGCCGGAGGCCTGATTGTGTTGTTCTCGACTCGCCAGCATCCAGTTAGGGCCTGGCCTGCTGAAGGAAGGGCCCCATGTCTCCTTGAACATTTCCTCAGCCTGGGGATGCCGAGAAAACGATGAGTCATCCACCCAAGCACAGGCCTCCCAGGAGCTTGTGTCGGGTCCCAGCCGGGAGGGGAGGGTTCCAAACTGGAGCCGGGGGCGGGGGGGCCTGGGTAACATGATGACTCCCACGCTGGCCCCACCGAGGCCTGAGTCACGGGGTCCCCTCCGCAGCCTCCCACCACCACAGGCTGCCAGCTGGGAGGGCACCTTTGGATGCTGCGTCCCAGATCCTGCCCCTGTGCCTTCACCCCAGATCTGCACCCCGGTTTCCTAAACCACTCCTCCCACCCAAGAGTCCCAGGGTTGACTGTGACCCTCTAGCCTCCCTCACCCCACTCCCACCTCACCAAGCCCCAGCCACTCAACCTCTGGTCCATTGAGGAAACCCGCCATGCCTTTCTCCCCTCATCTCGCTATGCCTCCGCCTGGTTTTCCTTCTCCATCGCCCTCTTGCCTCTCACCACAGCATCTGAGCGTTCCTTCTAAAACCCCAGCGTGACCTTAGCTCCCTCCACATAAGCACCCTCCTGCGAGCTCCCTGCTGTGCCTGATGCGATGGGCTCCTCAGATCCCTCTCCTCCATCTGGCCCCAAACAATCGTGCCAGCTCACCCCCTCAGGACCCCACTGCGGTTCTCAAGCTGACTTGGCCATTTACTCATCTCCACTCCATCTAGAATGTTCTTCCAAACATGCTTCTCTAAGAAAATTGGCCCTGGGATCCGTTGTACACAGCCCACGCTGCCCCCACCAAAACCAGTCCCACCCCCCCGGAATGAGCTTCCTCATGCTCTGCTCTTGCTGAAAAGTCCTTTTTGGCCTTCAAGGTCCAGGTGAAATGGTGAAATGTCACTTCCCCGAGGACTTCTCAGGCCCTGTCCTGAGGGTGGGTCTGTGCCCTGGAGCTCCTCAGGGCCTCTGTGTATAACTGGGCAGTTCTCAGAACCCGGCTCTGTGACATCTGCTGAACCCCCCTGCCCAGTAGGGAGCCCCTTAAGGGCAGGGGCTCGTCTGGGTCCTGGGGATACAGCAGCAAAAAAAACAGATGCAGTCCGCCCTGCGGGTGCTCATGGCCTTGGGGGAGACAGATCCTAAGCACAGAAACTAGTGAAATACGTAGAATGTCAGGGGGTGATAAGGGCCACAGAGGAAAAATCAAGTAGAAAAGAGAGATGGGAGATGGTCCAAGGGATCTAAGGTGGTCCTCACTGGGTGATCAGGGAGGCCCACTCTGAGCTGGTGATATTTGACCAAAGACCTAAAGAAGGAGAAGAGCTGACCATGCAGAGATCTGAAGAAAGAGTATTCCAAGCTAGGTGAAGGCCAGTGCAAGGGGCCTGGGGCAGGACTGTATTTGGCATATTTGCAGAATAGCAAAGAGGCCAGTGTGGCTGAGGCCAAATGAACGAGGGGAGAGGGAATTGAGAGCGGCGGGCAGCCAGCGCCAGATCGTGCAGGGCTCTGCAGGCAACTGGGAAAGCAATGGCTCTTGCTTTGAATGAGACGAGTCTTGGTGGGTTCTGGACAGAGGAAGAAGAGAACCTGACTTGGGGTTTCCAAGGTTTCCTCTGGCTGTTTGTGGGAAGAAGGGGTTATGTGGGCAGGGAACAGGGTAGACACAGGGGGCCCCTTGGGGAGGCAGCTGCCTCTCCAGGCTTGGACCAGGCTGGAGGCAGTGGAGGCCATGAGACATGGTAGAATTTGAGATGTGCTTTGAAGGTAGAATCAACAGGATTTGCAAATGGGTTGGACTGGGAGGGAGAGGAGGTCAGAGAAAGGGGTCAGAAGTGACTCTCAGGGGAGGCCGAGGAAGGGGAAGGCTGCAGCTACTGTGCAGGAAGGACAGCGAGGAAGTGAATGAATGAATGACCTGGGCTTGGGAACCAGAGGCTCGCACTCAGCTCTGGAGCTCAGTGGGACCTTGAGTGAGTTCCCTCCACTCTGCCTTAGTTTCCCCATCTGCAGGGGAAGAGCTCCATGTCCAGGGTGGCCAAGAGGACTAGTGCTCTGGGATCCACAACCATGTGGGTGAGAGGATGGGCCCAGCCTCCCACCTGCTCTGCCATCTCCCCACTCCCCCCTACTCCCGTCTGCTGGCCCAGCAGCCCGCCCAGGCCAGGCCTGCAGCTGCAGTTGAAATCAGAGGGGAAGAGCATGGACGAGAGGCAGCGGGGGCATCTGTCTCCCATTAGGCTGGGTCTGGCCAGGTGGGAGGGCTGCCTCGAGGTCTAGAAAGCTTAAGTGGGGTGCCCTCACTAAAGGTGAGCGGGCACCATAAGCCAGGGGTGGATGGAGAGCTAGGGCACCCCTGCTGCCTTCACTCCCAGGGGTCCTCCCGTGGACCCCGCCTCCAGGCCCTGGGGTTTGGAGGGTCAGACAGAGTCCTGGAGCTCCAGCCCAGTCATGTGTTCACTGTGGGCCTTGGGGAGGTTCCCTGGCCTCTCTGGTACCAAGTTCTCATCTACTTCACAGAACCCAGGGGAGATTAAATGGAATAATGTATCTGGCACATGGCAGGGGCTTGAAAAATTGGGAGATGGGCTCAGACCCCTGCCAGAGGGAGGCAGTCATTACGCCCGCCATTATGTGTTCTCCTTACAAATCCAGACCCCAGGAACTCAGGTTCCCAGCCAGGGGGCCGGGCGGGGGTGCGGTCCATATGGAGAAGGCGGGGACCGGGTGGGGGTCTGGTCCATATAGAAGAAGGGCGAGAGGCTTGTCCCTCTACTCAGCAGGTGCCTGCCGGGCCTTGGGAAAGCCCTCCAGCGCCCTTCCTTGACCTCTGGGATCTGACACCTCGGAGGAATTCAGAGGCAGGGAGATCACTGGAGTCTTCTGTATGTCAATAACTAAAGGTAAGTAGGCTCACTGCAGGGCAAGAACCAGTCAGGGCAGCAAGAGACCCTGAGCCTGCAAGTTCCCAGCTCTGGGGGTTCATGCCACACCTCCATCCCTCACCAAGACTTCTGGGGCCAGCTGCAGTGTCCACCGCCTGTAAGCCCAGCTGCGTGGGAGGCTGAGGCAGGAGGATCACTTGAGCTCAGGAGCTGAAGACCAGCCTGGGCAACAAAGTGAGACTCTGACTCAAAAAAAAAAAAGAAAAAAGAAAGAAAAGAAAAACAAAAAGATGAAAAGAAAAGAAAAAGCTTTCTCTGTTCTATTCAGTGCAACATTTCTCAGGCCCCTGATAGTGCTGAAGACACAGAAATGACTCAGATACAACCTCTAGGGAACTCCTAGTTGCTGCCTACCTACTCTATGCCAGGGACTTGGCTGGGTGCCTCATCTCCACTGTGCCATTTAATATTCACAACATCCTTCATCACCATCCCCATTTTCCAGATGAGGAATACTGAGGCTCAGTGAGATCACATAGCAGCTAACATTTCCTAAGATTTGCTACATTTGGGGGCCCTACGTGCATGAAAGCATTAATTTCCACATCAGTCCTAGAAGAGGAATATGATTACAGCTCCATTTTACTGATGAGAAAATTAAGGCTATGGGAGGCGGAGGTTGCAGTAAGCCAATATTGCATCAAAAAAGAAAGAGAGAAAGGAAGGAAGGAAGAAAGGAAAGAAGGAAGGAAGGAAGGAAGGAAAGAAAGAAGGAAGGAAGGAAGGAAGGACAATTAAGGCCAAACTGATAAAACGGCAGAGATGGGATTTGAACCCAGGGCCCTGTAGCATTAAAGCCCAGGCCCTTTACCTATTCTCTACATCAAAGTGGACTCAAGAGTTCTTGTTCTAATAAGCCACTGGCCCTGGTGGGTGCTGTCACCAACTTCCAGCTGCTCCTTTACCTGCTTTGGGGCCCATAGGCCTAGCCTGGTTCTCCTTTTTTTTTTTTTTTTTTTTTTGAGACAGAGTCTGCCTCTGTCACCCAGGCTGGAGTGCAGTGGCATGATCACAGCTCACTGCAGCCTCTAACTCCTGAGCTCAAGTGATCCTCCTGCCTCAGCCTCCTGAGAAGCTGGGACCACAGATGCGTGCCACCGTGCCTAAGTTTTTTAAAAGTTTGTATAGAGACGGGGTCTCACCATGTCGCCAGGCTGGTAGGCCTGGCTTTGACATGAGTGAGCAGGGTGGCCTCAAGCACATTCCTTAGCCACCATCCTCAAATGACAGCAGAGCCTTTTCCAGTTTGCCAAGAAATGGAGCTTTAGAGCCCATTTTCCGGAAAAGGAAACTGAGACTGAGAGAGGCGAGGCAGGCTACTTCTCCGGGGTCATGTGGCAATTAAACAGTTGAGTTAGGACCCCATAGGCCCTGGCCCCCTCCCTTCAAGTTCAGAGCCTTTTCTCCCAGGACCTTTCTGCCCCATGCTTGGCTTTGGGCTTTGTTATAGGACCATAGCAAGAGGCAGGTAGGGGGTGGCGGTGGGAAGCTGGAACAAGGAGATGCCTTGGCTGGTCATGTCATGTGGACAGGGGCATCGCACCACCTCTTATGGCCACCACTTGGCTTCAGCCAGCTGCTGAGACTCCAGGGATGGCAGGGGCCAGGGCTGCAGCTCGGGTGACTTGGTGATGATGGAGGACATCCCAACAGCACCACACTGGCTGGCAGACAGGGTGAGTCTGATCCGGATCTCACATGAGTGCACGCACACACAGTCACACCCGCGGCTGCCAAGGCCCACAGCCCAGGTGCTCACATAGATGCCGACAAACACACAGAGGAGCCTCTCCACCTGTGCCCTGCACACACTCCACACACACACTCACACAAGCATTTCCAGCCTGCACATAGATAGGAACAGCACACTCACACCCACACAGTTGCACTTTTACACACACACACACATGCACATGCATATTCTAGCCTGTGAGCACACACGTGCAGGATTCAGTCGCACAACCTCTGAGCTAAGATCTGGCTTGAAGAAGCCCAGGTATGCCTGAGGCCCTCCACCTTGGTCCCCAGACAGCCCCAGCCATAGGCTCCCCACCCCCCAATCCTCCCAGCAGCATTTCCGAGGTCCCAGATGGGCCTTCCAGCCTCCCAGACATGCAGGGACGGCAAAGCAGCCTGCAGGGGCCATAAAGGAGAGGGTTTTCCTGCCAACTCCTACCCAAGGAAGAAGGGTGCACAGTGTCCCCACCCCTAGGCAGAGAGTGACCCAGGACTTAGAGGGGAGGCCCCAGGAAGGTAGAGCCTGACCTGTCTGCATCACCCTGGCACCAAAATGCAGCCCCCCAGAGTTACCCAGGACTATGCCACCCAAATCACAAGGCGTAACTGACAAAAACGCACGCTCTGCCACTCACGAAAAATGCAAACGGGGCCTGTGCCAGGCATCACTGTCAACCTTCTTCCCAAAGCCCCCCAGGGCCCAGGACAACAGAGGCGTCCTCCTCCTCCCCACCCATCTTCATGAGCCCTAGGAAAGCCCACAGACTTTGTGCTGTGCCAGTCCTGCCTCAGGCACAAGCCTGTGAATACAGACATCTTGATCAGAGGGATGCTTTGAAACTAATTCAGACTAAAGTGTAATGGACTGAAAGCTTGATATGAAGGACTTATGCTTTCAAATTGGATCCGGTTGCAAGACCCTTCAAAGTCAGAATGGAGAGGTATGCAAGATCCCTGACACTGGTGTGGACTAGGGGAAGTTCTGAACCTCCCTAAGCCTCAGTTTACTCATGTGAAAGTAGCAGTAATCACAGCACCGGCCTCTAGGCTGCTGTGAGAATTCCACAAGCTGATGCGTATCAGCACCTCAGCCCAGTGACAGGCACGCAGTAGGTGACCCCCGAAACAGCTGCTGTACTGATAATTCAGGGAAAACTAGGAAATATTGAGGGACTCAACCAAAGGTCACAGCACATATTACGCGGTGCTAAGTCAGAGGCCATTTCCCGCCCAGACCAGCGGCCGCAGGTGTCAAAGGTTTACACAAAAGCTCTGGGGAGAAAGACTTAGGACTGAAAAGGCTTTCCACTAAATGAACGTTGTTGCAAACTGGGAAAAGACCACCATTAGTCAATTTGGGTAGCGGAACACCTGGGGTCCAGCTTGCAAAAGCCTGGTGTTGAGAGTGGAGTTTGGCAATCTCGAAGTTTCCCTTGGGGAATGGGGCTCTAATGGTGGGATTCCTGGCATGTGGCAGGTCCACAGAGAAGCTACAGCGGTGCACAGAGAACCCTGTTCCAGTCCTAGCTCCCGACAAATGGAAACTTCCTCTCTCTAGCCCTCAGTTTTCCCATCTGGAAGATGGTACAGTTGGGCCGAGCACCTCTATCTCTCCACAGAGTCTTGGGGCGCTCTGATCCTAGGAAATGACAGACAGCCCAGAGACCCACCTCAGCCATAACCTGTGGCCCTCGCAGGCTCTGCGGACGGCTCCACTCCGAGATGCCAGAGGAAAAGGAAAGGGGTTGTTTTACTTTGTGGCCAATGCCAGAACAGAATTGCAGGGTCTTGTCTCCAACGGGTTTGCTTCCCCCTCTCGGCAGCCCACAGGGGCTGGAGCAGGCCAAACGTAAGAAATAATAAATCCTCACCAGGCTTCGCCCGGCCAGGAGGCCCCCAGCTGGCTCTTGTCATAAAGAGATCTTATCCCCACCAGCACCCCTAGCTGCCCGTGGAGGACTCCGCCCTCCTCCCCTCCATACCCCGCTTCCACCTTCTACTTCCTGTGACAACCTGCAAACTGGAGGCCAACTTGCCTCTCCCCCCACGCCCAGGCTTCTCCTCGACCCCCGCCCTGCCCCACCCCCACCCGGGCCCCAGCTGCAGGAGGCCCTGCGGAGTGTAATTCCCCTCGCCCTCTCTCTGCCCTGGGCCCGTCCGGACAGATTAAGCCTTTGTCACACACACCCAGAAAAGCTCAGGGCCAGATGGGACGGGACAAGTGGTGTCAGATCATCGACCCGAGGCTGGCCGGGACTAGGAGAGGGCCCCGACCGCAGCACCGCATATGGCTGTGGGAGGAGGAAGGGAGGCCCAGGGTGGGGGCAGCCAGAGAGCAATGGGGAAGAGAGGTGACACACCATGGCCACTCTGGGGACAGAGGCTATATGGGGCCTGTCGCAGCTGGATGACCCAACTCCCAACTCCCTTCTTCCTTGGAATCTTTCTACCTGCTCTCTCTCGAAGCCCCCATGGGCTTTTTTATCCTGTCCTCAGCTATGCCCACCACTCCTGACATCTGGGTGACCTGGGAGCAGGCACAGATCCCCACCCACCCCAGCACCCCAGTGCCCGCACAAGGCCTGTGGGTACTAAACAAATGCTTTGGACAAAGGTTTATGGCCCAATGACCTTCACAAAAACCCACCGAGGACCAAACTACAGGCTCTCTCCCAACTGACACCAGGGGCGAGGATATGTGTGTGTGTGTGTGTGTGTGTGTGTGTGTGTGTGTGTAGGCCAGGGACCGTAGGAGATGTCCTTTGCACCTTTCAAAGGAGGTCCCATTCAGCCCCTCCCAGGAAGAGGCCAATGGCTGCCCCAGAATTCCCAGCAGGATTTGTTCCTCTTGGATCAGTGAAAAGGAAAATGGAAATATAAAAATAATAACTGGGCCCCAGGAAGGAACTTGGAGATGGGGGTGGCATCTCCTGCCTGGCTCCGGCTGGCCGGGCGAGTGGCAGGTAACTAACGGGCTCTCTGGGGACCAGCAGGCCAGGCAGGCGGGCGTGGGGAGCCCAAGGGGCGGGCTGTCGAGGGAGGGCACGTCTGTTGTGTTTGTCGATCTCCTGGCAGCCTGGACTGGAAGGCCTGGGTCCCCTTTCTCTGCCTCCCAGGCAGGTGGTCCCTCAGGGAGTGCTCATTATTGGTCTGAGAGCCAGGGTGGAGACTGGGGACGGTCGTGCTGCCAGGGGCAGGCAGGGCGGGTCAGCGTGGGCCTCAGGGAGCGTCTGAAGCCAGCAGCCGGGCCGGCAGGACCTGGGGTCCAGGCCTAACACCCAGTTTCTGCATGTGGCCTGGATGGGGGAGGGGGTGCTCAGCCACTACAGCTGTGTGGATCAAGAGTGGACGACTGCTCCAGATGCCCACACCCTAGGGAGAAGTTGAGCTACACAGAAAGCCAGTGAGCCTGCTGCCAGGTTTGGGGGGGTCAACCCCCAACTCCAGGACAGGGTGGACTCAGGGCTCCTGCCTCAGACTAAGAAGGTTGGACCAAGGCTTCCAGCTATTCAGGGAGGTGTAACCAGGATGGGGGGGGCACCTACCCGGGAAGCCCTGATGGCAGAGGGCACTGACCTAGGGTAGGAGGCAGGACCCAGCCAACCATCTCGTGGGTCACTGACCTCAGAAAAACCGCACTCCTGCGGGGCGCAGTGACCCAAGATGGGAGAACCGAGGAGGGGACCGACCTGGCAGGGTGGGGAGGGCTGACCCATGCGCCCCATCTGGGAAAGTGGGCACTGATTTGGGCTGGGGGAGGGGTCCTGGACTCGATCGGGGGAGGGGACAATGACCCAGACTCGCCGGGTTTGAGCGAGAGTGCGGATTTAGGCTGGGGGAATCCCAGCCTTGCGCGGGCTGGGTCACTGCCCCAGCTTCCCCCTCGGGGAACCCGGTCCCGGCGCGCCC
>NW_012102099.1:739827-752089 GCF_000951045.1 Mandrillus leucophaeus | reverse complement strand
GCCCCGCCCCACTTAGCCCGGCCGGGGAGGTGTAGGGCAGGCTCCCCGTCCCTCGCTCCCGCAGCTGGCTTGACCTCTCTCCCGTGAGCCGAAGCCAGAAGAGCAGTGTTCCCCTGGGGGAACCCCACATCGCCGCCCTTCGGGGCCCCCAAACTTCCTCTCCTTTTGCCTCACTCTGAATTCCCCGAAGTTTGACCAGCTTTGCCTCTGCTTGCCTGCTCCGCTGCTCTGGGACAGGCCTGGGCCCCCTGGGAAGTCGCCTGTGGCCTCAGCCCAATCCCACCTCGGCTTCAGAAAGCACTCAACACATCCACAAACTCATCCTGAGACACCCTGCCTTCCCGGGTGCGCCTTGACCTGGAATCTCTTGCTGAGTAAACTCAGGTGGCCCCACCGCCCCCCTCCTACCTGGGCAGATCTGACCTTGGGTAGAGCTAGCTGGTCCCCTTCCCCTTAATGAAATTCCAACATAAATAAAGGCACAGGCCAAATTTCCAGGATTTCTGCACCCCTATCCCCCACTTCCTTAACAGTTCATGAGGAATTGCTGCACTTCCCTCCCAGCTGTCCCCTGGGATCCACCCCATGTCCCCACGACACTCCTGCAGGCAATTCACCATCCAAGTCCTGAGGCCCAGACTTTGGCTAGTGCAGGACCGTTTCCTGCCTAGGAACTACTGGCTTCTCCCATCCCAAAGTCCCCCACCCCAGGACCTACTACGGGACATGTCCTGGCAACTCTGAGAGGCAGAGGGGAAGGCCCCATTTTACAGATGAAGGCCTGAGGCTTGGAGAAGTGGCCTGACCTGCTCAAGGTCATGCAGGAAGGAGGGGTGGGTTTCAGCTCATGTACACCTGGCTCCTGCTGCCATATCACACACAAAGTCTTCCCCTTTCGGCGCTCAGAGAGAGCCCCACTCTGTAAATACCTGGCTCACGTCCCCCAATAGAAAGGGAGCTCCAGATGCTCAGGGCCATATCTGACCCGTCCTCATATGCACAGGCCCTAGCACAACACCTGGCACACAGTAGGTGTCAATAAATGCTGAAAGAACCCTTGAGGTCTCCCAAGTCCCAACCTCTTTCTGCATTTCACATGGGAGATTATTTTTAGATAATTTACATTTCATGTTACTTTATATACACCAACAACTCCACAGTCATTTTTCCTCTTTATCTTCCCAAGAGCTCTTTTTGGATCTATGCTGGTATGCATGCCCGTTTTTAAGAGGTGACCACTCAGAGCAGGGAAGTCACTACCCAAAGGCCAGCCCCAGGGGCGCAGGGGCTTCTGTTATTAAGAAGCTCAGACCCTGAGTTTTTCTATGTGTCCCTTGACAGTTATCCTTCCAGCAGACACTTCCTGAGAGCAAAGATGCTCTAGCCTGGCAATGGTAATGATAACTTGTGGCAAATATACCCTGTGCCTGGGTGATGGGGTCCTTGTATGAGCCCTGGTCTCTCCGTCCAGTTCCAGGACCCACTTCAATAACCACTAAGCCGGACCACCTCTCCACCCAGTCTGGGTCTTTGCCTGCCTTTCAGAAGCTAAAAACCTGGTTGTCAGTCTTGGGCTGAGTTCTGGCACGGCAGAATGTATAGTATAATGTAAAGAACATGGGCTTCGGGTAGAGTCAGATTTGGAAGTGAGTCCTGACGATTATTTGGCATGGCATTCTTCATGCTCACAGATCCCACTTGGCTACTTCCCGGTGGAATGAAGCCATCATTCCACCTTTGCTGAGTGACCTCAGGCAGGTCACTGAGCCCCTACTTCATCATCTGTATAACGGGACAGGATGTCTCAGATGTAGAGATTCAACAGGATGAGAATGCCTGACCTGTGACGGGTGCCCAATAAGTGCCATTTTCTCCCTCGGGGGGCCTCGAAGTATTCAAGGAGGAAGACAGGCATTGTTGACACTTTTTGTGCTTCATTCATTCAATAAACATTTGTTTAGCAGCCATTGTGCAGCAGGGGCTTGGGATATGGTCATGGGATCCCCAAGGTCCCTGCCCTACGGGAGTGCGCCAATGGGTATGGAAGATGGCTATTGAACAAACCAGCTATTGATCACAACAGCCCAGGGAATGGGCCACGAAGGAGAGAGGGAGCTGTGATAGCAAATAATGCATAGAAGGGGCTGCTTTTCTTAGGGGGATCGGGGAAGGCCCCTCTAAGGAGGTAGCATCTGAGCAGTGACTTAAATGACAGGTGCCAAGGCATGCTGGTCCTGCATTCCAGGCAGAGGGAAGAGCAAAGGCAAAAGCCCCAAGGTGGGAAGGAGATTGGCATTTTCTAGAAGCTGGAAGGCATCCAGTGTAGTGAGACTGAAGTGAGGGAGGAGGGGTTGGAGGGCAGGAGTCTTGAAGACCCTGGGAAATACTTTGGATGGCATTCCAGCTGCTATGGGAGCTACTGGCGAGTTTTAAACCAGCAAGACTGTGGGGTAGAGAAGAAGTGAGGAGCGGAGGACAGCTGCAGGGGTCCAGAGGTCTGTGGTCTTGTAGGTCAGAGGTCTGGAGTTCCCCCCACTGTGTGACAGCTCACTGTACCCGGCATGTCCCAGCCTCTTGCCCTGAGGGCTCCTGGGAGAGTAGAACGGCCAAGGAGTGAGAACGGCCTACTGCGGCCCATCCCCACTTTTGCAGAAACAGATCCTGGGTCTTCGGCCTATCTGTGTCACTGGGGTCCTTTAGGAGGGGCATGCTGGGTGGGGGAGGGGGGTAAGTCTCCCACAATGCCCAGCTCCTGGGGGTATGCAGTCACAGTCCCAGGGGGCAGCTGCTCCTTTTTGATTCCCATTCCAGACACCTGCCAAAGGACAAAGTAGGCTGCCCCATGAATCAAAGGCCAGGAGATCCTCTGCATTTTTTAAAATTTTGAGACAGGGTCTGTCTCCCAGGCTGAGTGCAGTGGTGCAATTGCAGCTCACTGGAGTCTCTACCTCCCAGGCTCAAGCAATCCTCCCACCTCAGCCTCCTCAGTAGCTGGGACCACAGGCATGTACCACCACACCCAGCTATTTTTTTTAAATTATTTTTTGTAGAGACAGGGTCTCTCTTTGTTGCCCAGGCTGGTCTCAAACTCCTGGGCTCAAGTGATTCTCCCGCCTCGGCCTCCCAAAGTGCTGGGATTACAGGTGTGAGCCACCATACCCAGCCTCTGGATTTTTTTTTTTTTTTTTTTTAACACTTAGTCCAGGTGTCCAAGGGAGACTGGAGTCGAAGCGCAGTGAGTCTAAGCCCCCAGGGCTCACTCCGAATATGGATAGTAACGCCCTGGGTCACAAGAGCTTGGTGATGAAGGGTTCTCAGAGTATACAGTGCAAACTGTGCCTCTGATAGATGGGCAAACTGAGTCCCACAGGAGAAAAGAGGCTCAGGGCCGCAGGACAGAACTAGGCACCTGGCCTTTGCCTGATTTGGCCTGGATCACTTGCCTTTCACTGAGCTCTGACCCTGGGCCCAGATGAGTGGGAATGCCTGCAACAGTGAGGTGGCCCTGACTGTGCCCACAGGAAGTTCCAGGCCTGGGGTGGGGCAGAGTGACTCAGGCTCCCACAGAGGCCTGTCCACCCAAGGGCTAGGAAGAACAGAGAGGCCCCAGAGCCTTGGGGAGAGGTAGTTTCCATCACTGGGTGCTGGTGCCCCTTCCATCAAGGGTTTGTGCCACCCCCTGCCATCCCCCTATTCCATAGCATCCCCTTGCAGTCTGCCAGCCATGCTGAGCCGCTGCTCCGTGCCCACCTCTCTAGAAAGGCCTCCTGACCTCTCAGGTTGGATCAGGGGCTTTCTCTGGTCACTCACACACAGAGCCTTGGGCTTTCCGCCTCCCAGCTCTGACCACAGCAAATCATGATGGCCTCATTACCTGTGTCGACCCGTGCCCAGCACAGGAGCTGAGGCTTAATCATTACTGAATAAATGGATAAATAAGCAACCAACCGAATGAATGAATGAATGGGCTTATCCTCAAAAAGCAGGTGCTAGACTGAAGTCTACAGCATTTGCCACCATGCTACTATGCTTCTTCCATAATCAGTCCATCCATCAGCATTTATTGTGCTTCTCCTAACGGGCTCTGCCGTTGAGTGACTGAGTCCCCTAATCTCTCTAAGCCTCAGTGTTCAATGCCGATAAAATGGGAATATTAACAATTATCCCTAACTCACAGGGCTGTCGTGAGAATGAGCGCTCAACAAATGCTAGCTCCTATTGTCATTATGCCCATCCATTATCCAGATGCTTGTTTGGGCATCTTCTGTATGTCAGTCGCCATGCTTGGTGTTGGGAATATAGTAATAAACAAGAGGGACCTGACCCGTGAAGTTCAGGAACTAGTTCACTTTAAAAAGATCATGACAGACCAGGCACAGTGGCTCACGCCTATAATCCCAGCACTTTGGGAGACCAAGGCGGGTGGATTGCTTCAACCCAGGAATTCAAGACCAGCCTGGACAAAATGTCCAAACCTTGTGTCTACAAAAAAGTACAAAAAAATTAGCCGGCGGTCGTGGTGTGCACCTGTAGTCCCAGCTACTTGGGAGGCTGAGGTGGAAGGACTGCCTGAGCCCAGGCGGTAGAGGCTACAGTGAGCTATGATTGTGCCACTGTACTCCAGCCTGGGAGACAAAGTGAGACTGTCTCAAAAAAAAAAAAAAAAAAAAATCATGACAAATGGGTTTAGAATTAAAAACAAAAAGTTGCTATGAGGCTGGGTGTGGTGGCTCACGCCTGTAATCCCAACATTTTGAGAGGCCAAGGTGGGTGGATCACCTGAGGTCAGGAGTTCGAGACCAGCCTGGCTTATATGACGAAACCCCCTCTCTACTAAAAATACAAAAATTAGCCGGGTGTGGTGGTAAGCACCTGTAATCCCAGCTACTCCGGAGGCTGAGGCAGGAGAATTGCTTGAACCTGGGGGGCGGAGGTTGTAGTGATCCGAGATCGTACCACTTCACTCCAGCCTGAGCGACAGAGTGAGACTCTGTCTCAAAAAAAAAAAAAAGTTACTATGAGAACGCACGGCAGGGGAGCGGGGAGCCCAGATGAGCACCTTCAAGAAGCCCCACCCTAAGTGCCCTAAGGATCCTTTGGACCGGAGGATGGAGCACTGGACAAAGTGGAGGGGAGGAGAAAAGTGTCTCCAGTCCTGCAGAGGCCCACGCCACGCTGCCTGTGGAATTACAAATGAGTGGGAAAAAAATTCTGTGCACCTCACAGAGTTTGAGACCCCCTCGAGTCCAGCATCCCCTTTTTTCCAGAAACTAAAGCATAAAGAGATAAGGTAACTAACTTGTCGAGGGATTTCATTCAAATGTCACCTCCCCTGAGGAGCCTTCCTTGACTGCCTTTCTTAAAAGTCCCCCAGTGGCCCTCCATTCCCTTTCCTTACTTGGTTTATCCTCATAGACTCAGTGCCACCTTCCTTTATAATACATATGTATTTGTTTCCTGTCTCTGTTCATCTCACCTACTGGAATGTACATTCCTAGAGGGCAGGGCTCTGTTCTGTTCACTGCAGTATGTCCAACATCCAGAACAGTGCTTGGCACGTAGTAGGTGTCCCATATGTGTTAACTGAACAAATGAATGAATGAAAATCCCTGAGTGTGTGTGTGTGTGTTTTGACTATACACTGCAATGAGATCCAGGAAGATTTCTGCTGAATTGGAGAAGCAGGGGCCTTTTTGCTTATATTCATTTTGTCTTTGGCAAGTCACTTCCCTTCCTTATGCCTCAGTTTCCTCATCTGTAAAATGGAGTTAGTGCCTGCTTTGCAGAATCTTTGCGAAGTGTTGATGAAATACAGTGCAAAGTGCCTAGGTGGGGCCTGGCACACAGTAGGTGGACAACTCTCATTTTGATGGAGCCCTTGTTGGGGGAGGTGTGCGGAGGGGGATCCCAGGGCCTGAGTTTCCCTGCAGGACACAAAGGAAGCTGACACTGGATCTGTCCCGTCACCTGAACTCGCCAGTAATTTATTGATGCTGGATGCTGGCACCCAGCAGCCTGCTGGGTCAGTCTCAGGGAGCAGGTGTAGGGCCCTTGCGCCTACCCCAACCTCACCCAGGCAGGGAGGGGAGGGGAGCCTGGGTCTGCCCAGCCCAGGAAAATTGATAGGTCAGCCCTTACAAGTCCGTCCCCTTCTGTGTGCCAGGCAGTGCAGGCAGAAAAAAAACAAATGTGGTTCCTGCCTGGCCTGAGCTCACAGAGGGTTAAAGTGGACATAATTCAAACAACCAAAATGGTGAGAGCTGCATGAGGGCCTGCTATGCACCAAGAACTTCGTACCTATAACCACATGTAGGCCTCATACAGGGCTTAAACGTGCTGAGGTCGCACAGCTAGTAGGGGCAGGAGGAGGGTTTGCACCCAGATTTGCCTGGCTCTAAAGCCGGGGCACATTACTGCCATCCCGCCCCACTCAGGCTGGCTGGGCCAACGGGCATAAACAACAACAACAACAACAAACGGGCCAGGCGCGGTGGCTCACACCTGTAATCCCAACACTTTGGGAGGCCGAGATGGGAGGATCATTTGAGGTCAGGAGTTAAGACCAGGCTGGCCAACATGGTGAAACCCCATCTCTACTAAAAATACAAAAATTAGCCGAGTGTGGTGGTACATGCCTGTAATCCCAGTTACTTGGGAGGCTGAGGCAGGAGAATCACTTGAGCCTGGGAAGTGGAGGTTGCAGTGAGCTGAGATCATGCCAATGCACTCCAGTCTAGGCGACAGAATGAGATCCTGTCTCAAAAAAAAAAAAAAAAAAAAACCACACACACTAAAAAAAAAAGCTCTTGGCTAGACCCGGTGGCTCACACCTATAATCTCAGTGCTTTGGGGGGGTCCAGGTAGGAGGATTGCTTTAGGCTAGGAGATTGAGACCAGCCTGGGCAACATAGTGAGATCCCGTCTCTACAGAAAATTTTAAAAATTCGTGGGGTGTGGTGGTGTGTGCCTGGAGTTCCAGCTACTCAGGAGGCTGAGGCAGGAAGATTGCTCGAGCCCAGAAGTTGGAGGCTGCAGTGAGCTGTGGTTGTCAGAAATCTGGTCACAATCATAGTGGTCCGGGGGGCGTGGGGTGCTTTCAGTGGCCACTGCATTCCAGCCTGGGTGACAGAGTAAGATCCCATCTCAAAATAAATAAATAAATCAAAATAAAATGTAAGAGCTCTGGGAGTTGAAAACTGAGAGTAGGCCCTTTCCATGGGAGGCTTCCTTAAGGCTGAAACCTTTAACCAGCCTCCAGCGGGTGGATGGAGATACCAAAGGGAGAGTGTGTTTTAGGCCAGAGAAGCAGCTGAGTGGAGGTTTGGAGGGAAAAGGGAGCGATCTGTTTGGACTGCGGTGGGCACACCCACCTGGGAGAGCACCAGGGCCCTAGAAGCAGGCAGTGGGCAGGCTGGGGCTTTGAATGCTTGGCTAAGCCTTGGGCCTCCCTGATGGGACATGGGTAGCCACGGGAGGCTGCTGAGCAATAAAGCCACTGTTTCCCCCTGACCTATATATTGTAAGAGGCCTGCTAGTTAGGCCAGAGGGTGCTTGGCCTTCGAGAACCTCTAACATCTAGCTTCTGCCTCCCCTCCCTCCACCAGCCCTCTGGACCTGGCATGTCACGGGCAGCCAAACACTTACAGCTCATTCTCACCTCTGCCCCTCTGTTCTCTTGGCCCCTTCTCCTGCAATGCTCACTCTGTCTACCCAGACCCTACCTAATTGCTCAGGTCTTCCTTCCAGGCCATTTCCTCCGTGAAGCCTGCCCTGACCACACCAGCCCTCAGTTACATGCCTCAGCCTCAGAACTGCCGGGAGCCTGGGCTGGAAAAGTGCCCGTCCTCCTCTCAAGTCCGCAGCACTCGCCATCCACCAAGATGGGCTGCTACTTTTACCTGCATAGCAACTTTCTTCTCCTGGTAACAGCATCCTGAAATCCCTTTGAGAAACCGCCTCCTTCATGTTCAGAACATGTTGCTGGAGCCGGACTGACCTGACCACTGAAAGCATTGAACGACTAGGCCACTGAAAGCATCCCGTGCCCCAACCACCGTGATTGTGACCAGATTTCTGAGAACACCAGCCGGGCGCGGTGGCTCACGCCTGTAATCCCAGCACTTTGGGAGGCTGAGGCAGGCGGATCACTTGAAGTCAGGAGTTCGAGACCAGCCTGGCCAACATGGCGAAACCCCGTCTCTACCCAAAATACAAAAATTAGCCAGGCATGGTGGTGCCTGCCTGTAATCCCAGCCACCCAGGAGGCTGAGGCAGGAGAATCACTTGAACTTGGGAGGCAGTGGTTGCAGTGAGCCGAGATCATGCTATTGTACTCCAGGCTGGGTGACAGAGGAAGACTCCATCTCAAAAAAAAAGATTTCTGACAACACCCTTTGAGGCCCTGGATTCAACCACACCTAAAGGCCCTTTTCATCTCCACTTAGGTCTCTCAGTGCTGGATTTCCTGCAACCCCATGAGCCCTGATGGGTGTACCGTTTGTTCAGTGCAGTCAGACCCCCTCTGGTCTGGCCCACATGGCTGTACCAGCCTCCTCTCTGCACTCCTGGCCTCTAGGTTTTCCCCTCTGGTACACCAGAATAAAGTTCAGACTCCTTGGTGTGGCATTCAAGGCCTTTCACCATCTTATTCCAGCCTCTACTTCTCCCTGTACCAGCCACACTGAACCTTCCATTCCCCTGAACAGCAAGACTATGTTCAGACTATGTTCAGATGCTCCCCGACTTACAATGTGGTTAAGTCCTGATAAACACATTGTATGTTGAAAATATCATTGTAGGCCGGGCGTGGTGGCTCACACCTGTAATCCCAGCACTTTGGGAGGCCGAGGCGGGTGGATCACGAGGTCAGGAGATCAAGACCATCCTGGCTAACATGGTGAAACTCCGTCTCTAATAAAAAAGTACAAAAAATTAGGTGGGCATGGTGGTGAGCACCTGTAGTCCCAGCTACTCAGGAGGCTCAGGCATGAGAATGGTGTGAACCCGGGAGGCAGAGCTTGCAGTGAGCCAAGATCGCACCGCTGCACTCCAGCCTGGGCAACACAGCAAGACTCTGTCTCAAAAAATATATATCATTGTAAGTAAGTCAAAAGTCTGAGTTTGTTTGTTTGTTTGTTTGTTTGTTTTGTTTAGTTTTCTGAGATAGAGTCTCACTCTGTTGCCCAGGCTGAAGTGCAGTGGTGAGATCACGGCTCACTATAGCCTCCACCTCCTGGGCTCAAGCAATCCTCCTTCCTCAGCCTCCCAAGTAGCTGGGACCACAGGTGTGTGCCATCATGCCTGGCTAATTTTTGTACTTTTTGTGGAGATAGGATTTTGCCATATGGCCCAGGCTGGTCTCAAGTTTCTGGGCCCAAGCGATCCACCCACCTTGGCTTCCCAAAGTGCCGGGATTACAAGCGTGAGCCACAGCACCCAGCAAAAATACGCTTTTAACTTACCGCATTTCCAACTTATTCTAACAGTGGGTTTACCTGGATGTAACCTCTTTGTAGTCAAGGAGTATACTGAATGCATATCACTTTGGCACCATCGTAAAGTTGAAAAATTGTGGGTTGGTCCCTCGTTAAGTTGGGGATCATCTGTATATGCTGTTCCCCTCAATCCCTGGGACTGCCCTTCCCCACCAATTCTCTTCCTGAAAAACTCCTACTCATCCTTCAAGATCCCATTTGATTGTCACTCCATCTGCCACACTTCCCTTGACCGCTAGGCAGGGTAAGATGTCTCTTCTCTCCTGGCACCTCAAGCTCCCCGGCTGGTCTCCTTCATGCAGTAACTACCTGATGTGGTTATTCTCTTCCACCTGGATACCTTCTTCCCTGACAAAGAGCCAAGTTCATATTCCCGAAATCCTTGCAAACCATTAGGTAACTATTTTTGCTGGTCACCTTTTCCAGTTAACCACTCACTGGGGTTTCTTTACTGCAGGACTTCTCAGAGCCTTTCATGTGCTAATAATAGCACTTCAACCCTCCCTGAAAGGGAGAGAATGCCAAAGCTGGCCTAGGCAACAGTTTGAGGTCATCTGGTCCATTTTAGGAATGGGGAAACTGAGGCCCAGAAAGAGACAGACTCATCCAGGCACGCGACGGCAGATCTAGGCCCTCAGTCCAGCCTTCTGTCCCCTAGTGCCCTCCTCTCTACATCCCACTGCTTCAGGCCCAAAACGTTAAGAGTGAGGGCTCTGGAGCCAGACTGCCTGCATTTGAGTCTTGTGCTGGCTCTCACCAGCTGTGTGACCTTGACTGAGTGACTTAGCCCCTCTGAGTTTCAATGTCCTCATCTGTAAGGTGTTGACAATAACAGCACCTCCTTTATGGGGTTGTTGTCAGGGTGTAAGTGAAGTGGTCCACATAAAAGCACTTAGCATAGGCCGGGGAAGGCGGCTAACGTCTGTAATCCCAGCACTTTGGGAGGCTTATGTGGGAAGATCACTTGAGGCCAGGAGTTCGAGACCAGCCTGGCCAACATGGTGAAACCCCATCTCTACTAAAACTACAAAAATTAGCCAGGCATGGAGGTGGGCACCTGTAATCCCAGCTACTTGGGAGGCTGAGGCAGGAGAATCGCTTGAACCCAGGAGGCGCAGGGTGCAGTGAGCCAAGATCCACTTTACTCCAGCGCCTAGGCAACAGAGCGAGACTCCATTTCAAAAAAAAAAAAAAAGCACTTAGCACAGTGCCCAGCACATAGTAGACCCCCAATAAATTGCCACCCGCATCTCTATAACCTTAGATTTCTCAGGAAATACCAGACACACTGAGCCTTGTCTTTAGAGAGCTGTGGTTCTCTCCGGAGAAAGATGCCAATTAAATACTAGGTTCAGGCTGGGCTGAACTCCTACATGGGGCCTGCTCCTCTGGAAGCCCAGATGTTGGGCCTTCCTCCTCCCTGACTTGAAAAAAAGGTGGTTTTTGTTTAGAGGAACTTTCCCCCCATTTTCATATTGGCTCTATAAATTGGATTTTGTTGAGTGGTTTCTGACAAGCAAGTCGTACAGGCAGGAGACGCAAGGCTGTCTGTAGCCATGGGGGTGGATCTGAGGCCTTGAGTTCTGCCAGCCACTGGCCGTGAGCTCAGCCCCTGGGCAGCTGCATCCCAGGGAGAGTGTGTCCTTGGGGTGATCCAGAAGGGCTTCTCCCCTGGGGAATTCTTATAGAGGTTTCCCAGAGCCTTCCCTCAGAGGAAAGGCTCACTGGCAAATGGCCTGCCACCCTCCCCACCCCACCCCAGCAAACTCACACCCTGGGTTCAGATTTGTGGTGGTGTAGTAGGGGAAGTCCCTGAGTCTCCTACCCCCAGCTCAGTCCCCTTCAAGATGGATAGTCAGGGACCATGAGGTGGAACACAGAGCTTCTCCATATCTTCAGCAAGCCAAACAAGAAGCCAATATATGAAAGCAAGAGAGATTTCAGTTAGAAATCTCTCAGGAGGGACTTCTGCCCTGCCAGATGGCTAAAACCTGGGCTGTGCTTGACCTAGGAAAGAGCACTAAGCTAGGAGTCAAGACAGCTTTGACTGACAGATCCCGTGGGACTTGGGGTCACTGCCTCATTTTCTCCCTCCCTCGGTTTGCTCGTCCACGAAATGGGGATTATAATTCCTATTGGCCACAGAGCATTTCAAAGGCGACAGTGGGGTGAGGCCTTGAGACAGTGGCAGGAGGCTGCATCAGACCACCTCTGCAGGTTCCCTTTCCTCTCTCTTTAGAAGGCATTCCTAGGGCAAGGCCTTTGTCTCAGGCCCAGGGGCCCAGAGGTGAAGCATGTGCATGTGCAGATGCACGCAGCACTCCGACCGCACTGCAGGCGCTAAGTCGGGTTGGTTTTCTCCGCCTCTTCTCAGGCCACTCCTCAGATGCAAAAAAATGACCTGGGCAGAAGTTAGGAAGCCTGGGTCCGCCCCTGACTTTCTCTGACTTTGGCCATGTCCCTTACCCAACTGGGCCTTGGTTTCCCCATCTGTGCCATGAGGAGTTTGGATGGTTTTGAGATTCTTCTCTCTTGGTTCTGTGAAATCCACAACCAGTCCAGTGAGGTCTGACCCGTGCTCGCCTCCCTGGCCGTCACTGGGCAGTTCAGACACACTGACTTTCCTTTGCTTCCTGGAAATTTCCAGCTCCTTCCCACCCCAGGACCTTTGCACAAGCCCTTCTCCCGCTTACTACAAATTCACTTTTTTTTTTTTTTTTTTTTTTTTGAGATGGAGTTCTGTCAGGCTGTTGGGGAGGTTGTAGGAT
>NW_012102099.1:736972-738336 GCF_000951045.1 Mandrillus leucophaeus | reverse complement strand
CCACTGCATTCCAGCCTGGGCGACAGAGCGAGACTCCGTCTCAAAAATAATAATAATAATAATAATAATAATAATAATAATAAATAAAATAAAATAAAATAAATTGATAGTTTCTTGCTCTGTTGCCCAGGGTGGTGTGATCGCAGTTCACTGCAACCTCCAACTTCCAGGTTCAAGCTATCCTCTCGCCTCAGCCTCCCAAGTAGCTGGGACTATAGGCATGCACCACCATGCCTGGCTAATTTTTTAAATTTTTTTGTAGAGACAGGGTCTTGCTATGTTGCCCAGGCTGGTCTTGAACTCCTGAGCTCAAGCGATCCTCCTGCTTTGGTCTCCTGAGTATCTGCGATCACAGGCAGGAACCAGCATGCTTGGCTGGGAATCTGTAGTTTTTGAACTCTGATACCTTTCTCCTGCTAGGCTGAGGCAGAGGATTCCCGGCCTTGACCCTGGATGACCCTGAGGCTTCAGATGATGGATCACACCACAGGGCAACCCGTGGGAGTGGATAATGTTGGCAGAAGTGCTCTAAGAGTTTGGGTAGCAGGATGGTGCCAGGCGGCCTGGGTTAGAACCCTGGCTCTGCCACTCGCCAGCTGTGTGACCTTGCTCGGGTGCTTTTAACCTCTCTGTGCCTCAGTTCCCTCATCTGTGAACTGGGGGAATTCTGAGTTAACTCGTCAATAGAACAAAGCACCCAGAGCAGGGAAGGTCTGAGACAGTTTCTAATAAATATGAACTCTAGAGCTCACCTGGCCAGGAACAAGGGGAGTGACTAAGTCCTCTGTCTGTACCAAGGCTCTGGAGTAAGAAGTATCAGCTCCCAGCTTCGTGCCCTCAGGGCTACTGGAGAAAAAGTCAGAGAAAGGCTTCAAAGATCACAGCGACTGTTCCTTGAGCCCACTGCTACTCCACAACCCACTGAATCCTCATAAGTGCCCTATAAAAAAACAGGCTCCAGGCCGGGCATGGTGGCTCACACCTGTAATTCCAGCACTTTGGGAGGTCGAGGTGGGCAGATCACTTGAGGTCAGGAGTTAAGAACAGTTTGGCCAATGTAGAGAAACCCCTTCTCCACTAAAACTACAAAAATTAGTTGGACATGGTGGCGGGCACTTGTAATCCCAGCTACTTGGGAGGCTGAGATAGGAGAATTGCTTGAACCCAGGAGGTGGAGGTTACAGTGAGCCAAAATCACGCCAGTGCACTCTAGCCGGGGTGACAGAACGAGACTCCGTCAAAAAAAAAAAAAAAAAAAAAAAAAGCAGTTTCTATTATTCTCCCACTTCACAAATGTGAAAACCAAGGCTAAGGCCAGTGCCTTGTGTAAGTCCCACAGGCTGTGACTTGCAGAAACAGGTCTC
>NW_012102099.1:731066-732487 GCF_000951045.1 Mandrillus leucophaeus | reverse complement strand
TTTTTTGAGATGGAGTCTTGCTCTGTCACCCAGGCTGGAGTGCGGTGGTGTAATCTTGACTCACTGCAACCTCTGCCTCCCGGGTTCAACTGATTCTCCTGCCTCAGCCTCCCGGATAGCTGGGACTACAGGCGCCCACCACCTCGCCTGGCTAATTTTTGTATTTTTAGTAGAGACGGGGTTTCACTTGTTGGCCAGTCTGGTCACGAACTCCTGAGCTCAAGTGATCTGCCCGCTTCAACTCCCAAAGTGCTGGGATCACAGGCATGAGCCACTGCGCCCGGCCAAATTCACCTCATTAACTCCAACTCATCCTTAACAGCACTCAGCTCCATCATCACCTCCCGAACACCTCCCCAGAACCCTCCTCCAGGACGCACTCTCACAGAATCCTATGTCCCTCCTTTGTAATACTTAACCACCCCTGCATTTCACATTTATGTCGTTCCTGGGTTGGGAACTGTCCACTGCACCCCTAGCTGTGAATTCTGAGGTCAGAGACTGGATCTGTCTTGGTCCCTGCGGTGTCCCTGACACCCAGCACAGGGCCTGGCACACAGGAGATGCTCAGCTGTTGAATGGATGGGCAGACGACCTCCCCATTCTTTGGGGCCAGTACAGGGCTGTCTCTGCTCACAGAAGCTCCTCCCTCCAGGCACCCATGCAGAGCAGACCTGGTGGGGAGGGAGAGGGAAGGCCGCTGAGGACCTGAGGGGCTCCACCCTTCCCTGGGAGCTGAGGTGGTGAGAGGCCCTGCCTTCAGTAGGTGGGCTGGGAGACAAGGGGAGCCCCGAGAGGGGCATGCTGTTTGCAGTGCACACCCACGTCTGCACTCTCTTGGGTGCTCTCCCAGCCAGCCGAGGGCTTTACAAGGGCAGGTAGTGTCAGCTCCATTTGCCAGACAAGGAAAACAGCCCTAGAGGGATGCTGGCTGGAGGAAGGCTCACATGGCAGGCACAGGACAGGGCTGAGGTAGGACCCAGGGGTGACAAAGCTGGAAGGGTTTTCTTCTCTCCATCTGACAAAGGCAGGAAGAGACACAGAGGGCAAGGATCAGCCTAGGGTGTTCTCAGCCAGTCAACAGCAAGGTGGGGACAATAGAAATCTGTAATTCTTTTTTCTTTTTAAATTGATGGTTTCGGCTAGACGGGTGGCTCACGCCTGTAATCCTGACACTTTGGGAGGCCGAGGCAGGTGGATCAGGAGATTGAGACCATCCTGGCTAACATGGTGAAACCCCATCTCTACTAAAAATATAAAAAAATTAGCTGGGCCCGGTGGCGGGTGCCTGCAGTCCCAGCTACTGGGGAGGCTGAGGCAGGAGAATGGAGTGAACCTGGGAGGCAGAGCTTGCAGTGAGCCGAGATTGCACCACTGCATTCCAGCCTGGGCGACAGAGCGAGACTCCGTCTCAAAAATAA
>NW_012102099.1:710344-729810 GCF_000951045.1 Mandrillus leucophaeus | reverse complement strand
TTCTATTATTCTCCCACTTCACAAATGTGAAAACCAAGGCTAAGGCCAGTGCCTTGTGTAAGTCCCACAGGCTGTGACTTGCAGAAACAGGTCTCATGCCCAGAGCCTGCTCTTGGGGTCACTTGCTCTGAAGAGCCCAGGAACCAAAGGGTGAGGACAGAGTTGAGTCAGCCCTGGAAAGTGGAGTCCTGGAGAGAGGTCCTGGGCTGGGGCTGACAGGCGGGGGAGAGCTTGGGCAGAAGGCATTGGTGGGAAGTGCAGGTACAGCCCTGTCTCCCGAGGAAACCAGGCCTGAGATGTGCCCTGTTAGTCAATCACATCATTTGCCTGGTGCCTGTAGGGGCCAGCTCCGTGACAGCAAGGCTGAATTTTTCGTCCCCACTGTATACAGCACCCAGCCCAGGCCCTGCCCACTGACAGGCACTCAGTGGAGGCTTGTTGAATGACTGAGTGGACCAGGCATCCTACTTTGTGGTCACCAGACTGCTCAGTGATCACGAGCCCCATGCTACAAGTGAGGAAACTGAGGCTCAGGGCAGGGCAGGGAACTTCCCCAGCCCACCCAGGTCTGTCTGAATCTTTTGTTTTTGTTTTTGTTTTGAGATGGAGTTTCACTCTTATTGCCCAGGCTGGAGTGCAATGGTGCAATCTCAGCTCACTGAAACCTCTGCCTCCCAGGTTCAAGCGATTCTCCTGCTTCAGCCTCCCAAGTAGCTGGGATTACAGGCATGTGCCACAACGTCCAGCTAATTTTTTTGTATTTAGTAGAGGTGGGGTTTCACCGTGTTGGCCAGGCTGGTGTTGAACTCCTGACGTCAGGTGATCCACCCGCCTCAGCCTCCCGAGTAGCTGGGATTACAAGCATGAGCCACCGCCCCCAGCCTGTCTGAATCTTTACCCTCGTCCAGAAACATGATCTCAGGAACACATCTCTCCTTTTCCAGCCATAAGTACCTGAGAGAGACCCCAGAAAGTGGATAAGACTGCAGAGAGCAGGGAACATGAAGCACCTTGCCCAAGGTCTCACCAGGCAAGAGAAGGGCAGAGAAGGGCAGCTTCTCCATGGATTGTAATCCCCAAAGTGTGCAAACCTACGGACTCTCTTTAGGGCTCAAGAGGTCTAAACTTATCCTTTTACATACAGAGAAACTGAGGGCGCCCCAAAAGATGTGTCATCTCCAGGGCCACCAAGTGGGTGAGGAACAGACTGGAACCCAGCGTAGCACATGGAAAGGCCCTGAGGCTGGCATACAGTATGAGCTGAGGCCAGTGGGCTTAAGAGCGGCTGGGAAGGTGGGCTGGGGCCAGGCCAAGCAAGGAGTGTCGACTCCAGACCACAGCCATGGGGAGCCACTGGATTGGAAAGGTCTAGACACCATCTGGCTTGGGTTCTCAAGAGACCCCTCTGGCTACTGGGGACTGACTGGACTGCAGGAGCATGGAATGGGAGTCAGGAGACTTGGGAGGGTCAGGCCAAAAGCCCTGGAGTCATCTCTGCCCCTGGCCCTTTTCTCTCACCCCTTACATCTGATCCATCAGCAAATCCCTTTGGCTCCACCTTCAAAATATAACCAGAATCCGACCACGTCTCACTGCCCCATTGCTGAAACCCCCAGCACCTCTCCCTGCACCTGACCTCCAACCTGGCCCTACCGCCCACCCTTCATAACGCAGTCAGAGGGAAACAGCTGAAACAAGAGTCAGGTTGCACCCCTCCCCTACTCCAAAGCCCCTGTGGCTCCCCACCTCACTCAGAAGAAAGTCCTGAGTCTGGCCCTCGAGGGCCTCATGCTCTGGCCGCCCCACCCATTCTGGCCATGTGTCCCCAAGGCTCTCGTCCAACCCCTTGCTGCTGCACACTCACAACTTCTTGGCATTCCTGCCTCCGGGCGTCTGCACATGCCGGGCCCCAGGCCTGGAGTGCCCTTCCTCAGATGTCTGTGGGGCTGGCTCCATCTTCTCCTTCCTGTTGTCAGACGCCACCTTCCCAGGAGGCCTCCCCACCCCGTCTAACATGGCCCCACATCTCCTCCCGTCACACACACATGCCATTCTCCTCTCCATTTTCTCCAAAATGTGCGTCACTTTCTAACGCACCATTTAATGAACTTATTCATAGTGTTTATTCCCAGCTGTCTCCCCCATTAGGATTTCAGCTTCCTGAGGACAAGGTTCTTCGAGTGGCCCATGCCCAAAACAGGCCTGGAACATGGTAGATGCTTGGTAATGACGTGCTGAACCTGAGTGGTTTTCCTAACAATTCTAGGTGGGAGGTCACCCTCATCTCCTGTCACAGAGAACGAAACTGAGGTTCATGGAGGAAAACAATTTGCACGAGGTCACAAGGCCAAGACGCTGTGGGGCTGGGGTTTGAACCCCAGCCCAAGACTCCTGCTCTGTCCGGCTCAGGCTGGCATGGGCTGGGAGCAGGACCTCTGAGCTGGCATGTGGCAGGGGCCCTGCCAGGCCCCCTGCGGTTGGTACCCTCCCTGAGAGGCCATGGTGGGCCAGGCCGGGAGAAGGCGGTGGCAGCCCTGGCAGTTCCACCCACTCCAGGGTGGTGTAAGAGCAGGTTGGGAAAGGCCCAGGGGCACCAGATCCATCCTACGGTTGCCCAGTCCTCGGAGCCTGAACGGCCACGGGTGAGAAAGGAAGTCAGCAGGATCCAAAATAGGCCTGTGTTTCAGGAAGTGAAACTGGGCATCGGGGACGCCAGGCTGGAGGAAGGTCTGGGCCTCCTGGGTTGAGGCTGTTGGAGCGGGGGTCCTTCCTTGCCTCCTTGGCCTGGGGACGGTGGGTCTTGGGACCGATCCCTGCCAGGACCTTGGGAATGGGCTGAGGCCCCTCTCACAAGATCCTGGACACATCACTTCAGCTCTCTGATCTTCAGTTTTCTCATCTGTACAGTGGGACTAAGGGTAGGACTTGCCTCACTGGGGACTGGGAAGGTGAACTGTGCCCTGAAGCCCAAGATGGTCACAGTCACTCCTGGTGTTGCAGAGCCATCATGGATGCTCCTCCTCCAGGAGGCCCCCCCAGATCCTTAGATCAGAACGAATCACTCCCTCCCCAGTGACCCTAGCCCCTCTCAATTTCTTTCTTTCTATTTTATTTATTTATTTATTTTTGAGACAGGGTTTCACCCTGTTGCTGAGGCTGGAGTGCAGTGGTGCAATCATAGCTTACTGCAGCCCCGACCTCCCGGGCTCAAGCGATCCTCCTACCTCAGCCTCCTGAGTAGCTGGGACTACAGGCGTGTGCCACCATGCCCAGGTAAATTTTTTTTTTTTTTTTTTTGTATTTTTTGTAAAAATGGAGTTTTGCCATGTTTCCCAGGCTGGTCTCAAACTCCTGGGCTCAAGCCATCTGCCCATCTTGGCCTTCCAAAGTGCTAGGATTACAGGCGTGAGCCACCTCATCCGGTCCCCTCTCACTTTCTTTTGGTTTCTGTTCACATATGTCTTTTCCACTAGAGGAGGCCAGGAGTCCGCCTGAGTCTTCTTGGTGTCCCCAAGTACTCAGGATAGAGCCTGGCGGATGAGAGGTGCCGCCCATGGGCCGAATGAATTAGTGAAGGAGCCAGGGTCAGAGGCCTGTGGATACTGTTGAGGCTGTGATCCCTGCCTGCTGACAGGCAGCTCCTCAGGGGTGGCCTGGAGTTGTGGCAAGATTTGGCTCTGAAGGCAGGTGAGCCATGTTTCCTCTGAATCTCAGTTTGCTCATCTGTAAGATGGATGAGAAATGGGATCCACAGCTTCTGGGTCCCAGATCAATGAATGGATCACCCGAGATACCGCTCTAGGAACCTCACAGTGTGCCTGGGGCAGGGCTGCCTCAGAGTGGGACCCTTAGGCCCAGATGACCTGCATTGTACTTTCTCTCGCCCTCTCCTGCCCTGGCAAGAAGCAGGACTTTGTAGCAGAAAAACTCAGGTGTAGCAGGGCGGGCAGGGAAAGTGTTACCACCTAATAAAATCAGGACGCTCTAAATCACGATGAAGTGCACACGCTGCAGGGGGCCTTACACCATCCAGGCTTCACAGCTAAATCCCAGAGAGGTTAGGCTACGTGTCCAAGTTCACACAGCAAATTAGGGCAGAGCACGGAGGGTGCCCAGCCCTCCCAACTTTCAGCCCCAGGGTTCATTCAGGCCATCTACCCTGAGCAATCGCTGGACACTTGTGAGCACATTTCACAGGCACCACAGGTCCACAACGTGAGACTCAGAACACCCATTCTCCAGATGAAGACATCAGGCTTCGAGAAGGGAAGGCTCTCCCAGGACCTTTCTCATCCACTGGAGGCCCCACCCTTGGACCTGCTTAAGGGCTCCTGAAGGTCCCCTGAAGGCTGGGCCTCCAAACCCAGGACTAAACTCAGAGCTGTGTGGCTCCTCCAGGAAGGACCTCCGAAGGGTCCATGTGATCCTGAACTTCCCATCAACCTTTTCATCCTGCCAGTCTCACCCAGGAGTCAGCTGCTTGTGTACACTGGTGCCTGGAAGTCCCACTGTGCACCCAACTAGCTAGACTCAGAAATGAGAACAAACACGAGATCCCCGGCATTTGCTGTGTGCTGGGACTGACCGCAGCTCGCTTGAGTCTCACAGGATCTCTGTGAGGTCAGCTCTGCGATCAGCCTCATCTCACAGATGGGGAATCTCATGCACACCCGTGACTGAACTCAGCTCTGAAGACCTGTTCCTCTCTCAGTTCCCAGCCCGGGGAGTGGCACCGCTGGCTGAGCACCAGGAGTCACTCCTGGCTCCTCCCACAGCCTCTCCCCACACAGCCTGTTAAATCGACCTCCTAACTTGGCCGCTAACCTGCTCTGTGAACTCAGACTAGTAACTAGTTAATCTGTCAAACAGGATAACAGCCCAGGCCCGGGAAGAGTTGCAGGGACTCGCCACCACTGCCCGGCTGTGTTGCTGGGCTGAGGTTTCCATGTCTATAAAGCGCGGATGATAATATTGCTCACTGTCCAGGGCCATGGGAAGGATTCAGTGACCCCTCCCTCTTGTCATCCCTAAGACTTCGCTTCAGAAACTCTCCCCATACAAAGTGCTGGGTTTTCTGGAATTTTAAAAGAGCCCTTCCCTGAGCACCCCTCCCTTCTCTGCTGTCCCGTGTTTCTCTAGCCGTCCGGTTTTTCTCCAGCCCTTGGCTGGAACGCCCTGAAAACGCACCTATTCTCACCGTCTCCAGAGTCTCTCTCCCCTCTTCTCCCTTCAATTCACTCCCCACAGGGTCTCCCCTCCCCCTCCCGAGGAAACGAAGAATTTCTCGTTGCTAAACCTGCCCAACGCCATCTCTCAGCCCTCCCAGTCGACCCGTCAGTAGCATCAGATGCAGTTAACACCTGCTGCTCCTTCAAACGCTGTCCCCCCGTGGTTGTGAGAAGAACCCTCCCGCCACTTCCCTGGCTGCCCCTCCTCAGTCCATTTTCTGCCTCTTCGCCCATCTCTCCCTCACCTCTCAGGGTGGGGACCATGGACTCAATCCCTGGGCTGCTGTCCCTTTCCATCTGCCTTCCTCCCTGGCTGACTTTAAAGACCGATTCTCTGCTACTCTCCACGCTGATATCAATAACCTGGACATCGCCCCTGAGCTCCAAAGCCACACATCCACGTCCTCCTGCACAGCTCCTCTGGGCTTCTCCAGGATCTCCTGATATTTGCACATGGATCGGTTCTACCCTCAGCCCTCCTCATCCCAGAGAATGGCGACTGCATTCTTCCCCTGGCCCAGGCCAGAACACTGGCTGTCATCCTCAACCCCTTGCCCCGTCCATCTCTAACTCTCTCTTGTCTGTCTCTAATTCCTTCTCTCTCTGCGTCTCTCTCTCTCTGCCTCTGTCTTTCTTTGTCTCTCTCCCTCTGACTCTGTCACTCCGACTCTGCCTCTCTCTTATCTCTGTCTCTCTGTCTCTGACTCTGTCTCTGACTGTCTCTGTCTCTCTCTTTCTCTGTCTCTCTCTGTCTGTCTTTGACTCTCTGTCTCCTTTTGTCTCTCTCTGTCTTTGACTGTCTCTGTCTCTCTCTGTCTCTGTCTCCTTCTGTCTTTGACTCTGCCTCTGACTCTGTCTCTATCTCCCTCTGTCTCTGACTCTGTCTTTGTCTCTCTCTGTGTCCCTGTCTCTGACTCTCTGTGTCTCTCTGTCTCTGAATCTCTGTCTCCCTCTGTCTCTGACACCCTGTCTCTGACTGTCTGTCTCTCTCTATCTCCCTCTGTCTCTGTTTTTGACTCTCTGTCCCTGACTCTCTGTGTCCCTTTGTCTCTGTCTCCCTCTGTGACTCTCTGTGTCCCTCTGTCTCCCTCTGTCTCTGTCTCTGATTCTCTGTCTCTGTCTCTGACTCTCTGTCTCTCTCTGTTTCTGTCTCTCTGTCTCTGTCTCCCTCTGTCTCTGCCTCTGACTCTCTATCTCCCTCTGTCTCTGATTGTCTTTGTCTCTGACTCTCTGTATCCCTCCGTCTCTGACTGTCTCCGTCTTTGACTCTGTCTCCCCCTGTCTCTGACACTCTGTCTCTGACTCTCTGTCTCTGACTCTGTCTCCCTCTGATTCTGTCTCTCTGTCTCTGATTCTGTCTCTCTGTCTCTGTCTCTCTCTGTCTTAACTCTCTGTGTCTCTCTGTCTCTGTCTCCCTCTGTCTCTGACTCTTTGTGTCCCCCGTCTCCCTCTGTCTCTGTCTTTGACTCTCTATCTCTGTCTCTGACTCTGTCTCTGACTATCTCTGACTCTCTGTCTCTCTCTGTTTCTGACTCTCTATCTCTGACTCTCTGTCTCTCTCTGTTTCTGACTCTCTATCTCTGACTCTCTGTCTCTGACTCTCTGTGTCTCTCTGTCTCTGTCTCCCTCTGTCTCTGACTCTCTGTGTCCCTCTGTCTCTCTCTGTCTCTGGCTCTCTGGCTCTGTCTCTGACTGTCTCTGACTCTCTGTCTCTGTCTCTGACTCTGTGTCTCTGACTCTGTGTCTCTCCCTTACATCCCACATCACTGCATCAGTGAATTCCACGGACTCTGACCCCAAACACATCTCAGTTGCCAGAGCTGCTCCCATTCCCTCGGCCTCCCCTGGGCCAGCCTCCACCATCTCACCTGCATCTTCACTCTGCCGCGCCTGCAGTCAGCTCTCCACCCGGCGGCCAGAGGGCCCCTGTCCCAGGAGAGTCAGGTCCGTCCCTCTCTGTTCAGGCCCTGCAGTGGCTCCTGTGTCACTTGGAAAAGCCCAGTCCTCATAGATGTCTTCTTTGAGACTGTACATGCCTGACCATGGCTTCTCCTGCCCAGTTTCCCTCCTCCGCCAGGCTGAACCCACTGTAGCTCCTGCCAGGGGTGTTTGCCTCCTGGAAAGTTCTTTTCCCAGCAGCAGCAGCAGCAGAAACGTCCTACCTTCTTTCAGGGCTTGGCATAGGAGTCTCCTTCTGGGGAGGCCCAGCCCGTGCCCTGTCCACCATCCTGACCACCGCCTGGCCCTTCCCGACCTGTTCCCTCCTCTCTTCTGTGCTCTCCTCACACACCACCTATTTCATCTGTTTACCATGTTTGTAGTGGGTTCTCCCAGGAGGGCAGGGCTTTGGGCCTGTGTTCGCGCTGCCTCCCCCGGGCCTAGAATAGGGCCTGGCCTGCAGCCGGGAGCCAGGCCGCTCTTGGTGAAGGAGTGCCCGGGAGGGGCACAGTGAGGGCATGCAGGGTGAGAGCTCAAGGGGCCTGGGCGCGGCTGTAGCAACGCAACCTATGCCTGCCAGTCCCTCAGCGGGGCCTGTGGCCTCCCTGCCTTCACTGCTGTCCACAGCTCTCACTGGCCCTGCCTCCCTCCAGCCCGTGGCCCCATTCAGACCCACCCCATTTCCCATAATGGATGCCAGAAAGGCCTTTAAAAAACTGAACCTAATTATGTCATCCCCTCCCCTGAGCCCTGCAGTGGCTGCTGGTGGCCCTCAGGATCATGTCCAGAGTCCCTGCGTGGCGTGGAGGCCCCTGGAGACCCAGCCCCAGCCCCTTCCCCTGTCTCTTCCTCCCCTGCAGGTCTGTCCCCATCTCCCCGGTGGTGGCCTGTTCCCCCCGCTGCCCTCACCCGCTGCCTGGCGGATTCTCCTCACAGCACTGTGCTTTCCAGGGCCCACTTGTACAGGCCCCATGCGAGAAGGACTTCAGGCCATGTATAATCCTCCAAGGGCCCATGGGGACAGCAGTGACAACTGTGGTATGAAGCACCTACTGTGTGCTGGGGACCAAGAATGGAACAAGAAGGCACACCGTGCCCTCACCCCTGGAGGCAGCTTCCAGCTAGGGAGGCAAATACCTCCTCCCCAGACCCCTCCCATAGATCCCCAAACTCTGCCTCTCTCCTTCAGCTCCCTGCTCAGATGTCACCAGCTCTGTGTGGCCTCCTCGCCACCAAGTCTAAAATTGCCATAGTCCCCCCAGCTCCTCACCCCTCTCCCTGCTTTCTTTGTGTGTCTCATCCACAAGGATGTGCCCTCTGGGAAGGGCAGACAGGAGCCGTCTATTCTGTTCCTTGCCCTGTCCCCAGCACCGAGGACAGTGCCAGGCACGGAGGAAATAATTGCTGAATAAAGAAATAAAATTTGTACATTCTATGAGTACATAAAGTACAGCTCAGACACATGGTGTGAGGGGTGGCTCCATTCTGACTGCGGTGATCCGGGTGGTCTCTCTGAGGAGGTGGCACTGAGCTGAGACCCAGTGATGTGAAGGACTAAGCGTGTGTGGAGGAAGACTATTCCAGGTGGAGGAAGCAGTAAACAGCAAAGGCTGTGAGACAGGGCTGAGCTGTGTGTGTTCCGAAAACAGTAAGTGAGGCCAGAGTTGAGTGAACCAGGGGAGAGCGGGGTGGGTGGGACTGAGCTAGGGAGAAGTTTTACTAAGCCCTTTCCCAGGAGAGTAAACTGAGGCTCGGGGAAGCTAAGTGCTAAGTCCAAGGCCACAAAACAAGGAGTGGCAGAGGCAGGCTAGACCTGGGTCTGCTGGCCTGAGGGGCCCTCTCTGTGCACCCTGGAGCTCACCCATGCTCTACTCATTAATAGCTAACCCAGGTGGGGCCCCGCTGCGTCAGGAGCCCCAGGTATAGGCTCAGCCCTGTGGCCTCTGGGGCAAAGCCTAGTGAGTGAGCCAGTGAGTGGGGCCAGCTGGGGAACAGCTGAAGCTCTGTCTCCCTAGAGCTGGGCCATCAGCATCTGGGGGAAGCCGGATTTGCTGGGGTCGGGCTGACAGGCTGGGCCATTACCCACTGGGGGCCTAGAGCCCACGGGGAAGTTGGGCCAGGTTGCCCCTGCTAGAACCTTCCCAGAGTCTAGAGCAGGCGGCTGCTATGCCCTGCCCTCTGCGGCTGGGACTGCAACTACTCCTGCCCTCCCCGGTTCACTGCCTGTGGGTCACTCCCGCTGCTCCCAGATGGCCATGCTCATTCCCTCCCTCCACAGGCCTTTTGCCCTGGCTGGTCCCTCTGCCAGGGACTCTTCCCCTAATCCTTGTGTGCTGGCTCCTGCTCCAACTTGCACCCCAGCTCAAGGGTCACCTCCTCAGAGGCCCCCGACCACCTGTCTCAAGCAGCCCTGCTCCCACCCCCTCTCGCTGTCCATCTGAGGGCCCTTTAAGGTCTTCCATGGCATTTGACAAAAATACCAGGCACCCCATGTGTTGTGGACCTGTCTATTGTCAATGCCCTGTCCCTTCACTGGGGTGTAAGCACCCCATGGATCCTGTTCCCTGAAGTCTCCTCAGGGCCTAGCACAAGGCCTGACACTCAGTAGATGACTGATAAATATTTGTGGAATGAGAACTTGTCTACCCCCCTTATTGTACAAAAGCAGCAGTTGAGCTTCAGAGAGGGTAAGTCACTTGCCCAAGGTTACACAGCAAACCAGAGGCAGAACCACAGCAGGAGCCTGGCTCAGCTCACTTAACTCTGCATCCAGTGCTCTTCAGCCTACACCATAACTAGCACTCAGAGCTCAACCAGCCTCACCCCAGCCTTTCAGATACAACCTCTATCCCTCATCCCCCTCTTTCGGTCCTGGGAAGAAAGAAAATGTAAGTAGAAGAGGTGGAAGGGGGCAAACAAGGGAGAGTAAGGATCACAGGTGAATAGGTGCTCAGGATTCCTGTAGTCCCATGTAACAGAGTCCAGCAAGGTTGGGTGCCTGGCCGGGGTCTCTGGGCCTCTGGGCCCATGGACCAGTCTCGTCCTTGCCTGCTTGAGCTGGAAAGGGTTAAATTTTGTGCTTGGCTCCTGCCTTGCTGTGGACCGTGGCTGGGACAGAACATCTGTCTGTTGCTATGGTTGCCATATACTTGAAGGGGATGGCTGGATAATTATGGCAAATGCCGCCGAGCGAGTGAGCGGGTGCCCGGAAGTGGCTCGGGACCCTTGCCCGCCCAGTGCAGTGGCAGGCTATGGACCCTTTACCCACTGGTTCACTGTGGAGCCCCTGGCCCTGGACTTGAGCTCCTGAGCTAGCAGAGGAGTCAGCTGGAGCCACTTTGGCCTTTGCGTCATGAGTGAGCCTGGCCACAGAGTCCCCCAGGAATCCTGGAGCAGGGCAGACACCAGCAGCATTGGGCACCGGAGCCTGTGGGCTGTAGGCCTGCTGGCATGGGTGGTGGTCTCGCATAATGCCCTGGTGCCACTGTGTCCTCCCCCAGGGGAGAAGCCCTGTCGTCTGTCCCTGGCCCGTGAATGCCTCGGAGCCCAGGAGGCAGCAGGCGGAGACTGACTGCCCACGTCCTGCCCTCTTGGCTCTGCCTGCTCTCAGGGATGCTTCAGCTTCCTCGTCTGCTCATGGAGGATGACAGGGCCTCCCTGGCAGAGCTGAAGGAGGTCTGTGTGGACAGGGCCTGGGGAAGAGGTGGCTCTGGGACAGGAAATGGTTGCCCCGACCTTGCTCAGCAGGGGGTGGATTTAGACTGTGGTCCTGTGAAAGGGCTGGAGAGTGCTTGGCACAGCAACCAGCTGCATGATTTGTGCTTGGATCCAACCCTTGCCCAGTCAAGCTGTGGGCAGGCGAGGGGCTTGCACCCGGGAGTGCCAGCCTTTCCATCCCACCTCCTCCAGCCCCGCCATGGTAGGGAGCTGAGCTTCCTGAAGGCTCAGTGCAGACTCACAAGCTGGCAGACCCCAGAGGCCCAAGAGATGCTGGCTTCCAACTCCTCCTGTAACCACCAGTGAGACAGAGGCCAGGCACCCTCCCCAAGGTCACCCTCACAGGTTCCTGGCTCTTCCCTATGCTGCTGCCCCCTCTCCTGGCAACTTCCCTCCTCCCATCTGCCTCCCTCACATAACAATTTTGCAGTCATAATAACTGACACCATGCCGGGCACTGAGCTGTATGCACATGGCTTACTTCTTTAACAACCTACAGGGAGGGTGCCATTTTTAATGCTGTTTTCACAGGGAGATTATTGAGGCATGCAGCAGTAAAGAGAGCTTCCCAAGTTCTCCTGGCTGGGAAGTAGTACAGCTCAGAAGCTCCAAACGAGGCCACTCTGGACACTGACTCCTTTTCTGTCCCCCTCCCACTAAAGATGACCTCCTTGAGAGCCAAGATGGTCTTATTCTTCTGTTTCTCCAGCTCTGTGCACAGAGGAGGCACAGATGCACATTTAACTTTCCATGCATGCATTAATTCAATATGCACTAAGCACCTCTTATGCGCCAGGCCCTGTGCTGAGTGAATCAATGAACCCTCTTCCCCACATTGGGCTATCCAGAGGTTCAAAAGACATCTGTTCCAGGGCACAGAGATTCAAATGAAGGATGAAGTTACTCTGGCAGCCATTACCTCCCAGCACTCTCCCATTGGCCTGAAAGGGGCAGGGCAGTGGCCACACCCTCATGTTACAGCTGAAGAAATGAAAGCTCAGAGATATTAGGAGCCCTGCCCAAGGTCACACAGCTATGTCTCAGGTGGGGAAGCCTCTGGAATCCAGGAATTCTGCACACCACAGAGCTCAGTCAGCAGAGAAGGCTGTCTGCCCAGGCATGGGGATGGCTTTGGTCTTGATGGAATCCCAGTTTGCCTGGGACCATCACAGTTATACCCCTCAGTCTCAAGCAAGCTGGACAGCTGGTCATCCTAACCCAGGACCTCCCAAGTGCCACGAACCCAGATTTTGGGGTCCAGCTGCCTGGTCTGGGGTCTAGTTTCCCTCCCTTCCAAAGACTAGGATCTTGGATAAGGGAGGACTCCTCTGAGCCCCTGGTCCTCCCTGCCCCACCCAAGGACCTGTGGGCCCCACCCCAGGCTGCCTTAACAACTTGAAGTCAGTGGGCCTATGCCAGGGGAGCCTCTAGGCCTGCCCAGTTCCTCAGGGAATGTTGGCTGAGCAAGGAGGCCCAAGGTCTCCTTAAAGAGACAGGCACAGGCTATAGCCAAACTCCACATATTTAACAGGCAGCTCCTGTGAGCCATGAATCAGCATCCCAGGGCCTTTGGGCAACACAGAAGCATTTTCCCAGCCAGATCTCTCTTGCAGCTGTTGGGGTGAGGGTGGGGGTGGGACAAGGAGGCTTGCAAGAAGGGGCCTGGGCACAAGAAGGCTGCTCCTCTGCCAGCTGCAGGGCTTCCTTGGGGATCTACAGGTGCCATGCACAGTTACCAAGACACATGGAGAAAGGGCTGCAGTGGGAGGCATGAGGCCTCTCTGGTTCCAGGCCTGATGCTCTTGCTGCCTAGTCATGTAATCTTAGATGGGCCCCTGAGCTTCCCCAGGCCTTAGTGTCCCTGGAACAATGGCATCTGCCTTCTGCAACAGCTAAGGCCCCTTCTAGCCTTGCTAAGATCCACTGACTGAAACTGGACTTCCAGATTCCCAGTGTTAGCTGGCTGAATCCTAGGCCTTCTGGTCCCTGGGTCTCAACCCTCAGCCTGATAGAGTAGATGCTGAGGAATGCACAGTAGAAAGATGGATGGATGGATGAATGGGAGGATGGATGGATAGATGAATGAATGGGTAGATGGATGAGAGGCTGGATGGATAGATGAATGGATGGGTGGGTGGATGAATCAATGGATGGATGAATGAATAAATAAATGGATAGATAGATGCATGGATAGATGGATGGATAGATGGATGGATGGATGGATGGATGGATGGATGGATGGATGGATGGATAGATGGATGGATGGATGGATAAATGGATGGATGGATGGATAGATGGATGGATGGATGGATGGATGGATGGATGGATGGATGGATGGATAGATAGATGGATAGATGGGATGATGGGTGGATGGATGGATGGATGGATGGATGGATGGATGGATGGATGGATGGATGAGAGACTGGCTGGCTGGATGGATGAATGAGTGGCTGGCTGGATGGATGGGTGGATGGATGAATGAATGGATGAACAGGAGGGTGGGCAGATGGATGGATGAATGGATAGATGGATGGATGAATGGATAGATGGATGGATGATAGATGGATAGGTGGATGGATGGGAGGCTGGATGAATGGATGGATGGATGGATGGATGGATGGATGGATGGATGGATGGATGGGAGGCTGGCTGGCTGGATGGATGAATGACAGGTTGGCTGGCTAGATGGGTGGATGGATGAATGAATGGATGGACAAGAGGGTGGGTGGATGGATGGATGAATAGATAGATGGATGGATGATGGATGGACAGGTGGCTGGATGGGAAGTTAGATGGATAGATGGATGGATGGATGGATGAACAGATGGGAGTCTGGATGGATGAATGGGTGGATAGATGAATGGATGGGAAGCTGGATGGATGAATGGCTGGCTGGATGAATGGACAAATGCATGGATGGATGAGAGGCTGACTGGCTGGCCATTTGGCTGGATGGATAGATAGTAGGGTGCATGGGAGGCTGGCTGACTGGATGAATGGATGGGAGGCTGGATGGATAGGTGAGTGAATGGATGGATGAATGAATGAATAAATAAATGGATGGATGGATGGACAGGAGGCTGATTGATGAATGGATGGGAGGATGGATGGATGAATGGATGGATGGATGGGTGGAGGGATGAATGGGAAGATGGATGGATGGGTTGATGGATGGATGAATGGATGGATGGATGGATGGATGGATGGATGGATGGATGGATGAGTGGATGGATGGACGGATGAATGGATGGGAGGCTAGATGGATTAATGGGTGAATGGCTGGATGAATGGAAAATAGATGGATGGATGAGAGGCTGACTGGCTGGCCAGTTGGTTGGCTGGCTGGATAAGAGGCTGGTTGGCAGGGTGGGTGGGTGAATGGATGGATGGATGGGAGGCTGGATGAGAGGGTTGTTGGATGAAAGGATGGATGGGTGAATGGATGGATGGGAGGCTGGATGGGAGGGTGAATGGGTGAATGGGTGAATGGGTGGATGGGTGAATGGGTGGATGGGTGAATGGATGGATGGAGAGAAGGGCCCCTGAACTGGTAGACTCCTTAGTGCCCAGCATGAGCCCTGCCTGGTTCCACTTAGGTAAGGGGCAATTTAGTGGGCAAATGAGCCCTTCACTCCTCCCTTGCTCTTAGTTCTCATATCCACTCTACTCCCAGGGCCCATCTATTTTACCTCTAACTCTCTCTCCAACTCCCCTACCACCTCCCAACTAAGGCCCTACCCCCTCTAACCTGGACACCACAGCACCCATCACTAGGGCTCCCCACTGCCTTCCAGACCCTACTTCAGGTCATTCTCTGAGAGCAGTAGGAGGAGTTATGATGTAAATTAGCCCCCACTTCCCACTGCCTCAAGTCTCCCACTGGCTATCCTGGAGCTCCTTACTGGGACTGAGTTACCTCTGGCCCTCGTCTTCCACTGCCTGCACACAATCTCTGATCCCTCCATGCTCTGCTATTACGTGGTCTCCTTGCAGTCCCCAAGAGGCACCACGCTCTCATCCACTCCAAGGCTTAGAACACTCCTCCGCCACCCATCCCCAGCCTCAGAGCCAACACACCCACACTTCACCCACCTACCTCCTACTCCCCTTCAGATCTCAAGTCAGCAGTTGCTTCCACAAAGAAGCCCTCCTGGACCCCCAGCCTGGACTTGTATTTATAGTTCTTCTTACAGCTGCAGGCATGTGCTTGCATGATTAGTAACATCTGTCCCCCGGGACTCGAACCGGCATGGGCCTAGGGCTGTCTGTCCCATTCTTCCATAGGCCCCTGTACCTAGCACAGCATCTGGGACTAAGTCAAGCTCATTGAGTATTAGTTTATTTTAAATATAAAGGTTTTAAATAAACTGCACTCAGGCTGGAATGCAATAGTGTGATCATAGCTCACTGCAGCCTCAAACTTCTGGGCTCAAGAAATTTTCCTGCCTCAGCCCCCCAAATAGCTGGAACTACTGGCATGTGCCACCTTGCCTGGCTAATTTTTACTTTTTTTTTTTGGTAGAGACAGGGTCTCACTACGTTGCTCAGACGGGTCTTGAACTCCTGGGCTCAAGAGATCCTCCCCTGGCTGGGCACGGTGGCTCACGCCTGTAATCCCAGCAATTTGGGAGGCCAAGGCAGGCAGATAACCTGAGGGCAGGAGTGCAGGACCAGCCTGGTCAACATGGTGAAATCCATCTCTACTAAAAATACAAAAATTAGCCAGGCACAGTGGCGCACGCCTGTAATCCCAGCTACTCGGGAGGCTGAGGCAGGAGAATCACTTGAACTTGGGAGGCAGAAGTTGCAGTGAGCCAAGATCACACCACTGGACTTCAGTGTGGGGTGACAGAGCCAGACTCTATCTCAAAAAAAGGAAAAAGAAAGGGATCCTCCCTCTTCGGCTTCCCAAAGTGCTGGGATTACAGGTGCGAGCCACTGTATTTGTTGAGTGAATGAATGAACAAATGAACAGATGGAAGCCTGGATGAATGGGAGGGTGAAGGATGGCTGAAGAGAAGCAGAGTAAGGAGCCAGAAGGGAGAAGGTGAGGGAAAGGCTGTTTCCACAGGGTGGCTGGGGGTGGAGGAGCTTTTCTCAAAGGAGGTAACATCTGAGAAGAATCGGGGGCCATGGACTGTGTCTCATGCTTGTAATCCCAGCACTTTGGGAGGCTGAGGCAGTAGGATTGCCAGAGGCCAGGAGTTAGAGACCAGCTGGACAACATAGTGAGACCCTGTCTGTAGAAAACATGAAAAAGTTAGCCGGTCATACTGGTGCGCACCCGTAGTCCCAGATACTCAGGAGGCTGAGGCAGGAGGATCACTTGAGTCCAGGAACTCAAGGCTGCAGTGAACCATGATTGTGCCACTGCACCCCAGCCTGGGCTACAGAGCAATACCCTGTCTGAAAGAGAGAGAGAGAGAGAGAAAGAGAAGCATCAAGAGGGAAGGAGGAAAGGGCCTTGTGAGCGCTGGGGCAGAGGACACTGCATTGCAAGGACCTGCCCCACCCAGGGCCAGCACACATCTGGTACGTCCAAAGGATACAGGAGTAAGCGAGGAGGAGCAGGGTACTGGAGAGGCCAGCAAGGGATCAACAGAGCCCCGGGGCCCTGAGGCTGGTCCCAAGGGTGATGGGAGGAGCCAGTCGAGGGCCTGGGACAGAGCAAGGCTTTGTCTGTCTTTCTCCCCTGAGTAGAACATAAGTTCAGGGAGGGCAGACCCTGGTGTCCTGTGTGTGGCTGTGTATGCAGCACCTACTGCTGAGTTCAGTGAGTGGCAGAGTGGATTCTACACTGGCATCTGAGGACACATCTGCCACCCCTACTCCCCAGTACAGCCCATTTCCTGCCCAGCAGTCACAGGAGTTCTTCTAAGACAGGTGGGGTCTTTCCTCTGCTTCAAGCCCTCTCCCGGCTTCTGGATCACTCAGAGGAAAAGCTCAAGGCCTTGTGATGGTTCACAGGCCTTCCGCAGGGATTCTCAGCCCCGGTACTAGTGACACTTGGGCTGATGACTCTGTTGTGCAGGCTGTCCCAGGCACTGTAGAACGTTTAGCAGCATCTCTGGCCTCTACCCACTAGATGCCAGTAGCACCCACCCCCAGTGGCGACACCAAAATCTTCAGATACTGCCAAAGGTCTCCTGGGGGACAAAATTGCAGGGAGAGGAGGGATGGAGACCTCTGTCCTAGACGCCTACTGAAAACAGCACCCCCGGCGGCGCGCGGTGGCTCATGCCTGTAATCCCAGTACTTTGGGAGGCTAAGGTGGGAGGATCACAAGGTCAGGAGATTGAGACCATCCTGGCTAACACGGTGAAACCCTGTCTTTACTAAAAATACAAAAAATTTAGCTGGGCGTGGTAGCGGGCACGGTGGCAGTCGCCTGTAGTCCCAGCTACTCGGGAGGCTGAGGTAGGAGAATGGTGTGAACCCGGGAGGCGGAGCTTGCAGTGAGCCGAGATGGTGCCACTGCACTCCAGCCTGGGCGACAGAGCGAGACTCCGTCTCAAAAAATAAAATAAAATAAAATAAAATAAAATAAAATAAAATAAAATAAAATAATAAAAAATAAATTATAAGGATAAAAGTGTGTTGAATTTACCCAGGAAACATTCTAGTTGGGGTGGGATGCTCAGGAGAATGGGGTACAATTTCCTGAAGAAGAGAATAAACTTCTCATAAATTACCAGGAGGAAAATAGTGCATATCAGAATAAACTCTGTCAAGAAATATAGCAGGGCTGTCGAACAGTTAATAATTCAGAGCTGTTCCCTAGTACGCCTCAGGATTTAAAAAATATTTCCTTGGGATTGTTGTTTAAATATGGCCGGGAACCTTCTCTTTGTATTAGATGGTCATTAGCGAGTCCAGGTGGGGCTCCTGGTGGTCCCCCCAGGAAAGCACCAGGGACACCCATCTCATTTTCCTCACAGACTCCAGGATGGGTGGTGAGGACTGGCAGGCTCAGAGGGGGCAAAAGTCCAGCCCCAGACCACACAGCTAGGAAATGGAGGCTGGAACTCCAGTGGGAACCGTGGTTGGGCTGGTTGACTTTCAATGACTCCACCCTGACTCTGGGCAAGGGATTCCCCTTCTCTGCACTTCCAGTTTCCTCATCTGTAAAATGGGGACCCATGAATTAGCTCAGAGAACAAATACTTATGGAGTACCTGATTTTTTGTTCGTTTTTTGAGACGGAGTCTTGCTCTGTCCCCCAGGCTGGAGTGCAGTGGCGCATCTCGGCTCACTGCAACCTCTGCCTCCTGGGTTCAAGCAATTCTCCTACCTCAGCCTCCCTAGTGGCTGGGATTACAGGCACCTGCCACCACGCCCAGCTGATTTTTTGTATCTTTAGTAGAGACGAGGTTTCACGTGGTCTTGAATTCCTGACCTCAGGTGATCCACCTGCCTCAGCCTCCCAAAGAGCTGGGATTACAAGCATGAGCAACTGCGCCCAGCTGGAGTATTTGTTGAAATCCAGGTGTCAGGATGGACGGTAACCGAAACAGAGCCAGTGCTCTCACTTCATGGAACTCGGGCTGGTGGAAGAGTCAGACAGTGGCCAAATACATCTCCTCAAAAATGGTAATCGGTATACCAAGAAAACGAAGGTGAGTAAAGGGACAGAGGGGAGGGGGAAGATTTCAGTTAGGATAATCAAGGAGAGCCTCCCTGGGAAGGTGGCAATTGATGACGGACCTGGAAAAACAGAGAGGGAGCTGAGAGGCTTTCAGAGGAAGAGGTCGAGAGAACCACAAGTGCAGGAGGCCTGGGAGGGGCTTCGCCTGCAGTATTGGAGGAGCAGAGAGGGGCCAGCATGGCTGGAGCACAGTGAGCCAGCGGGAGGGAGGTGGGAGGAGGGGTCAGAGATGAAGGCAGCGGCCAGCTCCTGGGAGACCCTCTAGACGTTTTCATTTTATTCTAAGAATGATGAAGATCTGCCACAGGGCTGGTTTGCAGGGGACGGATTGGTTATCTGTTTTATTGGTTTATCTATTTATTGGATTGGTTATCTATTTTAAAAAGATCCCCTGAATGCCAGGCACAGTGGCTTGTGCCTGTAATCCTAGTGCTTTGAGTGGCTGAGATGGGAGGATCACTTGAGGGTAAGAGTTTGAGACCAACATGGACAAAATAGCAAGACCCTGTCTCTATAATTTTTTTTTTTTTTTAATTAAGGCTAGGTGTGGTAGCTCACACCTGTAATCCCAGCACTTTGGGAAGCCAAGGCGGGTGGACGACCTAAGGTCAAGAGTTCAAGACCAGCCTGGCCAACATGGCGAGACCCCATCTCTAAAAAAAAAAAAAAAATTAGCCGAGCATGGTGGCGCATGCCTGAACTCCCAGCTACTCTGAGGCAGGAGAATTGCTTGAATCCAGGAGGTGGAGGTTGCAGTGAGCCAAGATTGCGCCATTGCACTCCTGTCTGGGTGACAGAGGGAGACTCCGTCTCAAATTAAAAAAATAAAAAATTAGCTATGTGTGATGGTGCACACCTGTAGTCCCAGCTATTCAAGAGGCTGAGTGGGAAGGATCACTTGAGCCCAGAAGGTTGAGGCTGCAGTGAACTATGATCAC
>NW_012102099.1:708385-709359 GCF_000951045.1 Mandrillus leucophaeus | reverse complement strand
ATTTTCAATTCCACTTTATAGATGAGGACTGTAAGGCTCAGACAGGCCAAATGCCAAGCCACAGACCATTCAACTGGGAAATGGAGGATGGGCTTGGATGAGAATCCAGGCCTATCAGGGTCCTCACTACCTCCCTTCTGTTCTCTGCTCTGTGTCCCCTTGAGGCCCCGGTACGAGGGATTTGGTTCCCTGCGTCCTGTACCGACAGCAATATCTTGACCACAATAGGTGCTCATAAATGTTTGCTGAGTGGTGAATTTGTTCATTTGATCATTCATTCAACAAATGTATCAGTGACTCCTCTGTACCCGGCATGGTGCTAGGCCCTGGGATTCAGCCTTGAATAAGAGAAAGCTCCCACCTTTTTGGAGCTCACATTCTCAGGGGCAGAGGTGTGAGAGGCAATCAAGATAAGTATAATACGAGCACTAAGAAGAGAGCAGACTCAAAGAATACCAATTGAGGAGGGGGTGCCTTCAGATGGTCAGGGAGGGCTTGGAGGAGGATGGGATGTGAGAGTAGAGACTTGAAGACGTGTGAGTTGGGGGCCTATAATCCCAGCACTTTGAGAGGTTGAGGCGGGAGGATCTGTTGAGGCCAGGAGTTCAAGATCAGCCTGGGTAACATGGAGAGAGACTCATCTCTACCAAAAAACCAGGCGTGGTAGCGCACGCTGTGATCCCAGCTACTCTTGGATGCTGAGATGGGAGGATCGCTTGAGCCCAGGAAGGTCGAGGCTGCAGTGAGCTATGGTTGTGCCACTGCACTTCAGCCTGGGCAACAGAGTGAGATCCTGTCTCAAAAAAATAAAAAAAAAAATTTTTTTAAAGCTGTGTGGGCCGGGCGCGGTGGCTCAAGCCTGTAATCCCAGCACTTTGAGAGGCCGAGACGGGCGGATCACTAGGTCAGGAGATCGAGACCATCCTGGCTAACACGGTGAAACCCCGTCTCTACTAAAAAATACAAAAAACTAG
>NW_012102099.1:702482-703190 GCF_000951045.1 Mandrillus leucophaeus | reverse complement strand
AGCTGAGATCACGCCATTGCACTCCTGTCTGGGTGACAGAGGGAGACTCCGTCTCAAATTAAAAAAATAAAAAATTAGCTATGTGTGATGGTGCACACCTGTAGTCCCAGCTATTCAAGAGGCTGAGTGGGAAGGATCACTTGAGCCCAGAAGGTTGAGGCTGCAGTGAACTATGATCACATCACTGCACTCCAACCTGGGCGACAGAGCAAGACCCTGTCTCTACAAAAAAACAAAAAATAAAAGACCCTCTGAAAAGTCTCCAGATTAAATTGTCAAATGAAAACTGAACAAGACAGAACCACATGCACAGTATGCTACTGTAGGCTTAAAAAAAAAAAAGGTATGCATTGTATATGCATAAAATTATCTCTGGCATGAGAGATGAAAATAGGAGAAGCTGCCTGCCTGTGAGGAGGAGTCCCGGCTGGCTGGACTGGGTGGGAGGGATCGTTTCTACATTTTTTCTTGCACCTTTTGAATTTTGAGCCATGCAAATTTGTTACCTAGTCAAAAATAAATAAATAAATACTTTTTGGAAGTAAAGAAAAAAAGAAAAAAGAAAATGAAAAAGAAAGGCCCCTCTGGCTGCCATGTAAATAATGGAGTATAGATCTGCCAGGGAGGCTGGGGTGGGGAAGAGGCTGGGGTGGAGAGGAGACTAGGGTGGAGAGGAGGCTGGGGAGAGTTGCTGGGGAGGAGGCTGGG
>NW_012102099.1:670579-700950 GCF_000951045.1 Mandrillus leucophaeus | reverse complement strand
AGCCTGGGCAACAGAGCCAGAAAAAAAAAAAAAAAAAAAAAAAAAAAAAAGGCTGTGTGGAGTTTGCCCTGGGGACATTGGGGAAGGGCATTGTAGGCAGAGGGAACAGCAGGTGCAAAGGCATGAGGTGGGCTCGTGCTTGAAATGTCTGAGTGACAGCAAAGAGGGGCAGTAGAGTGAGCCAGGGGGACAGGCAGCCAGACTGGGTCCTGCCTCATGGGTGCTGGATTCCTCCAGGGATGGCAGAAGGCTATGGTGGGCTCTGAGCAGGGGCTTATCATGCTCCAAACGAGGTTCAAAGTGAACGAAGCTGTGCCCTGTACCATCTGTGGGGTGGGAATGGTGGTGGCCTAAGCTGCACAGATTGCCTTGCAAGATTCTGGGAGAAGAAAATCTCAGAGTGCTGAGGCCAGAAGGACTGCCCCACCCTGCAAGGATCTTGGGTGTTTTGGAGGGGACCTGGCAGTGCAGACAGAGCCTGGGGTTCATGTCCTGACTCTACTGCCTCCCAGGCACAGAGCTCAAGCCTGTCTGCTCCTGTGACCTCTGCTGTCTGCCTTGTCACGGGGGACAGAGTCAGGGATGGAGAAGGATTCCTGAAGGCTGGCAATGCTTGGTGTCCCGCAGTGCAACTGCCGGTGGCAGCGCCCGACCCGGGCAGCTGAGGCCCACCAGGAGGAAGCAACGGCCTGGAGGCTGAGGGGCCACTGCCACCTCCACTGCCCATCGCTGCAGTCCTGGCTCTGCCTCCGGAGGCCTGGCTGTGGCCTCCTGTGCTTTCACCATCTGTGCACTGCGCTGGCCAGGCGTGCCCTGCTCTGGGGTGCCCATCTGGACGCCAAGCTGACAGCACATCCGGCTCAAGCAGGGCATCTTACAAACCGTCGTTAGGCCTGTCAGGCTTCCAGCAATTTTGTTTGGTTTTGGTTTGGTTTGGCCCCACTCCTCTCCTAGGGAAGGGAGAGGACAGGGAAGGGAGAGGAGAAAGGAGCTCGAGCCTCCTGTCTACTCTGTCTGGGCTGGCCAACACTCACCATCTCATTCTGTCTTCTACCAGCCCCCATTGACACGTGGGGAAACTGAGGCTGAAAATGGTGACTGTCCAAGGCCACTTGAGGGTTAAGTAGCAAAGCCAGAAGGTAAATCCAGGGCTGCTCTTGGAGGCTGAGGTGGGAGGATCGCTTGAGCCCAGGAAAGGGCAAGGCTGCCGTGAACCATGGTTGTGCCACTGCACTTCAGCCTGGAAAACAGAGTGAGATCCTGTCTCAAAAAAAGAAAAAAAGAAAAAAAAAAAAAAAAGGCACTGTGGAGTTTGCCCCGGGGACACTGGGGAAAGGGCATTGTAGGCAAAGGGAACAGCAGGTGCAAAGGCATGAAGTAGGCTCGTACTTGAAATGTCTGAGCGACAGCAAAGGGGGGCAGTAGAGTGAGCCAGGGGGACAGGCAGCCAGGCTGGGCCATGCCTTGTAGGTGCTGGACCCTCTCCCTAGTCGCAGTTCCCACTGGCACCTGACCCCTGGTAGGGGCTTGGGTGTGGGTGGGGTAGAGAAAACAGCATCCTCATTCCAGATTCTGGGCCTGGAAAGGCTCTTGGCCCGGGTTCCTCTGTGGCGGTAGGGAAGAGGGCCGGCGGGCAGGCTGTGCTGTGAGCCTGGCTCCCTCCCCTGTGGGACGGCCATGACCCCGGCTCAGGTGACACAGCACCTGCAGCTCGAGCCACCACCTGCCTGGCCTGCTGGTGACAATATTCCCAGAGCAGCGGGCAGGCCAGAGGGCCTCGGTTCACCAGCCCAGCCTCGGGAAGCCCAGAGAGAGAGGTCAAGTGTGCTGCTGCCAGACTTCCAGAAGCTTCTCCAATTTCTGCAGCCCCACCAACTTTTGGAACAGATCTAGGGCAGCCTGACTCCTGCTGGACCCCTCACAAATGCCGGGTCCCATATGCACACTTGAGGGTCGCTGCTGCCACGAGCAAGGCCTTCTGCCCTCAGCCTGTTGGGGGCCTTGGAGACTCTGGAGAAAACCCCCAGTGGTGCCACCAAGCCCAAGAGCCACCAGCAGCCAGCTCCATTGTCGCCACTGTGGGTTAAGAACTGCCCTCTCCCACCTACCTTTTTAAAAAATGCCTATAATTTTACAAGGGAGAAAATGTGAAGTCTTTTTTTTTTTTTTTTGAGACCGAGTCTTACTCTCTCCCCCAGGCTGGAGGGCAGTTTGGACGATCTTGGCTCATTACACCTCCACCTCCCAGGTTCAAGCGATTCTCCTGCCTCAGCCTCCCGGGTAACTGGGATTCCAGGCACCCGCCACCACGCTCAGCCAGAAGATGTGGCCTTTTACATATCAGGGAAATAATAACTGGCTGGAAAGCAGGAAAGAGCGTCAACTCGCTGTTAGACTCATTGGACCCGAACTCCGATCTCGCTCTGCACTTCAGCCAGTGGCCTCAGCCTGCTCCCCTGGCCTTGCATTTGTCTCACTGTCTCCCCTAAAGACATCCCTTCCTTCCCTTCCCCAAGCATGTCCCCCTTGGGGTCAGCCCTCACCTGGACTATTGCAGTAGCTTTCAGGCTGGTCTCAGCTACCCTGTACACCTTCCACAGAGGCCACAGAGTCTTTGTCTCAGACACAGGCCAGACCCCCTGCTCTTACTCAAAACTCTACCATGGGCCGCTGGTGGCCGCAGGATTAGGTCTTGACACCCTAGTCTGGCCTTCAGGATCGTTCCTGTGCCAGCTTGGCCTGTCTCTCCAACCCACCCCTTACCACTCCCTGGGTCATTAAGAGCATGGGCGTTGGGGTTGCTGTGTGACCTTGGGCAAGTTACTTATCTGAACTTCGATTTCTTATCCATAAAAGTGAAATAGGTCTGCCACAAGGGGAGCAGGGTTTCAATTGTGCGATTCCAATAAGCTCGTGTGTAGCCCTAGACTAGGATATACAGTGGGTGCTCAATAAATGTAGCTACCCTTATTTGTCACTATCCCATGAAAGGACTAAAAATCTTCCGCAGCATACTCTGCTGAGCCTATGCAGATGCTGTGTCCTCTGCCTCGGCAGCCTAGTGAGCTCCTATTAATCCTTCAACACCCCTCTCAGGCAATGCCCTGACTGGCCCGGTGTCAGCTGTCCTTCCTCAGAACACTCCTCCATATTGGCCAGATTGCTGCACTAGGATTCTTCCCTTTACTTGTCAATCTTCCACCATATGACTGTGGGTTCCTAGGGGCAGTGGCGATAAATGACAAAACTGAGCCAGCCAGGGAGGGCTGGGGTGATGAGGGAGGGGGTGTGAGACAGGAAGGAGGGAAAGGTGAAGGGAGAGGGGCTCTGCGGTTGGCCAAGGCAGAATAAAGCTTTCCTTCATTCAACACATACATACTGACCTCCTCTATTTAAAGCCCCTTGCCAGCTTTCCCCAGCTTCTAGAATCACTCCAAAATCAGCCAGGTGCAGTCAAGCACTTTGGGAGGCCGAGGTGGGAGGATCACTTGAGTCCAGGAGTTCGAGACCATCCTGATCAACATGGTAAAACCCCATCTCTACAAAAAATACAAAAGTTAGCTAGGTGTGGTGGTGCACACCTGTAGTCCCAGCTACCTGAGAGGCTGAGGCAGGAGGATTGCTTGAGCTCGGAAAGTCGAGGTTGCAGTGAGCCAAGATCGTGCCACCGCATTGCGGCCTAAGTGACAGAGGAAGACTGTCTCAAAAACAGCCCTCTCCTCCGTGGGTGGCCCTGGAAGCCCCAGGAGCCTGGTCCTCCCTAGTGGACCTCTCCACGCTCAGTCTCCCTGTCCCTTTCTGTCCCTCCCTGTGCTCCAGGACTCTGGCTCCCCTTTGGTTCCTCAAGCAAGGCCACCTTCTAGAATGTGCTTCTTCTGACCTTTCCAGGATGACCCCAGGACAGGCCCCTATCACTCTGTATAAACAGAGTCTCATCACCCAGCGCGGGTTCCGCCTCAGCCCTGTGTCTCCCTCACTCTCACCCAGCCCACACCCAGACGCACTTGTGGGATCAGGGGATTAACACCCACCTCAGTAGGCTGCGAGCTTCCCACTTCCCAGCACGCCTGTGGTGACTGGCGCCCACCTGGAGCGCCCCAGGAGACCAGAGCCAAAAGAGGCCTTGGTGAGCATCGAGGTCCGCCCCCACGTGTTGTAACAACAATAATAAAAAATAATATTTCCTACAGCAATAGCAGCTAACACTGCCCACATGCCAGGCATTTCGCGTTCCATGCAGTTTCCTCGAATCCCTGCAACAACCCCATACAGAGAGCTCCAATTCCATCCCCATCTCACAGAGGAGAAAACTGAAACTGAGCGAGGTTGGCCGGGCCCCTGGGTCGCAGGCCGTGCACTCTTGGGTCACCACCAGGCTGTGCTGCCGGGTGACTGTGGTGGCAACACTGGATGGGGTTGGGGCTCCACAGGCTTTAGCTCTGTGATCCCAGACAAGTCCTAGACCTTTCTGGCCTCAGTCTCCCCATCTGGAAAACAGAGTTAACCACAGTCTCTTCATCAGACTGAATGTTCACAGGAGGGAGGGGCTGTCAGGGCTTCCTAGTACAGACAGAGGGGATGGGTACCATGAGGGCAGGATTATGGGGGTTCCTAGGGCCTCCTCCACAGGTAAAGCCCCACCCAAAGCCAGTTCCGCCCAAGGCCTGCTCCAAGAGGACCCCTGCAAGGCAGGGTGAGTGGAGTCCTTCCCAGGGAGCGCCCAGTGCCCACACACTCCCTTCTAGAAAAAGAAGATGCCACTGTGGGCAATGAGACCAGGGGAGCCCGGGTGTGTGGCGGGCCGCCAGGTGGGGCACAGCACACCCTCCACTGAACCCTGAGCCATGGGGACCCTGAGCGTTCCCAGCCCTCCTGACACCTGCTCCCCCTTGCCACATGGGCCCTGGCAGTGGGAATGGGGCGTCTGCTGGAGCCTCCTCAGGGCTGTGCCAACCTTCCTATGCCCAGACAAAGCCCCCCTCCCCCGGCCTCTAGGGAAGGGGCGGGCCGGTGTGGGAGCTGACAAAGGGAGCCAGTGGGGCTGTGCCTGGGGCTCGTGCCACCCCACTCCCCGACCTGCCCACAGCGCCCACATCCCCCTCCTGCCACTTGGCCGGCTGGGGCGCCCGGCACCGTTGCTATGGCGGCAGCTCTGGGGAAGCTGCAGCTGGGTAATTATTGCGAACATCCATCCTGCCTCCAGCCCGCTCCAAGAGCTGGGCAGCGAGCAGTGGGGCCAGGGCAGCCCCTCCTCACCCGCCGGGCAGCCGCACCCTGGCCTGGCACGATGCCTGCCCGAGGTATGGAGGGGAGGACAGTCAGTCATACAGGCTTCTGCAGCAGACAGGAGCCAGCCCAGGGGCTGGCCAGGAAACCCCCACTTTTGCCCCGGCCCGCCAGTCCTGGGCCACCCTTGGAGCTGACCAGCCAGCCCAGAACTTATTTTTTCCAGCTATAATACACACACCAAACCAGCCAGAGAGCCTCCTTTGTTCAAATAGAATCCTTCCTCTGCCGTTTTGGGGGCAGTGGAAGCCAAAGCAACCGGAATGGGCTCTGGCCTCTCACCCAGGGACAGTCCCCTCGATGAGACGGTTCCCCTGGGGCCCCACCGTGGGCCCTGCCACCTCCTCAGCCTCAGAAGCTTGCCCTGGCCCTGGTGTCTAAATATAGCTCTGCCGGGCCAAGCCTGAGGTCTCACACTCCCAACTGCCCCAGGTGGCCGGCGGAGGGCATTCATTCAGGCGTCCTGGAGCATTTCAGGAGCCACTTAGGGCCGAGCTCAGGGCCCCTGCTGTGACGCAGGTGTGCCTCTGCCTGTGGGGCTCGCGGACCCCCTCAGGAGACATACAGATAGGATTTGAGGAGCTAATTCCATTGAGGAAACACAGACCAGGACTCCCCTTACCCAGCCTGGGAGCAGGATGCGTCAAGGCAGAGGAAAAGGAAGGGGTCTAGGCTGGGGAGGGGAGGCACCAAGGGGAGAGAGAGGAAGCGTGGTCTGGCGCTGGAACAGATCTGTGTGGTAGAATGTGGGATGCATCCCAGCAGGACATGAGCTAGGGAGCAGTGGCCGGGGGTTAGCAGGGTACAAAGCCCAGGGACGCCGTCTCCTCTCCTTTTGGCTCCACTGCCCCTGAGGGCCCTGCACAGGCTGGCACTCGGCAGGAGAGACTGCTCAAATCTTATTTTCCAAAGACTCCCGAGGCCAGGCTCAGTGGCTCACGCCTGTAATCCCAACACTTTGGGAGGCCAAGGCGGGTGGATAGCTTGAGGTCAGTTGGAGACCAGCCTGGCCAACATGGTGAAACCCCGTCTCTACTAAAATACAAAAATTAGTTGGGCGTGGCGGTGCGTGCCTGTAATCCCAGCTACTCGGGAGGCTGAGGCAGGAGAATCGCTTGAACCCAGGAGGTAGAGGTTGCAGTGAGCCAGAATCACGCCACTACACTCCAGCCTGGGTGATAGAGCAAGACTCCATCTCAAAAAAAAAAAAACAAAACAAAGCGCACACACACACACACAAAGAATCCTGGTGGTCAGAGTGGAAGTGGGGAGAGCACAAAGGAGGAGGTCAAGGTGGCGGGGGTAGCAAGGGGCCACGGGCGAGGCAAGGGTCCCCTGGGGCTGCAGTTGAGAAAGGAAAATGAAGGAGAATCCACAGGACACGAGGGATGAGAGCATGGGAAGGATTCAGGCTGCTTGTGCCCCTCCCCAGGCCTTGGTCATCGAGCCGCTGACCAGGGCCCTGCTTGGGGGACAGACGCTCTAAAATAAAAGAGTAAATATCTGTTGAAATAGAGCCCAGCCCCTGTCCCCACCACCAAACATTAGGGCCTCAGGGAGAAGGCCTTCTGCTCAGCTAGTGCGGGTGGAGAGAGAGCAGCCTGGTCCCTGGTACAGCCTTCTGGGCAGGGACTGGCTCGGCCTCGATGGCCTTTGGACCTCGCACTTACAGTCCCAGCAATAAATCTTCCCAACAGGCCGGCGTTTTCTACCTGCAAAGTTCTTTCCACCCAGCATCTTCTGCTAGCTTCAAACAGCCCTGGCACTGAGCCAGGCAGGGAGGCACAGCCATTTCAGAGGTAAGGAAACTGAGGCTCAGGAAAGTGAGGGGATCTGCCCAGGCAGGGAAAGGAGAGGGACCATGACTAAGCACCCACGAAGTTACAGGGGCCTTTGCAAACATCACCTAGGGCTGCAGCTAGAAGGCAGACAGTGGAACTTGAAGTCAGGAGCAGAACTTGAACTTCCGAATGATTCCCTGGTCCTCGGGTCCCCTGCCCTCCTGACACAGAGGCTAACAGGAGCCAAGACTGGGCCATTCCTTTTAGTAGCATGTTTTCTGAGACGATAAGCTGGAGAGGGTGGGGCAGGAGATCCAAGACAAACAAAAATGCACTTTGGAATTATCCAGTCTGACTGCAACCACCTCTATCTTACAGATGGGGAAACTGAGGCTCTGGCCTGGCCCAGGCCCAAAGAACCCACTGTTTCCCAGAACTTGGAGTAGCTGAGACTGGGTAAGTAAGTCCCACTGATCCCAGAACTCTTTTGGATCCAGCTGTCCACATAGCACCTGGGGTTTTCATTGGGAATATTGGGGAAGGATTCTGGATATAAATTTGGGAGACAGCGCTCTGGGCCAGCCCTGCAGCTAATGTCAGCCACGGGGACTCATAGGCCACCGGGTTAGAACGATGCGGATCAGGCGTGATGCAGAGGAGCATGTGAGAACCAGTACCAGCCACTGGTAGGACTCGCATTAGTGCAAGTGATGACAATGATGTGTGTCAGGCACCATAAGGGAGAAGATGGTGGTGGGCCTCCAAAGAGTGCCTGGAGCATGGCGAGGCTTCCGGGCAGCCTGGCGAGGCTTCCGGGCGGCCTGGCGAGGCTTCTGGACATTGCACCACGACTGTTATTATCCTCGTCCCTCTGCACCAGATCTCCATCCTGGCTGTTTTTCGCAGTGTCCCCAGAATGACTGTGAGGGAAGCTCTATTATTATCTCCATTTTCAGGTCGGAGGGCATTTAGATGGGAGAGAAATTTGGGGACTGGGCGAGTTCTTCCCCTTCTCTCTGAAACTGCCCCAGGCCGGGAACCCTGTCTCCCACCCACCAACAGGGCAAGCCAAGATGGTTGAAAAGTTCTCCTTGGCCCAGCTTTAAAAGCCAACCCAACAGAGTGATTGGAACTCCAAGAATAAGGAGAGCTTAGTTTGGACTTACAGAGGACAAGTTTTTAGTATAATACCGATCACAAATTTGGTACCCGTCCTCTTCAGTAGTTCCAGGGGTTCAGCTGGGTACCTATCCTGGAGAAACTGCTGGAGTGCACAGTGAGGCCTCCTCAGGGCTGTGTGTGGGTGTGAAACAATGGAAATGCCCATTCATAGGCCAGGGGGCAAATAAAGGATGAACCAGTTCCCATACAGAATACTGCACAGCACAGAGGAGGAGGCAGGTCTGTATGCACTGGCTCAGAAATGTCCATGACACGTTGTTCAGTGAAAAATAAGGCATCGGCCGGGCACGGTGGCTCATGCCTGTAATCCCAGCACTTTGGGAGGCTGAGGTGGGTAGACCACTTGAGCTCAAGAGTTTGAGACCAGCCTGGATAACATGGTGAGACCCCCTATCTCTACAAAAAAAAAAAAATACAAAAATTAGCCAGGCGTGGTGGTGTGTGCCTGTAGTCCCAGCTACCTGGAGGCTGAAGTAAAAAGATCGCTTGGGCCTGGGAAAGCAAGGGTGCATTGAGCCGAGATCGCATCAGTGCACTCCAGCCTGGGGAACAGAGTGAGACCCTGTTTGAAAAAAAGAAAAGAGGAAGGAAAGAAAGGAAGGAAGGAAGGGAGAGAGGGAGGGAAAGAAAAATAGCCCGGGCATGGTGGCTCAGACCTGTAATCCCAGCACTTTGGGAGGTCAAGGCGGGTGGATCACTTGAGGTCAGAAGTTCGTGACCAGCCTGGCCCATACAGTGAAACCCCGCCTCTACTAAAAATACAAAAATTAGCTGGGTGTGGTGGCGTGCACTTGTAATCCCAGCTACTTGGGAGGCTGAGGCACGAGAATCGCTTGAACCTGGAAGGCAGGGGTTGCAGTGAGCCGAGATTGACCCGCTGCACTCCAGCCTGGGCAGCAGAATGAGTCTCTATCTCAAAAAAAAAAAGAAAGCATCTTGCAGAACAAAACATACAGAATGTTACTACTCATGTGAGAAGCACACTTAAACACAATATGCACATCTAAACAGATAGAGCTGGTCTTGGTATAGGTGTCAGTACAGGCATGATACAGGTGTGGGTAGTGGCATAGGAATAGCTACAAATATTGGTACAGGTATTGGTATAGGCATGGCATAGGTATAGGTATATACACTGACCAGCTGACAACAATGGTTTAAATAGAATGGGGCTCAGTATGTAAAGAAGAATTACTTGGCCTTTTATTCACTACATTTTATTACTGTTTGAGATTTTACAATGAGAATATTTTCTTGAAATATTTGTGTGATGCTAAAAATTAAAGAAGAAAAGCGGCTGGCCACATGGCTGGTAGCCTGAGGCAGGGCTGAGTCTGGGCGCTCACAAGAGGCAGGGTCTGTGGGGGTCAGGCATGCTTGGTAGTCTCAGGCTGCGTCTGGAGCCTCTTCCTAAATCAACTGTGGCTCCCTCTCCCCAAGGGCAGAGCCAGAACTGGTTTCCGCAGCAGCAGCAGCAGCATACGCAGGTCCCTGCAATCTGGAGGTATGTGAAACCGGGACATTTACCCAGCACGGTGGGCCCAACTCTGCCACCTCTGCTCAAGGCAGGGCAGGACCTCAGAACTGGCCAGAGGGCGACCTGAGACATGCAGGCAGAGAAGGGAGTCAGGGACCTCTGGGACACCCAGGGCTTAGGCAGGATGCTGCCTGGAACCCAGAGCAGTCTCCCCAGCCTGGGCTTGCATTTGAGCCTCACAAATACCGCACTGGGGGAGTTGCCCCTGCACTCCCAGCAGTCAGCAAGGTCAGGAGTGGGAGAGGGGAGAAGGCCTTTCACAGAGCACTCCTTAGATGCTGGGCCCTGAGCTAGACACAGTTCCTACTCCCTAACTTTGGCCTTTTAATCTTGTTCAGTGAGTTCTTTTTGACACATGGAAGCTTGGGAAGTTTTTTGGCCAGCTACTGAAAACAAAGGGTTAAAATAATTCAAACAAGGCAAAAGGATGTATAGTGAAAAGCAAGTCTTTTCTCCTCAGCCCCCAGTCCCCTCCCGGGAGAACCCATGTGTGCACTGGAGCACGTGCATGTGTGTTCCTGCCTCCCCCAACTTGGTACTAACAGAAGCGCTCCCCACAAAGATGCCTTTTTCCCCCACAAAGGCCAGAAAAAGGTATCTGGCCTTTTTCACACACACACAAAAAAAAAAATCAAAAAAAAAAACACATGTATCTCAGAGCTTCTTCCACAGCAGTACACGGGACCGCCTCGTTCTTTTTCATGCCTGGAATTCCATGGCATGCAAAAGTCTTTAGTATTCATGCAACCAGACCTAGAATTCTGGCTCCATGGTTTTCTGCCTTTTCCGTAGGCTTATTTCTGTTCTGCACAACAGCCCTGGGAGGCAGGTGGTCCCTGTGTTAGAGATGAGAAAACCAGGGTGACTGGATTAGTCCGTTCTCACGCTGCTATGAAGAAATACCCGAGACTGAGTAATTTATAAAGAAAAGAGGTTTAATCGACGCACAGTTCTGCATGGCTAGGGAGGCCTCAGGAGACTTACAATCATGGTGGAAGGCACCTCTTCACAGGGCGGCAGGAGAGAGAGTGATGCTGAGCAAAGGAGGAAGCCCCTTATAAAACCTCAGATCTCGTGAGAACTCACTCACTATCATGAGAACAGCATGGGTGAAACTGCCCCCATTATTCAATTATCTCTGCCTGGTCCTGCTCTTGACACGTAGGGATTATTAAAATTCAAGGTGAGATTTGGTGGAGACCACAGAGCCAAACTATATCAGTGACCCACCATCCCAGTTTGCCTGGGACTGTGCCAGGAAAACCCTCAGTCTTGGGAAAACCAGGATGCTTGGTCACCCTAAAGGTAAACTGAGGCTTGGAGGGATAAGGACATTCTCCAAGATCTTGTGGTTGAGCTGTGGAGGCCTGGGATGGCCACTGAAGTCCACCTGTTGGTGATGATACTCTAGGAGGACAATGATCATATAGTAAGTGTCTCCTCTGTGCCTGCCCCTTCTTCAGCCCTCATAACAGCCCCAGGAAGCAGACAATGGGGCACAAACAGAACTTGTGACAGGCAAATTGGGGTCAGATCTCAGCTGCAGGGCTTAGCTGTGTGACCACGGTGGTCAGCTCCCTCTCAGCCTCCTGTCCTGGGCCCACAGCAGACATACAACAAATGTTTGTTGAGGGGAAAAAAAACGAATGAATGAAGTATTCGTATCCTCATTTTACGGGAAAAACTGAGGCACAAAGAAGCTGCCCTGGCACAGGGTCACAATTTGAACCTGGACAGGGGCTCCAGAGCCCATGACACATTTCTCTCTTGTAGAATGTCCTTGTCTATAACCCAGTGGTGCCTCCTGCCTCTGACTCCTCGGGCCAGTCCCCCTGCCAGCCCCCTTCCCTCATCGCATTGCACTACCTGGTTCCCCAGTCCCAGCCTCCTTTCATGGAAGGAGGTCTTGCCGTCCCTGCCTCCCCACTCCTGACTTGGGGCCCCTGCTCTGAACCCCTCCACCCCGTCCGCCTGGACCGGATGCTTCTCCCAGGTCCCCGATGCCTGAGCTTCAGCTTCCCCACTCGGGCTGTTTCATGCGTTCATTCATTTGTCCAACTCTTCACTCCTTTGCTCAACAAACATTGACTGAAATTGAAAAGAGCCAGTTCTACCCCTGGTGGTGGGAATTCCGAGATGAATCCAGCCTGAGCTTTGTCCTTGGGGGACACAGAAAACAACAAAGAAATGGCACTTGTTACCCAGAGACCCAGAGAGATTCAGCTCTGATGGAGATGGTGCAGGCACAGGCTGCTGGGGCTTGAGTTCAGGGGTTTCGGGGAGGTTCCTAGCCTGGGGGCTCTGGAAAAGCTTCCTGGAGAAGGTTATGCTAGAGTCTGGAAAGATAAGAAAGAATTAGCAAGACAGGCATTGGGAGGGGAGGCAAGGGGTACTGTGACATCATGGACAAAGCAGTGGAAGAGAGAGTGAGACATTGAAGAAGTGCACGTTGTTCCTTACAGCTGGGTCCAGGCTGTCCTCAGGTGTGGACTCGTGGCTCTGGGAAGCCCAACACCCTCCCTTGAGTACCTGGCCAGCTCTGGGCACAGCAGGGCTTCCAAGCATTTCATGTCTAGAAATGTATCAGAAAATAAACAAAACAATCAGCAATGTGGACATGAGGTTACACAGGACGGAGGATGTTTACTGCGGTGTTTTTATCACAGAAAACGAGTGAAACGGCCTCTGTGCCCAGGCATGAGAAGGGGCCATACTTGCCAAGGGGCCACGACCGGCTGGAGCCATCCAAAAGGCTGAGAAGTCAGATTTCAGAGACTACTTAAAGGCACCAGACAATGCATCTGATGTAACTGTAGGTAAAAGACAGCAAGAGGCAAACTATTTTTTATTAGGAGATCTACATGCGTATGTATATATACGAAAATCTATTAGGAAGAAATGTGTCAAATGCTTCACAGTGGCTATCTCTGGTGATGGACTAACCTGGGGGTTGTATTTCCTTTTTAAAAATAATTTCAGCCGGATGCAATGGCTCACACCTGTAATCCCAACACTCTGGGAGGCCAAGGTGGGCGGATCACTTGAGGCCAGGAGTTCTAGACCAGCCTGGCCCACGTGGCAAAATCCTGTCTCTACCAAAAATACAAAAATTAGCCGGTCGTGGTGGTGCACGCCTGTAATCCCAGCTACTCCGGAGGCTGAGGCAGGAGAATCACCCGGGAGGTGGAGGTTGCAGTGAGACAAGATCGTGCCACTGCATTCCAGTCTGGGCAATAGAGTGAGACCCTGTCTCAAAAAAATAAAAAATAAAAATGGGCCAGGCACGGTGGCTCATGCCTGTAATCCCAGCACTTTGGGAGGCCAAGGTGGGCAGATCACGAGGTCAGGAGTTCAAGACCAGCCCGACCAACATGGTGAAACCCCATCTGTACTAAAAATACAAAAATTAACCAGGCATAGTGGCAGACACCTGTAATCCCAGCTACTCGGGAGGCTGAGGCAGAACTGCTTGAACCTGGGAGGTGCAGTGAGCCGAGATCGCGCCACTGTACTCCAGCCTGAGCAACAGAGTGAGACTCCATCTTGGAAAGAAAAATAAATTAATAATAATAATAATAATAATTTCCTCAGCCGGGCACCATGGCTCATGCCTGTAATCCTAGCACTTTGGGAGGCTGAGGCGGCTGGATTCCTTGAGCCCAGGAGTTCAAGACTGGACAACATGAGGATACTTTGTCTCTACAAAAATACAAAAATTAGCTGGGCACGGTGGCATGTGCCTGTATTCCCATACTCAGGAGGCTGAGGTGGGAGGATCGCTTGCCTAGGTGACAGAGCAAGACCCTGTCTAAAAGAAACATTCCTGTGTTCTCTGATTTTGTAATGGTGGGCCAGTCTCACATTTTCATTTTCAGAGACGGATTCTAGGAGGCAACTCCATGAGGCCACAACTTCTCTTTCCAGCCTCCTCCCGAGCCATGCCTCCTGGCCCAGCACAAACCCCCAGGGAGCCACCCAGAATGACGTGTGGCCCTCCCGTCCTGTGTACAGTGAGCCCACGTGCTCTGACTCCTGCTGTTTCTGTCTGAATGCCCTCTGCTTTCTCTCTCCATCTGGCACAGTTCCCCCAGCCCCCAGGCCCGCCTCAGGGTCCTTCCACTGGGGAGGTCATGCACACAAAGCACCCTTGCCACTGAACAACGGGTGTGCACGCCCAGATACTTGCCTGGATGGCGAGCTGCTGGGGGAAGGACCGGCCTTACCTTTCTTCCCCAGGGGCTGTATAGGTCCCAGGATTTATTTCTATTTGTTTCCCACCTCCAATATCTTATTCTGAAAATGTCCAAACCAAAGATAATGGTATAATGAACACCCTTCACTGAGATTTGCCACAATTTGCTTTTTCTCTCTTACTTTGTCTTGCTGAACTAGTGCAGACATCTGAACACTTGGCCAGGGCTGGGGATTTGGAAGGTGCTTAACGCCTGCTGGAATCAACGAAAGGGAGAGCAAGGACACGGCGCGGCTCCCTCTGCCTCTGGCCCCAGTGGATAACCTTGCACAGCAAAGCGCTGGCCTTTCTAAAATGCTAACACAGAGGAGCTGCCCACCTACTTGGAGGCTGGCTGCCAACAGTCAGCACAGCCCCTCTGCAGACACGCAAGGCCCCTGTCATCCCTTCCTGCCTCATCGCTCACTGAGCCCTGGAAGACAGCCTCGTCCTCACATCCACCTGCGACCCCCATGTGCTGTTGGACTTGAGCCATGGAACCTCTGTCCTCCCCGCTCACCCAGGGAGGCCTCACTTCCCTTCCATGTCCCTTGCAAACCTGACATCCTCAGAGAAGTGGAGGACTCCCCTGATAGTTGGTCTGACCCTTGGCATCAAGGGCAGCCTCTGTTGGGGTGGCCCATTCATGCTGGTCTGCCCAAGACTGCCCAGTTTGAGCACTGAAAGTCCAGTGTCCTGGAAGCCCTCAGGCCTGGGCAAACCAAGAGGACTGGTCACCCTGGCTTCTGTTGACTCTCACTGGGTGGGCAGGACATGTTCACATGCCCACTGCTGGGAGACTGCAGCCTGAGAGTCACCCGGGGCAGGGGCTGGGCTGCTCTCTACCTCCCCAACCCTGCCAAGGCCAGGCCACAGAACAGGCCCAAGGACAGGTTTGCTGACGCTGGCTGACTGCCTAGAGGAAAGAAGAAATGAACGAGTGGACAGGGCTGGGTGCAGTGGCTCATGCCTGTAATCCCAGCACTTTAGGAGGAGGGCGAGGCAAGTGGATCTCCTGAGGTCAGGAGTTCGAGACCAGCCTGACCAACATGGTGAAATCCCATCTCTACTAAAAATACAAAAATGAGCTGGACATGGTGGCAGGTGCCTATAGTCTCAGTTACTCGGGAGGCTGAGGCAGGAGAATCACTTGAACCCAGGAAGAGGAGGTTGCAGTGAGCCAAGATCACGCCACTGCTGCACTCCAGCCTGGGTGACAGAGCGAGACTCTGTCTCAAAATAAAAAATAAATAAATAAAAGAAAGAAAGAAAGAAAGAAAGAAAAATAGGCCGGGCGCAGTGGCTCAAGCCTGTAATCCCAGCACTTTGGGAGGCCGAGACAGGCAGATCACAAGGTCAGGAGATCGAGACCATCCTGGCTAACACGATGAAACCCCGTCTCTACTAAAAAATACAAAAAACTAGCCGGACGTGGTGGCAGGCGCCTATAGTCCCAGCTACTCGGGAGGCTGAGGCAGGAGAATGGCATGAATCCCGGAGGCGGAGCTTGCAGTGAGCGGAGATCCGGCCACTGCACTCCAGCCTGGGCGACAGAGCGAGACTCCGTCTCAAAAAAAAAAGAAAAATAAATGAATGAGTAGACAGACAAACAGTAATCTTGCCTCCTTCAAATCTGCTCAGATGTCATCTCCTCCATGAGGTCTTCCTTCCCTGACTGCTGTCTCAGATGACAGCCTCCCCACTCCCCACCCGCACTTTACAGGCTTTCCCAGCATGTATCACCGACTGACATTCTCCATGTCATTTGCTCACTTTCACTAGGGTCCATCTCTTGGACCACAGTGCCAGCTCCACATGGGCAGGGGTTTTTGTCTGTTTTGATCACTGAGGTATTTCTGGTGCTTAGAACAATAGGTGTTCGGTAAGAATTCATTGAATGAATGAATCCTTGCTTTCCTGCAAAAGGTGGAGCCTCCTGGCCTTCTTCTCACACATTTCGTCTTTTGTTTAATTTGTTCCACAGACATCAGTGCCCTCTGCGTCACTGTGCATGCATGCATGTGCATGTGTGTGGGTGTAGGTGTGTGTGCATGTGCCTGTGTGTGTGCCTGTTTGTGTGCGGGTACATGCATGCGCGTGTGTGTGCATGTGTGCGTTGTGTACATGTGTGTTTCCGTGTGTGTGTGTGTGTGTGTGTGTGTATACAAAGCAGAGTGCCCAATCTGATGGCAGGAGGGGCAGAGGCCAGGGTGAGGACTCAAAGAGCCATCATGCCTGGTTGTGTGTGAAGCCAAGGACCTGGCATTTGGGGGTGGGGTCTCTGGGGTAGGACCCTGAGCTCTTTGCAACAGCCTTAAAAGAAAGCCTGGATTGCAATAACCATGGCCAACATATATTGAACACTTGCTATGTCCCAACCACTGTTCTGTGTGCTTTATGTATGTTTTCTCAGTTAATTCTCAAATCTCTGAAGTGTAATTGTCTCCATATTGCAGATGAGGCTGGGGAGCCTGAGTGACTTGCTCAGGGGACCACAGCGAGAAAGTGGGGGTCACAGGCAGACTCTGAAGGGTGCTCCTAACCCTGGCGCTAGAGACTCCGTTTGCAGAAGAGGAAGGAGGATCAGCGAGGTGAAGTCACTTGCCCAGGGTCACAGAGGTGGTCTGCTGAGATTTTCAGCAGGTCCAGGATGCCAGAGGAGGCTGAGGTCCCACTCAGTGGCCACCCTGGAAGAGGTGAGGGTAACCAAAGGGAAGAGGACAGAGACCCAGGGCCAGGCAGGAGCTGTGCTTGAATGCAAAACAGCTGCCCAGAACTTGAGGACAGGAGGGACCAGGTCTGGCTGGGGAGATGGAGGCCAGCTTCTCAGCAAAGCTGCCCTTGCTTCCTCTTCTCTCCTGAAAAATGGCCACAGAAGCCGTGGACCACCTGTTTCCAGGCCTCCACATGGGCTAGCTGCCATGCACTGGCCCTAGAGAGAAGCAGGGGGCGGGCAGCAGCCCCTGTCCCAGGCCCCTCCTCCCGCACTCGGCAACGTCGGCCTGACTCACCTGGTGATACCAAGTGTGTATTCTGTGTCAGGAGCTGTGCTGTGCAACTGAAGATGCTCTGACTTACTTAATTCTTACACCCAACAAGTTCAGACAGGGAAACAGAGTTCAGGCAGCGAGGTGGCTGCCCAAGCCACTAGCAGAGGGAGGGTACCAGCCCCGACTATCTGGCTCCAGAGCCTGTGCCTCTAGCCCCTACCCAGGATGCAGGGCCCTGGTTCCCCTGGCTCCCTGCCACGAGCCTGTGTAGTCCCTGGCAGCAGACACCACCCACGGTGTTCCACAGCCCAGCAAAGGGCTCGGCACACAGCAGGCTCAGCTGAAAACAATCCTTGCTCTTTGAGCTATGGGAACAGTGACTTCTTCCTTTGGATGTTTCTCCCTCTACCCAAGTCTGGGAAACAATAACACAGTCTCTCAGTTGGACAGTACACACACCTTTCAACGCTGCCCGTCCTCGGAAGGCCAAGAAGTGGGCAGAACATGGGCTTCCAACCAGGCCAACCTGGAAATGAACCCCAGCTCCACTCTGCAAATCACTGCACCTCCCTGAGCCTCAGTTTCCTCATCTGTAATATGGGGTTCATAACTGTCATTATGAGGAGCATGGTGGGGTCAGCCTGTAGTCCCAGCTACTCAGGAGGTGGAGGCAGGAAGATTGCTTGAGTGCGGGAGTTTGAGTCCAGCCTGGGCAACACAGCAAGACCCTGTAACAATATTTTTTTTTTAAATAGTGAAAAAAAAAAAAGCTGGGCGCGGCAGTTCACGCCTGTAATCTCAGTACTTTGGGAGGCCGACGTGGGCAGATTACTTGAGGTCAGGAGTTCAAGACCAGCCTGGCCAACATGGTGAAACCCCATCTCTATTAACAGTACAAAACTTGGCCAGGCGCGGTGGCTCACACCTGTAATCCCAGAACTTTGGGAGGCCGAGGTGGGCGGATCATGAGGTCAGGAGATGGAGACCATCCTGGCTAACACAGTGAAACTCCATCTCTACTAAAAATACAAAAAATTAGCCGGGCGTGGTGGTGGGCGCCTGTAGTCCCAGCTACTCAGGAGGCTGAGGCAGGAGAATGGTGTGACTATCGGAGGTAGAGCTTGCAGTGAGCCAAGATCGCACCACTGCACTCCAGCCGGGGCGACAGAGTGAGACTCTGTCTCAAAAAAAAAAAAAGTCATGGTGAGGATTAAAGGAGACAAGAGCTGGTGCCAGGCACACAGTGGGTGTGCTCAGCGAGGGTGTATCTGTCCACCAAGCACCGTAGCCACCCCCAGGGCTCTCCCAAGGCCACCTTGGCCACTGCCCCCCTACTTTAAAAGTACGGCTATATAAACCATGATATGTTTGAAGCATACAGAACACACAGAAATGAGCTGTCCCCGGTCGGAGCACTCCACTCTGGCACACATGCAATCATAACAGGCCCTCGGATTCCTGAGTGTTTTCCGAGGGCTGGGGTCTGTACCACGTGCTGTATGTGGGCGGCCTCCTTCCTTTCATCCTCACGACTTCCTGTGGAGGTTGGTCCTCAGTTACCCCAATTTATAAATGGAGAGACTGAGGCTCCAAGAGGTCCCACAGCCAGGGAGTGGTCGAAGTAGAATTTGTTTTTATGTAGATGTGTACTTATTGACATCAAAGATGTTTACAATATATTATTAAATGAAAAGCAGTCCACAGGCCAACAGAGTATAATTTGGGAGAGTATTATTAAAATATTAACAGTAGTTATCCCTAGGTGATAGGATTGAGGGCCTTACAGTTCTTTTCTTTTTTTTTCTGCTTATCCATATTTTCTAATTTTTTAATAACAGCTTTATTGAGATAGAATTCACATCACATACAATCCAACTGTTTAACACATGCAATTCAGTGGTTGTTAGCATGCTCACATAACTATGAAGCCATCACCATCATCAACCTTAGAGCATTCTCAGGCCGGGCGCAATGGCTCACACCTGTAATTCCAGCACTTTGGGGGGCCAAAGTGGGCAGATCACTTGAGGTTGGGAGCTTTGGGACCAGCCTGGCCAACACCGTGAAACTCCATCTCTACTAAAAGTACAAAAATTAGCCGACCATGGTGGCGTACCTATAATCCCAGCTACTCAGGAGGCTGAGACAGGAGAATCACTTGAACCCGGGAGGTGGAAGTTGCTGTGAGCCGAGATCATGCCACTGCACTCCATCCAGCCTGGGCAAAAGAGCGAGACTCTGTCTCAAAACAAAAAACAAACAAACAAAAAAACCAAAAAACAACAAACTTTAGAGTATTTTCATCATTCCCAAAACAAACCTCCTACCCATTAGCAGTCACTCCCCATTTTCCAGAACCCACCTCTCCAGCCCTAGCAAACCATATTCTGTCTCTATGGATTTCTGTGTTCTGGACATTTCATACAAATGGATTCACACAATATGTGGCCTTTGTGACAGGCTCCTTTCACTTAGCATAATGTTCTCAAGCTTCATCCGTATTGTAGCATGGATCAGTATTTTATTCCTTTCCATGGCCAATAATATCCATATTATATCTGTCAATTCATCATATTGAAAGACAGTCAGGCTGGTGTGGTGGCTCACACTTGTAATCCCAACCCTTTGGGAGGCCAAGGTGGTCGGATTGCTTGAGGCCAGGAGTTCGAGACCAGCCTGGGACACAGAGTGAGACCCCATCTCTACAAAATGCAAAATAAAAAATATTATCTGGGTGTTGTGGTGCATGTGTGGAGTAGCCTTTAGTCCCAACTACTAGGGAGGCTGAGGTGGAAGGATCACTTGAGCCTGAGGGTTCAAGGCTGCAGTGAGCCGTGATCACACTATTGCACTTCAGCCTGGGTGACAGAGCAAACACTCAAAAACTCAAAAACAAAAACAAACAAACAAACAAAAACAAAAAAGAAGAAGAAGAAGAAAGAAACAGACATTCAGGACAACCGGGTTGTTTTCACATTTTGGCTATTAGGAATAATGCTGCTATTAACATTTGTGTAAGTCTGTGTGTGGATATATGTTTTAATTCTCTCAATTATATATCTAGGAGTGGAATTTCTGGGTCAAATGATAATTCTATGTTTAAACTTTTGAGAATGTGTCGGACTGTTTTCCAAAATGACTGCACCATCTTACATTCCCACCAGCAGTGCATGAGGGATGCAATTTCTCTATGTCCTCACCAACACTTGTTCTTATTTGTCTTTTTTATTCTAGCCATCTTGTGGATGTGAAGTGGTATCTCACTGTGGTTTTGATCTATATCTCTCCGATAGCCAATGATATTGAGCACCTTTCATTTGCTGATTGGCCATTTATACATCTTTTTGGAGAAATACGTGTTTAGATCCAATTGCCATTTTTAAAATTGAGTTATTTGTTTTGTTGTTTTGTTTTTTTTTTTTTTGAGACAGAGTCTCACTCTGTTGCCCAGGCAGGAGTGCAGTGACACGATCTCGGCTCAGTGCAACCTCCACCTCCCAGGCTCCAGAGATTCTTCCACCTCAGCCTCTCGAGTAGCTGGGACTACAGGCACCAGGCACACAACACCATGCCTAATTTTTGTATTTTTTGTAGAGATGGGTTCTCTCCATATTGCCCAGGCTAGTCTCAAACTCCTGGACTCAAGCAATCCTCCTGCCTCAGCCTCCCAAAGTGCTGGGATTACAGGTGTGAGCCACTGTGCCCAGCCAAAATTGGGTTGTGTCTTTATTATTGTTTTTGGAAGTAGGATTTGGAGCCAGGTCTGGCCCTTGCTTTACTATCAAACGGTGGACACAGCACGCACCCCCATGGCATACACCCCACCGCCAGGGACATCTTAAAGCCCCCTGTGGACTTGGCCCTGCTCTGAGCAGGTAGAAGAGCAAGTCCTGCTAGGGCCTGGCCCACAGGAAGTGCCCAGTGAATGTCTATGGATGGACAGACAGACAAGTATATCTCCAGGAACAAGTAAGCCAAAGGGGAAGAAAAAACACACAGACCAAGAAGTCCGCACCCCAGGAGGAAGAAACTGCTGAGGCCTGGCTCCAGGAGGTAGAGATAATGCTCTTGGCACGGCGAGAGGCCACCAGGCAACTGCCTCTCACGTCCTTGGTGGCAGTAATTTATCTTGCCTGTTTTTACGTGACTGACTATTGGCCTGTCTGAGGCTGGGAAGGAGAGGCCAGGGAGATTAGCAGGGAACCCGTGAGCCTATCTGTCTAGGGGCCTGTAAGGGGGGCAGCTGGTCAGAGGCGGGCAGAGAACTGGTGGGGTATGTCCCTGCCCGCCTCTGGCCCCAGAAACTCACTGCTTCATCACCAAGGGTGCCTGCATCTTGAACATCCAGCTCTGGATTCTGACTCCCTGGGTTTGAATCCCAGCCCTACTATCTCCTTGCTGTGTGACCATGGACAAGTTACTCTCCATCTCTGAGCCTCGGTTCACTCACAGCCTCACCTGTAGAATGGAGACAACCAGAGTGAGAACAAAATGAGACCCTAAGGCTGTGTCTTGGTGGGGCCAGGCTGCCGGTGGGAGGCTACAGACAGTGGGCAGGAGGGCTCACCCACAGGGCATCCCCAGACCCTGGACTCAGAGCCTGTCCCCCTGGGAAACGAAGTCACAGACTCCTGAGAACGCCTGAGACCAGCCACCGCAGGAAGGTGCACCTCGGCCCAGTGCTGTGAGAGTGTGGCTGCTGGCGGAGGCAGCTCCAAGAGCCTGCGCGGTAAAGACAGGCTGCGAGGGGGTGCCAGGGCAGCCTCTGACTCAGGCAGCCTGGGATCTGTGTCCTACTCTATCTTTTACTGGCTGTGAACCTTGGGCAGGCACTTGGCCTCTGTGCCTCAGTTTACCCTTTGGAAGACAGAGATGACAGTCGTGCTTACTTTATAGGGTGGCTGTGAAGATTAAATGGGTTAATAGAGGTAAAATGTCAGTTAAAATCTCAGCCTTAAAATAAAGCCCAGAGCATCTCCTGCATTCATTTAACTTCTTTGGACCCCAGATTCTCCCATATTCCCCCGGATTCTTCCAGCTGGGCTCTGTGGAGGATGGGGAAGTGTTAGACTATTCTGGCATTTCCCAAAATGGATTCCGTAGACTCCTAACTCACGGGATGCTCTAGGAAAATAAGAAAGGGTACCATTGTCACGTAGGCCTGGGTGCTGGTGTAGACCCAGCCGCTTCCTGGAACTAACACACACACACACACACACACACACACGAAAGGTTCTGCAGAACCCTGCAGTGAAGAGCCCTGTGGATGTCTGCGTTGTTGTTTCCCAAATTTATTTGACGACGAACACCCTTTTCTGCCCAAGGTCAATTTAACATCCTCCTGGAAAACAATGACGGTCAAGGTCATTTCTATCTTGCAGCTTCCATGAGTCACAGAAAAGACGGGAAAATTTGCTAAAACTCAACATCATCACCTAGGAGAAGTGCCTTCCTGTTTTTAAAACCCTTTCACACTTACCACCATGAAAGCATCATGGCCCTGTGGGGTGCTGTCAGCCCTGCCACAGGGATCCGAGAGGGTCAGAGTGGGAAGGCCACCCCAGGGATACCCCACGCCCATTGCTGCCCAGTCAGGACTGGCCCAGGTCCCCTTCTACCCCGTGCAGCTGCCTCTGGCTCCCCCAAACCAGACAGAACACCCAGAAGGTTGTCAGGGCAGAAGGTGGCATCTGTGAGGAACCTTCTAGAACAAGAGTTGCAGCCAGGCACAGTGGCTTACATCTGTAATCCTAGCACTTTGGGAGGCCGAGGTGGATGGTTGCCTGAGCTCAGGAGTTCGAGACCAGCCTGGGCAACGTGGTGAAACTCCGTCTCTGCTAAAATACAAAAAATAAGCCAGGTGTGGCGGCATACGCCTGTAATCCCAGCTACTCGGGAGGCTGAGGCAGGAGAATTGCTTGAACCCGGGAGGCAAAGGTTGCAGTGAGCCGAGATTGCACCACTGCGCTCCAGCCTGGGTGACAGAGCGAGACTCCATCTCAAAAAAAAAAAAAAAAACAGGCCGGGCGCGGTGGCTCAAGCCTGTAATCCTAGCACTTTGGGAGGCCAAGACGGGCGGATCACGAGGTCAGGAGATCAAGACCATCCTGGCGAACACGATGAAACCCCGTCTCTACTAAAAAATACAAAAAACTAGCCAGGCAAGGTGGCGGGCGCCTGTAGTCCCAGCTACTCAGGAGGCTGAGGCAGGAGAATGGCGTAAACCCAGGAGGCGGAGCTTGCAGTGAGCGGAGATCCAGCCACTGCACTCCAGCCTGGGCGACAGAGACAGACTCTGTCTCAAAAAAAAAAAAAAAAAAAACAAAACAAAAAAAAAAAAAAAAAAAAAACAAAATAAAAAAGAATTGCCAAAAAGAAGACCTGTAGGTTGAGCCAGCCCAGCCTCAGGCAAGGGAGATGTCAGAGGATCAGGAGTCCCCTGGGGGCACCTGCAGAGGAGGCCCTGTGACCCCGAGCCTAATTAATTGGGAAAGTGCCTCATTCAAGTAGCCCCTCACACCTCCCTGTAAACATCTCAACAAATCTAACATCCAGCCACCAGATTATATCTCCCAGACAGCAGCCTCTTGAACGTAGGACAAGGGCCAAAATTCTTCCCTAGGCCTTTCGAGGTTTGGAAAAGGACCTTGATCAGCTAGTCAATGGAGGAGACTGACATTTATTGAGCACCAATGATGTCTCATGCATGGTGTACCTGTATGGTGAGATCTCAATTCTGATAATAATCCCCCTTCACAGATGGGGGAAACTGAGTCTCTCGGTGGTAAATTAACATGTCCAGGGATGCAGCAGGGCTAGGATTCAACTCCAAGATTGGGTTTGGCTCCCAGCCCCAGTGCCACCACACGCCCCGAACCCCGTGCCACACCCCACTCTCTGGGCCCCCTTCCCATTCCTAAGCTAGGTTCTCAGGTCCTCAGATATGAAAGGAATTGGAGGGGGGCTAATGTGATCTGGCCCCTAACACCCTGGCCCACACTGTGGATGGAGAAACTGGCGCTTGGGTTTGTCACTCGATGTCCTGGAGAATCGAGCTGTTTCAGCCCCTAGTACACTGATCATCCATTCAGGGAAGGCAGGTAGAGAAATTCATTTTCTGGGTATGCTAAGCCAAAGGCCATGCCTAAGTCTTTTGTGAACACTGTGATCATTCCCAGCTGCCCTCAGGTGCAGCCTCCTACCCGGTGTCCCACCCGGCTCACTGACCTTCCAGAATCCTGGCACTCAAGCTGGGGGTATGTGGAGGGGAGGGGGGCCCATCACACAAACCTCCGCAAAACCCCTATTCCTCTTCTTGATGACCCTGCCCCCCGGGGGGATATTCTCCCAAACTGGGACTTCCCAGAATTTCTGGGTCAGCAAACAGAGTGGCTGAGTGGCTGAGTGGCTGAGTGGCTGAGTGGCCGCGGGCAGAGGCCAGGCCCCCCCACTCCTCTCCTGCGAGACCTCTCCCCTGCACTGCTGCACGTCCTCCTGCCCGGCGCAGCAGCAGACATTGGACAGGAGAGAGAGCCAGCGCCAAGCCCTCCGAGCTTTCCCACCACACCACCCATCTTCAGGCTGTCTGAGAGGCACGCTTTCTTTCCTCCATCCCTGCCAGCAGATCCAGGTCACAGAGAGGGGCAGCTGTTTGCCCAGGGCCACACTGCGAGGCGGTGGTGGGCGTTACACCCGGGTCTGGCTGACTCCAGAGGTGGGGTCCTTTTCCCTAGTCCAGTGCAGTGGCCAGCAGTGTGGAGGATGGGGAAGTGTTAGACTATTACTGTGGGATCTGGAGCCCGGGCTCCCCAGCTTCCTCTCTGGGTCACTTGGGGTAGACGCCTCAACTTCTCTGTGCCTCGGTTTCCGCATCTACACAGTGCTCTCAGAGAGTCCCTGGCTTCAAATGCTGGGTAAGCTGTGTGGCCTTGAGTGAGTCACTTAACCTGTCTGCGTCTCTGCTTTCTCCAATTTAAAACAGAGTGCTTGTATCCTTAAGGCAAGGGTCAGTATGAGGATATTTTTTTTTGAGACAGTCTCGCTCGATCTTTTTATTGAGACAAAGTCTCGCTCGATTTTTTCAGACAGAGTCTGGCTCGATCTCAGCTCACTGCAACCTCTGCCTCTTGGGTTCAAGCGATTCTCCCACCTCAGCCTCCCGAGTAGCTGGGATTACAGGCACGTGCCACCACATCTGGCTTATTTTTGTATTTTTAGTAGAGATGGGTTTTCACCATGTTGCCCAGGCTGGTCTCGAACTCCTGGCCTCAAGTGATCCACCCATCTTGGCCTCCCAAAGTGCTGGGATTCCAGGCATGAGCCACTGTGCCCGGCCCTAGTTCTTCATTTTAATCCTTACAGTTACCCTGAGGGAGACATGGTAAAACCCCGTCTCTACTAAAAATACAAAAATTAGCCAGGTGTGGTGACACATGCCTGTAATCCCATCTACTGGGGAGGTTGTGACAGGAGAACTGCGTGAACCTTGGAGACAGAGGTTGCAGTGAGCCGAGATCCTGCCATTGCACTTCAGCCTAGGAGACAAGAGCGACTCTCTGTCTCAAAAAAAAAAGAAAAAAAAAAGAAGAACTAGGGCTTGGCTTGGTGGCTCATGCCTGTAATCCCAGCACTTTGGGAGGCTAGGGTGGGAGGATCACTTGAGGCCAGGAGTTCCAAACCAGCCTGGGTAACACAGTAATACCCTGTTGCTATAATATATTAAAAAATTAACTGGGTATTTTAGCACACGCCTGTAGTTCCAACTACTCAGGAGGCTGAGGTGAGAGGATTGCTTGAGCCCAGGAGATTGAGGCTGTAGTGAGTCAAGATTATGCCACTGCACTCCAGCCTGGGTGACAGAGCAAGACCCTGTGTCTAAAAAAGTAAAATGGAGAACTAATGTGTGGAAAGTGCTAGATATAGTTCCCCACCCAGAGTTGAAAGGGTGAAACTACCACAGGTCAGGGGATTGCTCAGGGTCAGGTGCATAGCCTGGAGTGCAGGAGTGTTGGTCCCAGCTCCTTCCTCAGCCCCACCACTCACAGCAGGGGGCATCGCCTTCCCCAACCCTTCCAGGCTCAGAGGGCATCAGGTCCCTCAGGGTATCTCCCCAATCCATTGATGGCACCTACAGCACCCTAGGCAAGCTAACCCCTACCCACTTCTCCCACCGTCTGTGCCCTCTGAGGAGCAGGCTTTCTTCCACCATCCCTGGCAGCAGATCCAGGTCCCAGAGAGGGGCAGCTACTTGCCCCAGGCCACACAGCGAGGCAGCGGTGGGTATCACACCCAGGTCTAGCTGACTCCAGAGTTGGGGTCCTTTCTCCCAGTCCAGGGCAGTGGCCAGGGGTGTGGGATCCGGAGCCCAGGCTCCCCAGCTTCCTCAACAGCCTAAGTCCATCCTGCCTCCAGGCCTTTGCACTCGCCATTCCCTCCTCCTGCCCTGCCCTTCCCATCACTCACGTTCTGCTCAGCTTTGCCTCCCTCAGAGGCTCTCCCGGACCACCCCTCCTGAAATGCCCCGATCCCTATTCTCTCTGTCTCTTGCCCCTGATTATTTGCTTCATGGCACTAACCATTGCCTGAAACTGTCTTTTCTTTTTCTTTTTTTTTTTTTGAGACAGTCTTGCTCTATTGCCCAGGCTAGAGTGCCGTGGCGCAATCTCGGCTCACTGCAAGCTCCGCCTCCTGGATTCATGCCATTCTCCTGCCTCAGCCTCCCGAGTAGCTGGGACTACAGGTGCCCACCACCACACCTGGCTAATTTTTTTTGTATTTTTAGTAAAGGCAGGGTTTCACTGTGTTAGCCAGGATGGTCTCGATCTCCTGACCTTGTGATCTGCCCGCCTTGGCCTCCCAAAGTGCTGGGATTACAGGCGTGAGCCACTGTGCCGGGCCAAGAAACTTTCTTTAGGGAATAATTTAGAAATTATTTTGCAACAGAAAAATTGCACAGATGGTACAGGGAGTTCCTGTTGGCCCTTCACCCAGTTTTTTCTTATGTCAACCTATTACCTAACCATGGTAAGTGGTCAAAACCAAGAAAGTGACATTGGTACATTATACTGATGAGCCGCAGGCTTTACTCCGATGAAACTGTGTTCTTCCTTACTCATTTGTTCTCAGCTGCCTCCTCAACGAGGAGGCAAACTCTGAAAGGCAGGGAGGTCGCCTCTCCCACTGACATCAATTTCCTCATACCTGGCAAGGAGTGCTGATTGGATAAAGGAAGGAAAAGAATGGCAAAAACAGCCAATGACTATCAAGCACTCCTGCCAGACAGTGTTCCTAAGTGCTTTAAGCACTGTAAGTCCCAGCCGGGGCAACACAGTGAGACCCTATCTCTACAATAATTTAAAATTAACTAGGTACGGGGGCACGTGCCTATAGTCCCAGCTACCAGGGAGGCTGAGATGGGAGGATTGCTTGAGCCTGGGAGGTCGAGGCGGCTGTGAGCTGTGATTGCACCACTGCACTCTAGCCTGAGCAACAGAGTGAGACCTTGTCTCAAAAAAAAACCAAAATAAATGCAAACAAAACCAAACCCAAACACACTGTAAGCCATTTAATCCTCACAACAGCCCATGAAGCAGCTATGAATCATAGGGAAACTAAGGCATGGTACATTTTGGAGGCTGGCCCAAGGCCACAGAGATGGACAGTACCAGAGTGGGTGGGTTCTAGCACACTCCTCCTGCCCCTGTCACAACACGCTGACGGCACCACAGGGTAACACAGCAAATGCCAGTCCCTCCATGTTCTCAGTTCATGAAACAGTGGAAGGGTCGCACCTCCCACAGCCTAGCAGGAGCACAGGCTTGGGATGGAGGCTGAGCCTCTGCATCTTGCTTCTGCCCACAGTGACTAGTGGCTACCCTGGCCCTGCACAGAATGACACAGGGGCTCTGTTCCAAGGGCCCTCAGCCTCACCCTTCTTCAGGGAAACAGAAGGGGGCTGGTTCAGCCCCAAACCGTGGGCTCCGGCCAGTGCTCCCGATTCCCCAGATCCTGCAGGCACAAAGCAGGCCTGAGTCCGCCCCCCTCCGTTGGCCCACAGCTTGCACTGGGACTCTAGGATCTGGCTGCTGAGGGCTGGGTACAGAGCATGGGCCCCTCTCCTGAAGTCCAGTGTTCTCAGAGGAGCTTTCTGGGCTCTGGAAGAGGAAAGAAGAGGAAGACATGGTGTCCCTTTCCGGATGTGGGGTGGCAGTGACACACAGGAGTACTGCAGCCTCTTCCCAGCACCCAGGGACCAGGCCAGAGAGACGTCCCAGCACCTCCCAAGGGAGAAGCCATTCTCCAGCAGCTGGACAGGACCAGAGCCTGCCCCGCATGTCCGGCCGGGGTTCTACCCAGAGCCAGCCTGGCGCAGCCTCGGTCCCTAATCATGTTTGCTGGATGCCTTGAATACAAGCGCCGGTGCCCAGAATGTCCTTGAGGTTTCAGCTGGGCATGCCGGGCCCATCCCCCATTCTGGGGAGCAGAATAAGTATGGGGAGTGGTGACAGGGGACACCATGAGGTGGTGGTGGCCTTGGTGAGACAAGCAGGCAGAGCTGGGGGTGGGGGCGCCCTGGGCTTGGCTAATTAAACAGCGACCGTGATGAATCGGGGAGAAACTGCTGCTTGCTAATTAAAGGTGCAGGCAACTTGCCTGGCAAGGATGGGAGGCAGAAGTCCTGGAACCATGTTGAGGGCCAGGCCAGCGAGGACAAAGCTTGGCCAAAGCACCCCACCGTGCCCATTCTGGGCATCCCTCCCATTGCCCTCCCCCACCCAGCAGGGGCCCGCAGCCCCCTCCCCACTTCCCTATCTCTCCGACCCACCTTGCCAAGCCTGGGGCCTCCAACTTCCCCCCTGCCCCTCCCCACCAACCCAAATCCTTTCCTGATAAGGGCCTGGGTGTTGTGGAGGAGGAGGCTGGCGCTGGTGGCTGGGCTGGGGGTGGACTCGCTGAGCCTTTGAGGTCCTCCTTCCCACCCCACCGCCAAAGTCCCAGAGGTGGGCAGTGAGTCCAGTCAAGGCTGACGTGACTTATTGGGAACAAGACCCCCAAGAAGATCATAGAATCTTAGTACCTGAGCCTCGCAGGGGGCTTCAGGTCTTCCCTAATTTCCCAGCAGTCTCCAGTGTCAGCCCAGGTATGAGAGACAGGGACAGCACTTCTTTCCGGGCTCAACATTCCAGTCTTTGTAAAGGGAAAACTGGCCAGGCGAGGTGGCTACTGCCTGTGACCCAGCATGTTGGGAGGCTGAGGCAGGAGACTCACTTGAGCCTGGGAGTTCGAGACAGGCCTAGGAAACATAGGAGACCCTATCTCTAAAAAAAAATTAGCTGGGTGTGTTGGCTTGCGCCTGTGGTCCCTGTTACTCAAGGGGTTGAAGTGGGAGGATCACTTCAGCCCAGAAGATCGAGGTTATAGTGAGCCATGATTGCCCCACTACACTCCAAAGTGGGCAACAGAGTGAAACCCTGTTCAAAACATAAATAAATACATAAATAGAGGAAAAGAAATGAGAAAATTAGAGCAAATGATCTCTGAGCCTTGAAGATTCTTATAGGGTGGACAAGAAAACTCCCTGAAGCTGCTCATCCCTGCCCTCGGTTCAAAGCAGGACTATAGGCTCAGACACCTTTGCCAACCAACGTGACCTCAGGCAAGGGAGCTCATGGTCACATGCCTGGGTTTCCCCATTGGTAAGGCTGGAGATGGCAACAGTGCCCACCTCAAAGAGCCTCTGAGAAGACTGGGGGAGATAACAAAGCTGAAGTGTCCAGCACAGTATCTGGTCGGACCTGAGTAGCCAGCCACTGCCATCTGAAAGGTCTGGGGAACTGGGGGGTGACCTGGCACCTAGCCTGTCTGAGTCTTACCTCTTCATGTGGCAGCTGCAGTCTGGCACTCTGAGGAGAAGGATTAGAGAGCTTAAGTGTCTTCCGCAAAGCCACACTGCTACGGAAGAGGAAGAGGCAGCCCTGGATCCTTTGAGTGAGGAGAGGATGAGATCTGGATTCCTATGTTGACATTTGTGGAGCATCTGCTGGATGCAGGGTCCTGAACAAGACCCTAGGAAGGGACTAAGATGAATCTGAGATTCACTCTGCCTTTAAGGGGACCCCAGTCTAGAAGGGGAGAGAAAACACACATACAAACAACTGGAATGCAAAGCAAATGTGGCTGGGTGCGGTGGCTCACACCTGTCATTTTGGGAGGCCTAGGCAGGAGGATCACTTGAGGTCAGGAGTTTGAGACCAGCCTGGCCAACAGGGCAAAACCTCGTCTCTACTAAAAATACAAAAATTAGCTGGGCATGGTGGTGCACACCTGTAGTACCAGCTACTTGGGAGGCTGAGGCACGAGAATCG
>NW_012102099.1:663788-670299 GCF_000951045.1 Mandrillus leucophaeus | reverse complement strand
GAGATGCTGCTGTGTCTCGGAGCTCAATTTGCAAAGGTTTTGATTTTATTTGAAGGGTTAAATCAGCCCTGGGGGGTCATGGGGGTGCTGATGGAGCCTCCTCTGGTTTTCTGGGAAGTTCTGGGTGGTTCCTGGTGTCTGTGATTTCTGCTTCTATGGTTCTAGCATCTATCCTGGAGGTATCTAGGAGTCCCAGATGCTGTGGTTTTGGAGACTACACTGTCCAGGCCCCCAGCATGAATACATTCACATCCACAAAGGACAGTGAGGTCCTCATTCCAGGTGGCCAGACACCCACCAGTTTGGGGGGCTTCCTGCTGCTGGGCAATTTGGTGGGGAGAGGATGCAGCACCGGTGAGAGGCCTGCTCAGAGATGGTGGAAGCCTCCCAAGGCTGAGAGACGCAAGGCTGCTGGCCCTGATGCTGCAAAGCCTGAGTCTCAGGCGGCAACCCAGAGCAGGCAAGGTGAGTGCTAGGTCACTCACCTTGGGTATGGTGCCTCCATTACTCCCTTCCTGGAGATCAGAGCTCAGCCAGAGGAGCGGGCGGGTCTAGTCACAGGAAGTCTGTGCAAGCACAGCTAGCAGCTCCTGGAAAATAGGCACTGCTCTCAGCCTCCCCAGGGCACCCTGCACCCAAGCTGGGTCAAATGATGGTCTGGGGCGCCCTCTGGTGGCTTCTCTGGGCAGTGGTGGATGCTGAAGCCACTGTGAATTTAAGGGTGGGTGGGGCAGAGATGGTCAGAGTTGGAAGATTTCAAGGTGGACCACTCTTTCCACTACCCAGATGGGCAAACCAAGGCCCAGAGGAAAGTGACCTGCCTACAGTTGCACAGCCAGTGACTTATACAAGAACAGAACCCAGAACTTCCTCTGTACCAGTGCTTTTTTTAGGGGGTCTCAAGGCATCCCACCCCAGGGGAGGGAAGGCTGAGTGTCCGGGGCTCACTCCCAGTGCATGTGGACAGCTGAACTGTAGGTCGCTGAGTATCTGTGTGACATAGCACGCAGCACTTCCCTCCCAGGCTTGGGTTCTTCGCCTCTAAAGCCTGGGGTTACTGTGTTGGCAAGGGATGGGGGACTAGGCCTCCTGCTTGTATACTGCTGGAACTGAGGATGTAAACCAGCCAGTCTTTCGGGGAGTTCTAAGAAGAGTGTTCCTACAGCTGGTATCATACTTCATGGTGAGAGGTTGGGTGCTTTCCCCAAGACCAGGAACAAGACAAGGATGTCCACTCTTACAGCAAAGTTGAATTCACAACTCGTATTCAACATTGTACTGAGTACAATGGCAAGAAAATAATCATTCAGGTTGCAAAGGAAGAAGTAAAACTATTCCTATTTGCAGATGACATGATCTTATATATAGAAAATCCTGGTTGGGCACGGTGGCTCATGACTGTAATCTCAGCACTTTGGGAGGCCAAGGCAGGCGGATCACCTAAGGTCAGGAGTTTAAGACCAGCCTGGCCAACATGGCAAAACCCCGACTCTACTAAAAATACAAAAATTAGCCAGGCGTGGTGGTGCGCCTGTAACCCCAGCTACTCAGGAGGCTGAAGCACAAGAATTGCTTGAACCTGGGGTTCAGAGGTTGCAATGAGCCAAGATCACACCACTACACTCCAGCCTGGGCGACAGAGCAAAAAAAAAAAATCCTAAAGAATCCACTAAAAAAAATATTGTAACTAATAAATGTGTTTGGCAAAGTTGCAGGATACAAGATCAATATACAAAATTCAATTGAGTTTCTACACATTTCTAATGAACACTTCAAAAATGTAATTACGAAAATAATTCAATTTATACTAGCATCAAAGAGAATAAAATGCTTAGGAATAAAAGAAGTACAAAACTTATAATCTGAAAACTACAAAACATTGTTTAAAGAAATTAAAGATGCCATAAATAAATGGAAAAATACCAATGTTCATGCATCTAAAGACCTAATATTGTTAACATGGCAAGACTCCCCAAATTGATCTTCAGATTCAACACAATCTCCATCAAAATTCCAAATTGGTTCTTTACAGAAATTGACAAGCTGATCCTAAAATTCATATGGAAATTTAAGGGACTCAGAAAAGTCAAAACAGTCCTGAAAAAGAATAATGGTGGGCCAGGCGTGGTAGCTCATGTCTGTAATCCTAGCATTTTGGGAGGCCAAGGTGGGCAGATCACTTGAGTCCAGGAGTTTGAGACCAACCTAGGTGATATGGTGAAACCTCATCTCTACAAAAAATACAAAAATTTATCTGGGTGTGGTGGCATGCGCCTGTAGTCCTAGCTACTCAGGAGGCTGAGGTGGGAGGATCACTTGAACCTGGGCAGTAGAGATTACAGTGAACCAAGAATGTGCCATTGCATTTCAGTCTGGGTGACACAGCAAGACCCTTCCCCAAAAACAAAAGAAGAAGAAGAAGAAAAAAGAGAACAATGTTGGAGTGCACACACTTCCAATTTCAAAAACTACTACAAAGCTACAGTAATCAGGACAGTGTGGTACTGGCATACGGACAGACATAGAGATCAATGAAATATAAACAAGAGTCCTAAGAGTCCAGAAATAAACCCTCACATTTGGTTCACCTGCAAGAGCCGAACATATTTAATGGTGGAGTTCAATGGGCAAAACACAGTCTTGCAAAAGAAAGAGGTCAGACCCCTGCCTCACACCATACACAAAAATTAACTCAAAATGGATGAAAACAAATGTAGGAGCTAAAGCTATAAAACTCTGAGAACATAGACATAAATCTTCATGACCTTGGATGAGGCAACAGTTTCATAAATATGATACCAAAAGCACAAGCAACCAAAGAAAAAATAGATAGACTGGGCTTCATCAGAATTTAAATTTTCAGGTCAGGCATGGTGGCTCACACCTGAAATCCCAGCACTTTGGGAGGCTGAGGCAGGAGGATTGCTTGAGACTGGGAGGGCAAGGTGGCAGTGAGCCAAGATTGCATCACAGCACTCCAGCCTGGGCAACAGAACAAGATCCTGTCAAAAAAAAAAAAAAAAGGTGTTTCAATGGACACTATCAAGAAAGTGAAAAGTGTCCCACAGGATAGGAGAAAATAGCTGACAATCATATATCTGATAATGGATTCTAACCAGCATATATAAAGAACGCTTACAACTCAATAATAAAAGACAAATAGCCCAGTTTAAAAATGGGCTGAGCCAGGCACGGTGGCTCACTCCTATAATCCCAGCACTTTGGGAGGCTGAGGCAGGCAGATAACCTGAGGTCAAGAGTTCAAGACCAGCCTGGCCAACATGGTGAAACCCCATCTCTACTAAAAATACAAAAATTAGGCAGGAGTGGTGGCAGGCGCCTGTAATTCCAGCTACTCAGGAGGCTGAGGCAGGAGAATCACTTGAACCCAGGAGGCGGAGTTTGCAGTGAGCCAAGGTCGTGCCACGGCACTTCAGCCTGGGCGACAGAGGAAGACTCCATCTCAAAATTTAAAAAATAAAAATAAAAAAGGGCTGATATGGTTGGGATGTTTGTCTCCTCCAAATATGCTGCAATATGATCTCCAATGCTGGAGGTGGGGCCTGTTGGGAGATGTTTGGGTCATGGAGGTGACTCCCTCATGAATGGCTTGGTGTCCCCCTTGCAGTAATGAGGGAGTTCTTGCTCTGTTACTTCACAAGAGAGCTGGTTGTCTGAAGGAGGCTGGCACTTCCCACTCCCTCTTTTGCTCACACTGGCTCCCCTTTGCCTTCTACCATGATTGGAAGCTTCCTGAGGCCTGCTCCAGGAGCAGGTGCTGGTGCCATGCGTCCTGTACAGCCTGTAGAACTGTGAGCCAAATAAACCTCTTTTCTTTACAAATTACTCAGTCTCAGCTATTCCTTTATAGCAATGCAAACAGACTAATGCATAAGCATAGGATGTAAATAGACATTTCTCCAAAGAAGATATACAAATGGCCAATAAGCACATGAAAATATACTCAACATCATTAATCGTTAGGAAAATGCAAATCAAAACCACAATGAGATACCACTTTGTACCCACTAGGTTAGTTATAATAAAAAAGACAGATGTAACAAGTGTTGATGAGAATATGGAGAAATCAGAAACCTCATACACTGCTGCTAAGAATGTAAAACGTTTTGGAAAAAGCCTGACAGTTCAAAAGGTTATATATAGAGTTATATGATCCAGCAATTCAGCACCTAAAAGGTATATATCCAAGAGAAATGAAAACATATATTCACATAAAAACTTACATGAGGCTGGGTGCAGTGGCTCATGCCTGTAATGCCGGCACTTTGGGAGGCCAAGGCGGGTGGATTGTCAGAGTTCAGGAGTTCGAGACCACCCAGGGCAACATGGTGAAACCCTGTCTCTACTAAAAATAGAAAAAACAAAACAAAACAAAACAGCCAGGCGTGGTGGCATGTGCCTGTAGTCCCAGCTACTCAGGAGGCTGAGGCAGGAAAATCACTTGAGCCTGGGAGGCAGAGGTTGCAGTGAGCCAAGATCGACCACTGCACTCCAGCCTGGCCAACAGAGTGAGACTCCATCTCAAAAAAAAAAAAAAAAAATCTTGACTATTCATAGCAGCATTATTCCCCCAGAATAGAAACCACCACAACCCAAATGTCCATCAGCTGATGAATGGATAAATGAAAGGTGGTATATTCATACAATGGAATATTATTCAGCAATAAAAAGGAAGACTAAAGTGCTGACACATGCTGGGGCCAGACACAGTGGTTCACACCTGTAATCCCAGCACTTTGGGAGGCTGAGGTGGGAGGATTACCTGAGGCTAGGAGTTCAGGACCAGCCTGAGGAACACAGTGAGACCCCATCTCTACAAAAAAGTTAAAAATTAGCTGAGGCCGGGCATGGTAGCTCACACTGGAAATCCCAGCACTTTGGGAGGCTGAGGCAAGTGGAACACTTGAGGCCAAGAGTTTCAGACCAGCCTGGCCAACATGGCGATATCCTGTCTCTACTAAAAATACAAAAATTATCCAGGTGTGGTGGCAGGCATCTGTAATCCCAGCTACTTGGGAAACTGAGGTAGGACAATCATTTGAACCCAGGAAGGGGAGGTTGCAGTGAGCTGAGATCGCACAACTGCACTACAGCCTGGGCGACAGAGCGAGACTCCATCTCAAAAACAAACACAACCAAAGGAGTTTGAGACTAACCTGGCCAACATGGCAAAACCCTGTCTCTACTAAAAATACAAAAATTAGTTGGGCATGGTGGCAGGTGCCTGTAGTCCCAGCTACTCAAGAGGCTGAGGCACGAGAATTGCTTGAACCCAGGAGGCAGAGGTTGCAGTGAATCAAGATCATGCCACTGCTCTCCAGCCTGGGAGACAGAGTGAGACTCTATTTCAAAAAATAATAAATAAAATAAAATAAAAAATGAGCTGAGCATGGCAGCATGCACCTGTGGTTCTAGCTACTCAGAAGGCTGAAGTGGGAGGATCACTTGAATCTAAGAGTTGGAGGCTGCAGTGAGCTATGACTGCGTCACTGCACTCACTCCAGCCTGGAGAAGAGAGCAAGACTCTATCTCTGGGGGAAAAAAAAAAAAGCTTTCACTTTTTCATTTATAGGAAATGTCTGGAATAGGGAAATCTATAGAGACAGAAAGCAGAAAACAGATTAGTGGTTGCCTAGGGCTGGTGAAGAGGGTTCAGGAGCAATGGGTATAAGGTTCTTTGGGGAGTGATGAAAATGTTCTAAAATTGTTGTGGTGATGGTTGTACTTTGTGAATAGAATAAAAACCTTGAATTGTGAATTATATGGTATATGAATGATATCTCAATAACGTTGTTATTTTTTAAACGCCTGTCCTTTGGACCCATGACTCTATTTCTAGAAATTTCTTCTAGAAATCATTCAAGTGCACAAGGACATATGGATAAAGTTTTTCATCCACGCATGGTGGCTCATACCTGTAATCCCAGCACTCTGAGAGGCTGAGGCAGGCAGATAAAGCCCAGGAGTTCGAGATCAGCCTAGACAACATAGCAAGACCCCATGACTTAAAAAATATATATCTAAAATTAGCTAGCCGTGGTAGCACACATCTGTAGTTCCAGCTACTTGGGAGGCAGAAGTGGGAGGATTGCCTGAGCCCAGGAGCTCGAGGCTACAGTGAGTTGTGGTCATGCCACTGCACTCCAGCCTGGGTGACAGAGTGACACCTTATCTCAAAAATAAAAATTAAAAAAAAAAAAAGGTTTTCATTACAGTATTGATTGTAACAGCAAAAGTATGAAAGCAATCTAAGTGTCCATCAGCAGAGGACAGGTCAGTTATATCCATCCCTTCGATGGAACAATGGAGTCATTAAAAATGATGGAGAAACTTATAGCCCCAACGACTCAGGAGGCTGAGGAGGGAGGATTGCGTGAGCCCAGGAGTTTGAGACCAGCCTGGGCAACATAGTGAGACCTCATCTCTAAAACAAAATTTTAAAAATAAATAAATAAAAAGGAATCACATTTACTAACATCGATGAGGTCCA
>NW_012102099.1:629681-661955 GCF_000951045.1 Mandrillus leucophaeus | reverse complement strand
AGGATACTCTTAATTTATGTTTTACTGAATTTTCCAATTTTTGTTACTGCAATGGACAATAATTACTTCTACATCCAGAAAAAACAATAAAGCTTTTTGCTGTGTTGCAAGCATTCCTTTGGCCCTGACATTGTGTGAGCAGAAAGGGTAGGTGGGGAACGACCCTGGAGCCACTGGCAGATGGAGCAGAAGACCAAGGCTCAGCGTCCTCCGGCCTTGGCGTCCAGGGCCAATTCAAGGCCCAGCCCCCACTGCAGCTTCCCAGAGACTCAGACCCGCTTCTCTTTCTTTTCTTATTTTTTTTTAAACGGAGTTTTGCTCTTGTTGCCCAGACTGCAGTGCAGTGGTGCAATCTCAGCTCACTGCAACCTCCGCCTCCCGGGTTCAAGCAATTATCTTGCCTCCGCCTCCCAAGTAGCTGGGACTACAGGCATGCGCCAATACACCTGGCTAAGTTTTTGTATTTTTAGTAGAGATGGGGTTTCTCCATGTTGGTCAGGCTGGTCTCAAACTCCCAAACTCAAGTGATCCACCCACCTTGGCCTCCCAAAGTGCTGGGATTACAGGCGTTAGCCACTGTGCCTGGCCTAAGACCCCTTCTCTTTCAGGGCAGCTGATGCAGCTGCTGCACAGCTGACCCCCTTGGCTCATGCTCCAAAGGCACTGGGAATGCAATCCTGGCTTGATGAAGGTCACCCTGTTTCGGGCTATACAATTCACCAAGAAGGAGAAGCCCTAGGCAGGAGGCCTGAGGCTGGGGGCAGGTTATCATCCTGCCTACTACTAGCACAAAAACATTATCACAGCTCAATGAACATTCTCTATGCATCAGGCAGTCAGACTAGGTGAAGTACGTGATTCATTTTATTTCCTCCTCCCGATGACCTGAAGTGACAGGTGGGATCACCATCTTCATTGTAGAGTTGGGCAAACTGAGACTCAGGGAACCTACATGAGTAGACCCAGGTGCTCAAAGCGGAGGTGTCTGCAGCAGCCACTATCTTTGAGACTGGACGTGGCCAGACCCCTCATGGGTGGACCTCAGTGAATTCTGCCAGGATCCCAGGAAGGGTGGCTTCCCTTATTTCCCAGATGAGGACCCTGAGGATGAAAGGGGAAAGCCACTTGTCCATGTCCCACAGTGACTGTGTGGCAGGAACAGGTGCAAGCCAGGGCCTGTGCTCTCAGCTGCCATACCAGGCAGCCTCTTTCACCTACAAGGGGCCATGGGCATGTTCCCCACCTCTGTGGCTGACACTAGTAATATCAATTAATAATAATAGATAATAGCAATAATTATTATGAATTATATGAAACATACATTAATATCATCATCATCATCCACATCAACACAGTTGTGTTGTAACCTGGAGAGTGTGTGTCAGTGACCAGTGTGCTGTCCTGTATGCCAGAGCATTTGCTCTTCTCAGCAGATGTATAAGTCTTCATTCTGACTTTATTTCCCCCCATTTTAAAGGCCTGGGGAGCAGAGCACATGGGGACCACACCTCTGATGCATGGTTGCCACCCCTGTCCTATACAGGGCAGCCCAGTGGGAAGTTCTCCAAGGCTGTGTGGTAAGCACCTTTCCCATTGCAGGGAGGTGGGGGAGCAGCTCTCCAGAGGATCTGGGTCCATCTCCCAGCCGAGCACTTAACCATAGGATGTGCCCTTCCCAGCAAAAGAAAGGTCACTAAATGACAGAGCCAAGGGCCAAGGTGCCAGGAACAGCAACCACGGTTTCAGGGGATCTGTAACTGCCTCCTCAGCCAGTCCAGGCCCAGGGTTACTCCATGCCCTTTCACTAGTCAATCGGTTGGCCAGCTAACGCCAGAGAGCTCACACCTTCGAGGGGCCACGCTGCTGCCAACAAGAGGGGTTGCTTCTCCCTGAGTGTCCATGACCTGCCAGGCACTGACTGGGCTAAGCCATCAGCACTGAGCCTCACAAAACCCTTTCAATGGCCCCATTTTACACAGGAGACAGCAAAGGCTCAGGGAGGTCAAGTGACTTGTCCAAAGTCACATGGACAGGAAGCCTCATCGTTTCCTGGTGGCCAGTTTCTACCAAGAAGGAGTGTATTAGTCCATTCTCCCGCTGTTAAAAGGACATACCTGAGACTGGGTAATTTATAAAGGAAAGAGGTTTAATTGACTCACAGTACTGCATGGCTGGGAAGGCGTCAGCAAACTTGCAATCATGGCAGAAGAGGAAGCAAACATGTCCTTCTCACATGGCAGCAGGAGAGAGAAGTGCCAAGCCAAAGGGGAAAAGCCCCTTATAAAATCATCAGATCTTATGAGAATGAACTCACTATCATGAGAACCGCATGGGGGTAACTGCCTCCATGATTTGATTACCTCCCACTGAGTCCCTCCCACGACATGTGGGGATTATGGAAACTATAATTCAAGATCAGATTTGGGTGGGGACACAGCCAAACCGTATCAAGGAGGGAAAGAGGAAGGGACAATCAAAGGTGTTCAGAGGGAGGAAAGACCCACTGTACGGGAGGCGGCAAGAAAGGAGGGCCTGCATCACCAGCTCTGACTCTCTCAGGGCCCAACTTAGTCATCAGCCCACCTATTCTCCACTCATTCATACATGTGTGGGCCTTCTCCAGGTGCCAGGCTCTTTGCTGGGCATTGAGGGCTCAGAGGTGAACCACGCTCATCTCTGCTCTCACAAAGCTCATGAGAGCAGGGCAGAATGGAAAGGGAAACAGATGGGCAGATATCACTTGCCTTGGTCCGTATTTATTAAAGGTCTAAGTAGGCCAGGCTCAGTGTTGGGCACTGAAGGCACCAAGTAAGTGAGAAGCTCAAGGTCCCTGCCCTTCTGAAGGATACGCTCTAGTGATGTCCAGCCCTGGCCCTCCAGAAACCCTGCTCGCATGATCCCTGAGCCCTGAACAAAAGGCAGAATTTCTCTGGAAAGACTGGGAGAAGCAGCAAATCTAGAGGTTCTCCATGAATCCTCCTTGGGCCTGGTTCTGGGTTACTGAGCAGGAATTTGTCTGGGAGAGCAGGGGACCCTGATTAGTGCCTTTCCTGGGGACTAAATCAGGGCCCTGGGAGGTCAGAGCTGTGCAAAGGGGTCATCTGGACTACAGGATGGTCAGCAAGGGCCAGCCATTCAGGATGCAGCTACAGACCCATGGGGCAGGAGACCCAGCAGAGGATCTCAGTCAGGATGGGCCACAGCTCTAACAGAAGGGAGGTGACTTGCCCAAAGCCCCCGACTCCACACCTGTTCTCCCCATGGACAGAAGCATCAGCTCAGAGTTAGCACTACCTCACTCCATCCTAGCCCCAGAGGCGGCCAATGTCAACATTAAGACCCATTTCCCAGCCCAGGAAATGGAGAAACAGAGTCGCAAAAGGACTTGCCCAAGAGCACCACCCACTCAAGACACAGGTAGAATCAGAACTGGGGGTTGTCCAGCACTTTCCATCACCCGCTCACAACCCAGGATGGCAGATCCAGCCTGGTGGGGGCAACACAGGATGGCACCCAATCTTGGGGAGCAGCACGAGCCAGGGGCGCAAAAGGAAACTCTTTTCCTAAGCTTCCCCTGGTGGTATGGGGGTTTACTCTTTGTTTTGGGGGCTTGTTCTAAATGCTAAACTTGGCTGACTCTGGGCACCCTGCCTATGGGTTAGCCCTGCTCTGCAAGGAGCAATAAAGTTAAAAATAAATAAACAAGCTGGGCACAGTGGCTCACATCTGTAATCCCAGCACTTTGGGAGGCCAAGGGGGCAGGTGGATCAACTGAGGTCCAGAGTTTGAAAGCAGCCTGGCCAACATGGTGAAATCCTGTCTCTATTAAAAATACAAAATTAGCCGGGCGTGGTGGCGGGCGCCTGTAATCCCAGCTACTCTGGAGGCTGAGGCAGGAGAATCAATTGAATACCGGAGATGGAGGTTACAGTGAGCCGAGATCATGCCACTGCACTCTAGCCTGGGCAACAAAGTGAGACTCTGTCTCAAAAAATTTAACAAACAAACAAATATATGTTAAACCTTTGCAATCACCCTGAGATGTTAAACTGAGGGGCCCTTCTCAGTGTGAATGGCTGACAGGAAATCCCAGAATTGCCCCCATCTCAGCAGTTAGGAAGGAACAGCTTGGCCAAGAGTGGTGGCTCACGCCTGTAACCCCAACACTTTGGGAAGAGGAGGCAGGAGAATCGCTTGAGCCCAGGAGTTCAAGGCTGTAGTAAGCTATGATCGCACCACTGCACTTTAGCCAGGATGACTGGTGAGACGCCATCTCTAAAAAGGAACAGCTATATATATATATACACACTTTTTTTTTTTTTTTTTTTTGAGACGGAGTCTCACTCTGTCACTCAGGCTGGAGTGCAGTGGCTCAATCTTGGCTCACTGCAACCTCTGCCTCCCGACTTCAAGTGATTCTTGTGCCTCAGCCTCCTGAGTAGCTGGGATTATAGGCGCCCGCCACCATGCCTGGCTAATTTTTTGTATTTGTAGTAGAGATGGGGTTTCACCAGGATGGCCTCGATCTCCTGACCTCGTGATCCACCCACCTCGGCCTCCCAAAGTGCTAGGATTATAGGCGTGAGCCTCTGCGCCCAGCTAGATTTATATTTTTATGTGGAATTTTAAAAACTACTGAATTCCCTTGGTAGAAATGAGAGTCAAAATAAGAGAATAAGAAAAAAAAAAGGAAAAAAAAAAGAATGGCTAAATAAATTATTAATAGAATATTTTACAGTCATTAAATAACTTCAAAGAAAATGTTAATGCTATGAGAAAATGTTCACAATGTAATGTTGGGGGAAAGCCAGCTACAGAGTACGATTACAATTAAAATGCACACATATATACATATATGTATGATCTATATAGAAAAACAGGCCTGGAGAGAAACATAACAAAATAGCACCATAGTTATCTCCGGGCAGTGGGATGACGGATGATTTTCATTTTCTCCTTTCTACCTTTTTGTAGTTTCCAAAGTTTACAATGAGTACAAATTGCATTTATAATTAGACATAAACCAAAAAAGCATGAGCTGGGCTGGGGCTGGATGGCAGGGTAGGGGCTCCACCAGCCCAGGTTTATCCCCTCCACAGCCAGGATGGAGCTGCTTGGGCACTGGGCTCTGTCCTCACCAGCCGGCCCAGCCAGGCCTCCCAGCCTGCACCAAGGTTACAAGATTCACCCAGCATTGCTGTCCTCGGAGGCCCCAGCCATGGGACACTGCCCTCGAGGAATCCAATCCCTGCCCGGGGCCCTCTGGAGAGTCACTTGTAGGCCATAAACGTCCTGGCTGGGGACACTGGGAAATGAACCGCTCAGGGCTGAGAATCAGAACATTTATTATCTGCTGTATGAGAGAAGCCATCTTCTTTGTTCCTTTTGTTTGGGACGGCTGAATATAGCAGGTGGGCTGGGGAGAGCTGGCCTTTGTCACCCTCCCACTGTGGCCCCGCAGGCTCTCAACCTCCCCATGTGGGAGTGGAGCACCCAGCTGGTCTGTTCTCCCTGGCCTTTCCGATCCCAGCGCTCTGGGTTTCTTCTAACCTGGAAGGTGAGGGCCCTGGGTGCTGACCTGCAGCTTAGGGAAGACAACCGAGTTCACTTAAAAGCAGTGTTGGAAAGGCACTGACAGTGAGATCCAGGCCGGCCTCCTACCTGGGACTCCTCATGCCCCCAACTCTTTGTCTCAGCACAGGGTGAGAAGCCAGTGGTCTCCAGCCTGGACCCCAGCACAGATTTCCAGGGAAGGGGCTCCCTGCTTGCCAGAGCCAGTCGTAGAGTTGGGCAAGTTCAAGAACGGTGCCCTGACGTCCTTCCAGCCCCAGCCCTGCCACTCCACCTTGGGATCCTGGAAGCTCCTGCCCTCCTCCTGGGCTATTTTAGCAATCAGGTCACCTGTTGGCTTGCTGTGAGCTTGAGGATGATGGAAACCCACAGGCCTTTTTTACAGAACTGGTGGTATCTCCCCCTCCTCCAGATGGCAGCCACAGGCAGGCTCCTCAGTGTAAGAGAGGGCCAGGCAGTGGCTTAGCAGTCCCCCACAGTGTGGGGCCCCTCCTCTTGCAGGAACTGAGGCCACGCGCTACCACCCACACCATCCCAGCCAGTGGTCCTGCAGATGTGGCTGACAGCAGGGAGGAGAGCCAGTCACAGGGCGTTGGGTGCCTGAGCACCCACACATGCCCATGCTGTGCTCCATGGGTGCTGCCCACAAGGCCCTCAATCCAGTCTGCATGAGCCCCAGGCAGTGAGTCGATCGTCATTTAGAGCAGAGCTGAGTGACCGGCCAAGGTCACCATGCTAGTGTGCAGCAGGGCTGAGATGGACTCTGAAGCTGCCCCAGCAAAGCCCAAATCCATTCTGGCTGCACTGGTGTTTACCCAGGGCCCTGCCCTTGGTGGCCACTGGGTGTCTGGTTCCTGATCCAAGCTGCCAAATAAGTTCCCCTGATGGAGCCTGGGGGAGACTTTGTGCCCTGGTTGTACCCACACAGCAGGGTCCCAGGTTCCTAGGACCACGCAAGGCCCAAAGCCCCTGTCTGATGACCCGTGGGTTCTGCTCAGAAGATTCTGATCACCTACCCCTGTTTGGACTAAATCCTAAGTAGCAGCAGATAGGTCCCTCTGGCTGAAGGCTGCCCCAGGCTCCAGCTGCAGAATGTGGGCCAGTTCCCATCCACCCTCCTCCAGACACCTGACAGGGAGCAGGTGGCCTTTCTGGCCAGCCCCAGCCAGGTGCCAGACCAAGAGCAGAGAGCCTGTGCTCAGGAGCCTCCACTCGACCCAGGGAAGAAAGACATAAACATGCAGGGTAAAGGGCTTTTGGTGACAGTGCTGGGGAGGCCCAGTGACCGGGTCGGAAACACTGCAGGAGGTGGGAGGGAGACAAGGCCCTGCCCAAGGCTGGGAAGAGCAAGGTGCGGTCCAGGAACCAGACAGAAGCTGGTGTGGCTAGAAAAGCGCTGCCCAGGGGAAAACAATGCAAACCACAAGTGTGAGCCACACAGGGAATTTGAATTTTTCCAGGAGCCATGACAAAAACAGTTTTTTAAGGCTGGGCGCGGTGGCTCACACCTGTAATCCCAGCACTTTGGGAGGCTGAGGAGGGTGGATCATGAGATCAGGAGTTCGAGACCAGCCTGGCCAAGACGGTGAAACCCTGTCTCTACTTAAAAAAAAATTTTTTTTAATTAGCCAGAGGCTGAGGCAGGAGAATTGCTTGAACCCAGGAGGCAGAGCTTGCAGTGAGCCGAGATCACGCCACTGCACTCCAGCCTGGGCGATAGAATGAGACTCCTTCTCAAAAAAAAAGGTTTTTTAAAAGACGAAATGAAATTAGCCGGGTGTGCTGGTGCATGCCTGTGTCCCAGCTACTCAGAAGGCTGAGGCGGGAGGATCACTTAAGCCCAGGAGGCAGAGGTTGTAGTGAGCTGAGATCATACCACGGCACTCCAGCCTGAGCAACAGAGCGAGACCCTGTCTCAATAAAAAATAAATAAATAAAATTTTAAAAAATAAAAAGATAAAGTTGGTTGGGTGTGGTGGCTCATATCTGTAATCCTAGCACTTTGGAAGGCCGAGGCAGGAGGATCTCTTGAGCTCAGGAGTTCAAGACCACCCTGGGCAATATGGCAAAACCCCATCTCTACAAAAAATACAAAAATTAACCGGGCATGGTGCCACATGCCTATAGTCTCAGCTACTCAGGAGGCTGAGGTGGGAGGATCACTTGAGCCCAGGAGGTTGAGGCTGCAGTGAGCCAAGATCATGTCACTGCACTCCAGCTTGGGCGACAAAGTGAGACCCGTCTCAAAAAAAAAAAGAAAAAAGAAAAAACAAAGGCCAGGCGCAGTGGCTCACACCTGTAATTCCAGCACTTTGGGCGGATCACAAGGTCAGGAGATTGAGACCATCCTGGGTGACACAGTGAAACCCTGTCTCTACTAAAAGTACAAAAAAATTAGCCAGATGTGGTGGCACGTGCCTGTAGTCCCAGCTACTCAGGAGGCTGAGGCAGGAGAACTGCTTGAACCCAGGAGGTGGAGGTTGCAGTGAGCCGAGATTGCACCACTGCACTCCAGTCTGGGCGACAGAGTGAGACTCCATCTCAAAAAAAAAAAGATGAAATTAATTTTAATTATATATATACAATTAAACTATATACAATTATATATGTGTGTATGTATATACATATGTGTGTATGTATATATACACACACACACACATATATATAGTTTTGTTTTGTTTTTTAGAGATGGGGTCTTCCTTTGTTGCCCGAACTCCTGGCCTCAAGCGATCCCCCTACCTAGGCCTCTCAAAGTTCTGGGATTACAGGCATGAGCCACCACGCCCAATCTGATATATTTTATATAATCCAGTGTAATTAAAATATTATCATTTTAATATAGTCAATACAAAAATGAATGAGATGATTTACATCCGTTTTTAAATACTCTGACTTCGAGATCTGGTGTGTATTTTATAGACTGGCCACATTTCAAGTGCTCAGCAGCCACCAATGGTCATGACCACTGGCTGGGACTGTGCTGGGGCAGAGCACAGCGAGTGAAGGGGAGGAGATACGAGGTAAGGTTGAAGCAGTGGGAAAGGGTCACCTGGGATTTTATTGCAAGAGCTTCGAGAAGTCATGGGAGGGCTTTAAGCAGGGGCATCATGTGATCTGACTGCTGTCTTTGAAGCTGACTCTGGCTGCTGCCTGGAGGGCTTCGGAGCAGGTGAGGTTGGCTGCCCAGTGAGATGCCCAGATGGGCGGAAGGTGGCCTAGAGCTGCATTGATGGCAGCCGCAGAAGAGCTTCAGGGAATACTGACAAGGCTGTGGACAGGCAGTGAGACAGGGAGGAAGGCCTGGCCGTCTGCTTTTCCTCTCCCTCTCTTTGACCAAATTTCCATTCATGTAACCCTGTTCCTACAGCTGCCTTCCTTCCAGGAAGAGATCTGCACAGTTGCTATTTAGCAAAGCCTAGAAGAACCCAACCAGAATAATTTTGCCAAGGGCTAGAACTGAAATATCTGCCACCTTCTGTAGCTCACAGAATCACTGCATTTCTGAGCAAGAAGTCTTTTTTTTTTTTTTTTTTTAGACGGAGTCTTGCTCTGTCGCCCAGGCTGGAGTGCAGTGGTGCAATCGCAGCTCACTGCAACCTCCGCCTTCCCAGGTTCAAGCGATTCTCCTGCCTCAGCCTCCTGAGTAACTGGGACTACAGGTGCGTGCCACCACGCCCAGCTAATTTTTTTCTATTTTTAGTAGAGACAGGGTTTCTCCGTGTTAGCCAGGATGGTCTCGATCTCCTGACCTCATGATCTGCCTGCCTCAGCCTCCAAAAGTGTTGGGATTACAGGTGTGAGCCATGGTGCCAGGCCTAGAAATCTTCTAGCCACTCAGTATCATACAGTGATTAGGTGGTCTCTGGGGCTAGCCTGCCTGGTGTGAATCCCTGCTGCCCCTCTAACTAGCTGTGTGACCTTGGACAAAATACTTAACTCTTCTGGACTTCCATGTCTTCATCCGGACACCAGAGCATTAATCATCTGTATCTCTTGGGGTGACTGGGAGGGGTAAATGGGTCTGTAAGAGGCACCAAAGGCACTCCTGTTATCTATTATTGTTGATGTTGCCACTGTTATTAACCTACGAGAACACTGAGCCCTAGGGATAGGAAGGGACCTATCCAATGTTACACAGCAAACTTGAAGCACAACAGGAAGCAGAATCTAAATTTTTAACTTCTGAGGCAGGGCACTGTGGCTCTCATCTGTAATTCCAGCATTTTGGGAGGCCGAGGCGGGTGGATCATTTGAGGTCAGGAGTTCGAGACCAGCCTGACCAACATGGTGAAACCCCGTCTCTACTAAAAATATAAAAATTAGCCAGGCATGGTGGTGGGCACCTGTAGTCCCAGCTACTTGGGAGGCTGAGGCTGGAGAATCGCTTGAACCCAGGAGGCGGAAGTTGCAGTGAGCTGAGATCATGCCACTGCACTCCAGCCTGGGTGACAGAGCAAGGCTCCATCTCAAAAAAAAAAAAAAAAAAAAAGTACATCTTCAATTTAAATAGCTTTAGTTTTGCGGGAAAAACCATGAACCACAGTGTGCCTGTCCCTATTTCTTACTCTTGTTCCCTTTTACTCCCTCCCGAATTTCTCACCACACCTGGCCTTTGTGTTCTGGGACTCTTCCTTCTCTGCCCTCCCCACTCTCTCCCCTGCTCCCTGTGCACCCGCATCTAAACAGACCTAGCGCAGGAGAGGGGCCTGGTGAAGACGGCTGGTAGGAAGGCACTGGACTCCGGCTTTGAGAGCCAGAAGGCCTCAGGGAGTGAAGAATATGGGACCAGCAGGATCTAGGGGCTGAAATGAGTGGCCATAAAAGAAGCCCCCTCAAGCCCCAAGACTCCTTGGTAGTAAGGGCTGGGCATCTCTCTGTGTCCCACCTCACATCCTGGGGTGGGTGGGGAGAGGAAGTAGGGAGGTGGGGAGGGGGGACAAGCAACAAGCCCGCCCTCCTGAGGAGGCCCAGGGCTGGGACAAACGGCAGGAAGAGGCTGAGCTGGGCCCTCGGAGCCACAGAGGCAGGAGGGAGTGAAGAGGCCCTGCGGCTGCCGTGGGGACAGTCCAGCAGCCTCCTCCTGCTCCCCTCAAGACTGGCCGGAGGTGTCTCAGCCCCCGAAGCCAACCACAGAGACAACACAGGGCGGAAGTGGCTGGGGCCTCAGCCATAGCTGCCGGAGACGGTCTCAACGGCCACACGGTCCCCACGTTCGGGGAGCCTCACCGCAGCCCCGTGGGCACAGAGACCCAGGTGGAGCTCCAAGAGACACATGAGGCACAGGGAGGCTAGGACAACGGCTTCAAAACCACACACTGGTCTTTCTGCTGGCTCTTTTGGTCACCCCACGCTTTCAGCAGACACAGGCTGCATTCCACCCACCTGCAGGCTCCTCTGCCCAGCACTCGTCTGTGCCACCTGCCCCTGGCCATTATGGCTCCGGTTGCAATGACACGTTTGTCTGGGAGATTCTTCAAGGGCACATAAAATATATCTGCCTTTGCTCACTGTAGCGTCCCTGAAGCAAAGCAGAGAGCCTGCCAGGGTAACCACTCAGAGCTGAGTGGTGGTGGAATGAGTGAAAAGGCTGCAGCTGGAAGGGCTGGGAGGCGGGGGGCAGAGTGGGGGCAGCCAAGGGTTTTGGGGATCAGACAGACTTGGGAAGAAAAGCCGGCTCAGACCCACTGGCTATGTGACCTGGCCCTGCAGGCCCACCTCAATGGTCTGTGAGAGCTGAGCAGCGGAGACACTGTTCGGAAAAGACTGGGTCCCTGAAACTGTTGTCGTTTAATCCAGCCATTTTTTTTTTAAGTTTGTTTAAGAGACGGCGGTCTCCCTATGTTTCCCAGGCTGGTCTTGAACTCCTAAGCTCAAGCAATCCTCCCACCCTGGCCTCCCAAAGTGCTGGGATTACAGGCGTGAGCCACCGTGAGCTCGGCCCCAGCTCTTTCATTTATGGACAGGACACTTCAGGGGAGGGATCCACCCTGTCTCATCTTGGTGTTTAATATTTAAATGCACCAAAAAAGGAGTGCAAATTGGTGCTAGCTTTTCTGGAAAGAGACTTTGATGTAATCTGCCTAAAAGTAAAATGTTCATGTCCAGCAACTCAGCCCTTCAGCTTCTAGGAATTTTGTTCTGCAGGAAAAAAAAAAAAAATGCTGTAATTTGTGATTAAGATTGTTACTGGGTGGCAGGCAGGGGGAGGAAAGTATTCTGCGTTTCCAGAACCACCCACCAGGAGGCGCTTTGGGTCAGGGGCCCAATCAGGTTAGCCTAGAGCACCTGGATTTAAGTGGCAAAAACAAATGACAATCTCTAGCCCAATGTCTCAAAGAACATTCCAGTGTTTTACTTCATCTCACCCTCGAAACTTTTTTTTTTTTTTTTGAGACAGAATCTCACTCTGTCACCAAGGCTTGAGTGCAGTGGTATAATCACAGCTCACTGCAGCATCGACCTCCCAGGCTCTAGCAATCCTCCCACCTCAGCCTCCTAGGTAGCTGGGACTAGGTGCACATCACCATGCCTGGCTAATTTTTGTATTATTATTATTATTATTATTTGTAGAGAGAGGGATCTTGCTATGTTGCTCAGGCTGGTCTTGAACTCCTGGGCTCAAGCAATCCTCCTGCCTCAGCCTCCCAGTGCTGGGATTACAGGAGTGAGCCACTGTGCCTGGCCATGACCAAAACTTTTATTAGAGACAATATCTACTTGCTTGGTGCCCTCTCTGACCTTCCTCCTAAAGAATCCCCCTTCAAAAGGAAAAAAAGGCCATTCCAATTTGAGAGAGACTGTGGGGTCCAGAATAAACTAAGTTAAATGAAATCAAACCTGGACCATGGGCTTCAGGTGTGTTATTAACCCCCTCCCTCCTGTCCTGCCGCCTCCTCAGCTCTGCCCTTTCACTTACATCCACGTCTCTAAACCCAGCCATTCTTCCTTCTCCCTTGGGTCTCTGTGTCTTCTGTCTGCCTCAGGTGTCCTTTCACACACTACCCACCCGCCTAGGGAATACTCCTTCTGGGTTCCTGGGCAAACCACCCAGTTCTCCTCCTGAACCCTCCCCCAAAAGGCTCCCTGCACGTTCCATCTCGTGAGGGCCAGGCTGTGCCCAGGTGAGGACACTCATCACCTCCACTTTTCCCATCACACTGGTGTGTGGAGCGCCCACCCCCACCTGGGATGCGGAGGGATGCTCCTTGCCCGGCAGTGCCTCTCCCTGGGCCTCAGTTTCCAAGTCTAGGGGACCCCCACACCTCTCTCAGCTCTGGCGTGCTGTACTTTACCCCATGTCAGCAGTTCTCATTCAGCTAGTCTTTCAAGGAGGAAAAAATAATTAAAAATCATCTTTCTTTGTTCTGGCCTCTGGTCTGTTTACAATGACAGCTCATGAGGAACTGGGTTCTGAGCGAAAACAAACAAAATGCCTCCATTTTGTAGGGGGTGAGGTCTGGAGGGGAAAGAGGGAGATAGGAAAGAACCTGTGGTGGCCTATTCTCTCCCCGTGACAGGAAGGCCTTTGAACCACAATTCTGATTGTGCTGTTGCTACCTCACTTCAAATCCTTCTGCCTGCCCCACCCTCCAGAAGCAGTGCCTGGCATGGTAGGGAAAGCCCCATCAGCTCTGGCCTGCACGACTGGCGCTCCAGCTTTGGCTGTCCTCCCGCAGCCCTGGGATCCCTGAGCCTAGAATACGCCACGCCCATCCCCCACCTTCCCCACCAGCCTAATTCCCCTTCCGCTAGCAACGCTCAGGTTGGGGGTCACATCTTCGAGACGCCTCCCTGCCCAACCCAATGAGGCAGGTGGCTTCAGGGTCAGGGCTCCAGGTTTCCCCCATGCCCACCCCACTACACACACACACCTGGGAGTTCCAGGGAGTACAGCTGCGAGGGCAGCAAGGACCACAACAATGCTGACCACAATAGTGGCTCCAGGAAGGCCTGTTCTTGTTCTGGGCGGGAGGCCCAAGGCAGTGGTGCTCCCCAGCAGCCTCCGGAAGCCCAGGGGAAGCCAGTTTCTATGTGGGATTCCCTGACTCTGGCCCATGGGCTTAGGAACACATTGTGTCCCTCCCCTCCCAGGGCACTGAGTCCCAGCTGTGGGGTCATCTGAGTCCCACAGCACACCTGCTCATTTGTTCATTCATTAGTTCATTCATTCATTCAACAAATATTTATTCAGTGCCAGGCTTTGGCCCAAGAAAAGACAGACACTAAAAAGGGCAACAGGTAAATACACTGTTGCACGTGATGCCAAGTGTCATAAGGCATGATGGGGTGTGAGAGGATGCAGAGCCAGGTGGCCAAGGAAGGCCTCCTGGAGATGATGCTTGAGCTGAGACATGACTAATGAGGAGGAGTTAGCCTGGGAGGCCACCGGAGGCCGGAGCAGCAGAGGGAATGCAGGCATGGAGAGGCTGGCCAGACACGAGGCAAGAGGAGAAACAGAGGCTGGATCATGCAGGACTGTATGACAGGTGGGGAAACCGAGGCATGGAAACAGGTGACTCGCACATGGCCCTGCAACTAGTTAGATGCCGGCTTCCTAAGTGCCACCCACCCCAGGAACCAGGCCTTCCCATCTGAGCATGGGATGTCTGCACTGCTCTTCTTCGCAGTGGAACAAAGGAATCCGGGGTTTTTTTGTTTTGTTTTGTTTTGTTTTGCTTTGTTTGTTTTGAGACGAAGTTTCGCTCTTATCGCTCAGACTGGAGTGCAGTGGCATAATCTTGGCTCATTGCAACTTCCGCCTCCTGGGTTCAAGCGATTTTCCTACCTCAGCCTCCTGAGTAGCTGAGATTTACAGGTGCCCACCACCATGCCCAGCTAAGTTTTTGTATTTTTAGTAGAGATGGGGTTTCACCATGTTGGCCAGGCTAGTCTCGAACTCCTGACCTCAGGTGATCCACCTGCCTCAGCCTCCCAACGTGCTTGGATTACAGGCGTGAGCCACTGTGCCCAGCCTCAAATAGTTCTTAACCACCTGGTGTCTGGCACGTGTCCACCTGGGGTTACCCAGGGCAGAGGCTGCATCATCTCCATCTCAGATGCCCAGGGCCTGGTGTATTGTAGGTGTTTAATAAACGCTTGCTGAATTGGATCTTGGTATCTCCAGGATGTAGGCCCCAGCGCTGCCCTTGGCCACATGGCTCCCTGAGTGTTAACTGAACCAGCAGGGTTGGTCTTGCGGCACGTGCATCTCATTCAGGCCCACTGTGTTTTCTGGCTCTCACTAAGAGTCCGTACAGAAATGTGGAGTCTCAGCAGTGCTGAGAGCACTGTGTGCCCCCAAAGAGCCCTGACTCTCAGCTCCCCACATTGGTTTCACCTCTGATTTGTACCCCTCTAGCTCAAACCTCAATGGTGGAAGCTTGACATCACCTTTGGCAATTCAGAGGCTATTACTTGTCAGCTCTATCTACCTTGTCGGTGCCTGAGAGAAGCAAACCCCACCTCATAAGCATATATCAAGCAATCACTTATCAAGTACCTCCTAGGTTTGGGATCTTTTAGAAAGCCCCGCTTGGAGAGGTGCCATGGGGAATGGCTCTGGGCCTACCCATAGGCCGGTTTGTCAGCTCTCACAGAGCACAAACCACGGGTTCAGGAAGTGCAGGTGCAAATGAGAGAGGAAGGGCATGGTTGGCAGCCCCTCTTTCCCTGGGCAGTCTGAGTCACATTCCACCTCTCCCAGTGTTACAGGGTTTGTGAAATGACCACAGCTCCCCACTCTTCTGAGGAGAAACCAGAGGTAGAGGAGAAACCACGGAGTAGTGCAGAGGGAGGAGCTCTGCCTCCCCTCCACGCCCTTCTAAAACTGTTAACATGTCCTTCTAGCAATCACCGGTGTCAGCTGCGGGGTGTGTCAGAATTCTGGAAGCCCAGAATTCCAGGAATTCACCATCCAGACGATGAGACAGATGCATAGGGAAGTGCAGTGCAGGCATCCGGTGCTCAGATAGGTAGGCCTGTTAGGGCACTGTGTCGGGGACAGAGATGGTTGCCTCCATCCTGGGACAGTGTCCAACATAGCGCAAGAAATGGGCTAGGTGAGGCATAATGCCAGCGATGACAGCAACCACCCGAGTGGCGCTGGCTGTTGTAGACTGTGGCTCACTATGGGTGCCAAACACACATACTTTGCTGCATTTACTCCTCTAGCCCCAGAGTTGCCACTGCTCCCATTTCAGAGATGGGGAAACCATGGCAGGGAGGCAGCAACTTGCCCGTGGGCCCCCAGACAATAAGAGTAGGGCTGGAGGGAGGAACCTGGCAGGCCGGTTCCAGAGACCTACCTCTTAGGTATCACTGAGAGGGGCTTCCAGGCACCTCTGTGTGGTTGAACTTGCTGATCTGTTCAAACTGCTGTCATATAAGCACGTTCAACCTTATTTTCAGCATCGCCAGCCACCTTGCTGCTCCTTACCCCTCCGGGCTAGTAGGGTGAGAGCTCTTCTCAGAGACAAAGACCAGGATGCAGGAGCAGGCATGGCTTGGCCTGTAGATAAGACTGGTAGGAGGAGGAGACCTGGACCCAGTTGCTCCAAATCTAGCAAAAAGATTTTCTAGGCCCTCCAGAGGCTGCCTCCTCCCCTCAGCTCCCACTGCCTGCAGCCGCCTGCAAATTGCTTCAAAGTGTTGGTAATTACAGCAGGCCAAATCTCATCAACACCTGAGAGGGAGGGAACTGGAGGGTCCTCCTTCCATAAGCTTATCCCAGAGCCCACTAACATCCATTGTCTCCCCTGATCCCCTAGGATGGAGGCAGGACGTAGGACATGGTCCCTGTTCTCTGAGCAGGCTGGTGACTTGCCCAAGGACATGCAGACCCTTCCAGGGAATACTGGGATTAGGGCTCAGCTTTTCCTGCTCAGCTCAGCACCCACCGATAACCAGCAGCGCTTTTCCTTTTCCGAGCTGAGCAAGCCTCAGAGGGCGAGTGAAAGAGGAGCCACCGGAAGGTGCTCTGGCAGGTCAGATTGCCCACGCATGCCAGTGTCCAGCCCCCTGCAGAACTCTGGGCCTTGGTGAGGTCATTTCAGAAGGAAAGAACATTGGCACTAACAGGGATCTCAAAAGTACCTGGTGTAGGCCAGGTGCATTGGCTCATGCCTGTAATGTCAGCACTTCAGGAGACTGAGGTCAGGAGTTCAAGACCAGCCTGGCCAACATGGTAAAACCCTGTCTCTACTAAAAATAGAAAAATCAGCCTTAGCCAGGCATGGTGGCACGCACCTGCAATCCCAGCTACTCCAGAGGCTGAGGCAGCAGAATTGCTTGAACCCTGGAGGCAGAGGTTGCCGTGAGTCAAGATGGCGCCACTGTACTCCAGCCTGGGTGACAGAGTGAGACTCTGTCTCAAAAACAAAAACAAACCAAAAAAAGCACCCAGTGTAAGCCTTTCGTGTTATAGATGGGGTCATAGAGGAACAAAGGATGAACAAAGTCTGCACAAGATTGTTAGCAGGTTAGACCCAAACACCTCACTCCCCATCCCCCACTTCTCTTCTGGTGCCTAACAAGAGAGTAGCTTCCTACACATTCACCTTCTTCATGGGCTTTGCCTCCAGGAGCCAGGGAAGTATACAGAATAGCTTTGGGGCTGGGCAGACTTGGTTTAGAGCCACATCCCCCTACTTGGTGGCTGTGTGACTTTGGGCAAATGAATTTCCCTCTCTGGGTCTGTTTCCTAATCTGTAAAATGGGGAAAATAGTAACTGCTTCTTAATGTAAGAATTCAATGAACTAAGGTGTCCACAAGATAGAGAGCTCTGCAAAGGCCCTGGGCAGGCAAGGGACTGAAGACAGGCATTCCTGAAGCCTAAAAGGTGGTCAGACATTCCACAAATCCTCCTCCCTCTTTCACTGTTTGATGCCAAATACACCCAAGCTCAGAGACACATCTTCTGCCTGGGCTTTGAGACAAGCCTGCAAACTCTCCCACACTGACCACAAGCACAGAAGAGCCTCTCTCTGGAATGACTGCTCTGACCTGGAGGAGATGACAGAGCCAGTACTAGGAATTTCTGGGGAGAGCACTCCAGGAGCTGGTTCATGGGTGGAAAGGTGGAATTCCTCCCCACTGCTGCCACCCCCAACACTGCCCACCTCAGGAGCCTCCTGACTTCCAGGCTGACTGCAGAGACCCGCCGGATGGAGGGGTTTTCTCAGGGAGCCTTCACCCCCTCCCACAGACACATCTGCTGAAGGCAGTGCAGGCAGGCATGAGGCGGGCAGTGGAGCTGAAACTGGCTGACAGCAGGCCAGAGAGGGGGGTGGAGAAAGGGAAAGGGAGGGAGAAGGGGGAGGGGAGACGGGGTGGGTCTTACTCTCTCCCCCACGGCCCACCTCGACAAGCTAAGAAAAGCTCTGGGGGGAGAAAAGCTGCCAAGATGCACAGTTGGCCTCCCCTCTGCGGGAGGCCCTTCCTTCCCCGGAGCCAGCTGCCCCAGGCAGATTAGCATTGGGCTCCGGAAAAGCAGGCCCGCACCAGCCCATGGGAGGCCACCGGCTGAGTCAGCTCCTCTACCTGGCAGGAAATCATTCATAAAAATGACACCTGCCCAGAGCCCAGCGCCTGGCCTCACCAGCCAGAGTCTTCAGCCACATAGCCACACTGCCTCCTGCCGCCTCCCTCCCACCTCCTCCCAGCCACTGTACAGGGCAGACCTTGTTCTCTTTCTCCTGGGAAGAAGGAGACTGATGTGAAATAAGGCCAACTTGGCCTCTGTCAATCAGTATTTACTGGACACCAGCCCTGGGGACAATAGCACAGTCAAGAAGAGCAACCACTTCACTCGATGATGAACAAACATCTGTGACACAGCTTCCAAAGGTTCTCACTGCCCCAGCCACATGGGTGATGGACACTCTTTACATTCAGTTTATGTGTGGATGGCCAGAGGCTCCTTAGACACAGTTAGACACAGATAACTGGGCCAGTCCTCCCACAAGGGGGGTCCATAGAGTTGTGACTTACACAGGTCACACATGAGGTCAAACTTTAAGTCCATGTCCCTAAAACGCAGACGACTTTCTATCTTGTTCTTTTTTTTCAGAGACAGGGTCTTGCTCTGTCACCCAGGTTGGAGTGCAGTGGCGCCATCACAGCTCACTGCAGCCTCAACCTCCTGGGTTCAAGTGATCCTCCTGCTTCAGCCTCCCTAGTAGCTGGGGTTACAGGAATGAGCCACCACACCTGGCCCATACTGTCATTCTTACTTCCCTTCATTCAAACTCTGATGCACTCTCTTATCTGGGAGATAAAATGCAGGCTGCTCTCCTGCTGAAGACGTTACATCCTAATCACAGCCCTGCATGTCCGGGCCTGTGACCTCGGCCCTCATATTGCTCCCCCTTGATCTCCTTCACCAGCCACTCTGGCCTTCTTGTTTCTCAAACTCACAAGACATGCTGTCACCTCAGGGCCTTTGCACATGCCTTCCCTTCTGTCTTCCATCATTACATGTCAGGCTCCTCTGCATCATGCAGGACTAGGTCACCTGTCAGCTCCTCAGAGACCTTCCCTGACCACTTTAAGGATCTGTCTCCCCCCCCCCACACACACATTATTCCCTATTCCTGCATGAAGGCAGTTCCCATCCTAACAGTGAAATTTTTCAAGCATTCCCCAAATGCTATTGTGCAGCCAGGGTGATGGGCCAGGGCACTGGCCCAGATGCTTGCTTTCTAGACTATTCCAGCTGACCCAATCAGAAGATGGGTCTTTTTTTTTTTTTTTTTTTGAGACGGAGTCTCGCTCTGTCACCCAGGCTGGAGTGCAGTGGCACGATCTCAGCTCACTGCAACCTCCGCCTCCTGGGTTCAAGCAATTCCCCTGCTTCAGCCTCCCGAGTAGCTGGGACTACAGGCATGCGCCACCATGCCCGGCTAATTTTTTGTATTTTAGTAGAGATGAGGTTTCACCATGTTGGTCAGGATGGTCTCGATCTGACCTCGTGATCTGCCTGCCTTGGCCTCCCAAAGTGCTGGGATTACAGGCGTGAGCCACTGCACCTGACCGATCTGGGTCATCTTATGGCAGGTGGATGTTTAGGGTCAACACCACCCAACCATGTCACCAGTGAACCCTCAACAAGCACTTACACTTCCTGCTCTGCCCTTCAGTCCTTCACTCCCCACAACCTGGGAGCAGGAGGGTAGAACCAGAAGGCAGGGGATGGATGCTTCTGCTACTACCCTGCTGCACAGCCTGCCATGACTCCCTTTAGAACCATGGCGTAAGGATCGTCTGGTAGGCTCTGGCCCCTGACTATCTCCCTGGCCTCCTCGCCTCTTACCCAGCACTCACCCCCAGCCTCTGGGCCATCCTCCTTCTCACTCCCTGCAAAGGTGAAGGCATCCCACTCAGCAGTGCCATGTGCCGTCCCCCGCCATGCCGGCTTGCCTCACCCCTGCAGGTGCCTCATGACCCACTTATGCCTCACTCCGCTCCGGGTCAGAGGGAGTGGGCGTCTGTCACACAGCGCTGGAGTTACTGTCCACCTCCCTGAGAGCAGGCTCTGCACACCCAGCATCTAACACAGAGCTTGGCATGCAGGCTGGGGAGCAGGGGGCAAGCAAGGCCAGGCTGTGTTTCCAGAATATTACTTTGTGGTTTTTTTGTTTGTTTGTTTTTGTTTTTGTTTTTTTTGAGACAGAGTCTCACTCTGCTGCCTGGGCAGGAGCGCAGTGGTGCAATCTCTGCTCACTGCAGCCTCTGCCCCCCGAATTCAAGCAATTCCAGATTACTTTGGGTTAGAAAGATTTTGTAGTGGATTCAGGCAGGGCTGAGAGGAGACTATTTAATACCAACCTAGACACTAGAAGGAGTGGAAATGTAAGAGCTGATGGGCTAGAAATCATGAGAAGATCTTTACCACTTGGTTAAAATTCAGACTCTACCATGGACCAGCTGTGGACCTTTGGGCACACTAACCTTTCTGAGCCTCAGTTTCCTCACCTGTACAATGAAGATAATTATAGTTCTAACTCGGGGTTGCTAAAAGCAGTAAAAATAAGCTAATGTACATAAAGCATTTAATGCAGTGCCTAACACAAGGAATCACTCCATAAATGTTGCCAATTACTACTTTTATTATTACTCATGGAACACCAGTACTGAAAAGGCCTTTAGAGATTATCTAAATCAATTCCTGCATTTTGCCCGGGCACGGTGGCTCAAACCTCTAATCCTAGCACTTTGGGAGACCGAGGCTGGGGAGGGGTGGATCACTTGAGGTCGGGAGTTCAAGACCAGCCTGGTCAACATGGTGAAACCCTGTCTCTAGTAAAAATACAAAAATTAGCTGGACGTGGTGGCAAGTGCCTATAGTCCCAGCTACTCGAGAGGCTGAGGCAGGAGGATTGCTTGAACCCGGGAAGTGGAGGTTGCAATGAGCCGAGATCTTACCACTGCACTCCAGCCTGGACAAGAGAATGAGACTCTGTCTCAAAAAAGAAAACTAAGAAAAACGATTCCTGCATTTTATCATCAGGAAACTGATGCAGGAAGAAGCAAGGTCTTGCCAGCACCTTCTGTCCAGGCCTTGCAAACCCAGAGTGGCCCCAAGTCAGTGGGGGTCTCCTTCAGGCCCCCCAAGGCGAACTGGAGAGCTGCTGGAAATCAGCTGATGTGCTGGCGGAGCTCCAGCCCAGAGTTTCTCATGACTTGGAGCCGACATATTCCCAACATCTCAGCTCATTTCAGAGAAAATCGTCGAGCATATTTTAGGATCAGCAAAAACCCACAATGCCTTTGGCCGGGCACTTTCCCTCTTCTTGTTGAAGCCCAGGGGTATTTTCTAGGAAATTGAGTCCATCTGTTTCTGATTCATTTGTACTTAACTCATCACCAGGCTGTTTTGTAAGAGCCCTTTGATGTGAAAGCCGCCTTATTCCATAAGCCTCTCTAAGCCTTTATTTAGTCAACAGTAGGTAAACGGGTCTCTCCAAAGAGGCCAGAGGCAGCATATTGATCTCCTGCTACACAAAGGCCATGTGAAGGGAAAGTGTGGCCCAAACGCCTGCCTGCAGACACTGAGACTCCCCGTCTTTGGGCCTACCAGGGCAAAGCAGACCACTCCCTAGCCCTGATCCAGCCCTGTGGGGCTCAGCCATGCAGAGGGACCTCCTCTGGCGACTCACTAACTCTCCTCCCCAGGCACCGTAACCCAGTGTCCTCTATAACTCACAGCCTTGCTACATAGATTTACGATTTCCTGTATGTTGCCCAAGAGTTCTTTTTTTTTTTTTTTTTTTGAGACAGGGTCTTGTTCTGTCGCCCAGGCCAGGTTGGAGTGCAGTGGTGTGATCATGACTCACTGCAGCCTTGACCTCCCAGGCTCAAGCAATTCTCCCTTCAGCCTCCCACATAGCTGGGACCACAGGTGTGTGCCGCCACACCTGGCTAATTTATGTATTTTTTGTAGAGACAGGGTCTCGCTATGTTCCCCAGACTGGTCTTGAACTCCTGGGCTCAAGTGATCCACCCACCTCAGTCTCCCAAAGTACTGGTGTTACAGGCGTGAGCCACCGTGCCCAGCCCCAGGTTTTTTTTTTTTTTTTTTTTGAGATGGGGTTCAAGCGATCCTCCTGCCACAGCCTCCCAAATAGCTGGGAGTACAGCTGCCTGCCACCATGCCCAGCTAATTTTTGTATTATTAGTAGAGACAGGGTTTCACTGTGTTGGCCAGGCTGGTCTCGAACTCCTGACCTCAGGTGATCTACCCGCCTCGGCCTCCCAAAGTGTAGGGGTTACAGGCATGAGCCACCGTGCCCAGCCAATAAAAAATTTTTTTTAAAGAGAACCATTGGTCTAGCCATTCATTTAGTCCTTGGGTGGAACTTGCAGGGGGATCCGGTCGCTACCTACCACCAATACATTTGCTTGGTTTATCATTTTCTCCAAAAGTACTCAGTACTATGGCTTAGTACTAAGCACCCAAAGATGAGTGATAGAGTTGATGATGTACAACTCTGAAGCAGGCACTGCATTCAATCCTCAGAATCACCTTCGGAGGAGACACTATCTCCATTTTACAGATGAACCTCAAAGGTATGGAGAGGTGACAGATGCCTCCAGGTTACACACTGCTTAGTACAGGGGCTGGTGCACAGTGGGCAGCTGACATATTCTCACTGAACTGCTGCATCCATGAATATAAACAATAAGAGGTGGATTTAGGTCGAGCACGGCAGCTCACGCCGGTCATCCCAACACTTTGGGAGGCTGAGGCGGGAGGATCACTTGAGTCCAAGAGTTTGAGACCAGCCTGGGCAACAGAGTGAGACTTCATCTTTGCAAAAAATTTAAAAATTAGCCAGTCATGGTGGTGTGCACCTGTAGTCCTGGCTACTCTGGTGGCTGAGGCGGGAGGAGCTCTTGAGCCCAGGAGTTTGAGGCTGCAGTGAGCTATGATTGTGCCATTGCACTCCAGACTCAGTGACAGAGTGAGACCCTATCTTTAGAAAATAAATTAATTAATTTAAAAAAAAAGGAGGTGGGCTGGGCGCAGTGGCTCAAGCCTGTAATCCCAGCACTTTGGAAGGCCAAGGCGGGAAGATCACCTGAGGTCAGGAATTCGAGACCAGCCTGGCCAACATGGTGAAACCCCATCTCTACTAAAACAACAAAAAAATTAGGTGGGCATGGTGGCATGTGCCTATAGTCCCAGCCACTCGGGAGGCTGAGGCACGAGAATTGCTTGAACCCAGGCGGCCAAGGTTGTAGTGAGCCAAAACCACGCCACTGAACTCCAGTGTGGGTGACAGAACGAGGCTCTGTCTTAAAAAGTAGAAGAAGAAAGAGGTGGATTTAAGTCTCAGGCCAGGCACGGTGGCTCACATCTGTAATCTCAACACACTGGGAGGCCGAGGCAGGTGGATCACCTGAGATCAGGAGTTCCAGACCAGCCTGGTCAACATGGTGAAGCCCCATCCCTACTAAAACTACAAAAATTAGCTGGGCATGGTGGCACGTGCCTGTAATCCCAGCTACTTGGGAGGCTGAGGCAGGAGAATCGTTTGAACCTGGGAGGCGGAGGGTGCAGTGAGCAGAGATGGCGCCACTGCACTCTAGCCTGGCAACAAGAGTGAAACTCCATCTCAAAATAAATAAATAAATAAAAATAAATCCAAGTCTCATTCAAAGTTAAACACATTCTACCACATTAGCAGGAAGTGTTAAATGAGGTAACGCACACTGTGGGAGAGAAAGGACCCCCTCCCTTCTTCCTGCCTTCCCTCCCTTCCTCTCATTTGAGTTCATGAAAGCAGTGATGCAATCAAAGCTTTTCTGAATCTAATGTACTGTCAAGACATGCAGGGCCTGACTTAGGAAGCAGCGATGAACAGAGACGGTAACGAACTGGTTCCACAGGGGCCACGACATGGGGGACCACCTGCTAGAGGAACTGCAGATGACTCAGGCCACAGGTTCAGATCAGCACAGGGAATCACCACAGTCTGGACAGCGACAAGGCATCTAGAAATAATTGAGGTGGTCAGCGGGGAGGAATTTCAGTTGTTTTGGCTGGAAATTTTTTTTTTTTTTTGAGATGGAGGCTCTCTCTGTCACCTAGGTTGGTGTGCAGTGGCCTGATCTCAGCTCACTGCAACCTCTACTTCCTGGGTTCAAGCAATTCTCCTACCTCAGCCTCCCAAATAGCTGGGAGTGCAGGCACACGCCACTATGCCTGGCTAATTTTTTATTTTTAGTAGAGATGGGGTTTCACCATGTTTCCCAGGCTGGTCCTGAACTCCTGAGCTGAAGCAATCTGCCTGCCTTGGCCTCCCAAAGTGCTGGGATTACAGGGGTGAGCCACCACTCCCTGCTTGAAAAAAATGTTTTCTTTAAATGATGTTCTCAGTATCTATGTTCTTAGCAACTAAGATGATGGATCTTAGTGATAGAACTCACAGCTAATAAAATCCTCTAGGACTACAGTTCATACGCCAAAAAATAGAAGCTATAATGATCTTGTATAAAGGTAAGAATCTAAAATAGAAACTATGGACAGTGGCTACCTCTGAGGAAGAGGTTGTTTTTACTTTTCATCTTTTTCAGTTCTATAACATTTGAATTTTTATTATGTATATTTCATGTATTGTCTCTATAAATAGAGCACACTAATTTATATTTAAATTGAAAATTTTGGAAACTATAAATAAGCAAAACATTTAAAAACCTATAATTCCACTGCCCAAAAATAACCACTGATAACATTTTTGTTTATATCCATTTTATCCACTTAGTTTGTTTCTATGTAAACATTTTTTTAAAAGAGAAGTTTCACCCTCACCTTACTATTTTTTGGCTTTTTTTTTTTTTCCTTTGAGATGAAGTCTCGCTCTGTCACCCAGGCTGGAATGCAGTGGCGTGATCTCAGCTCACTGCAACTTCTGCCTCCTGGTTCAAGCAATTCTCCTGCCTCAGCCTCCTGAGTAGCTGGGACTATAGGTGCTTGCCACCACATCGGCTATTTTTTGTATTTTTAGCAGAAACAGGGTTTCACCATATCAGCCAGGCTGGTCTCGAACTCCTGACTTTGTGATCCGCCCGCCTTGGCCTCACAAAGTGCTTGGATTATAGGCGTGAGCCACCAAACCCGGCCTGTTTTTTTTTGTTTGTTTTGTTTTTGAGACAGAGTCTTACTCTGTCGTCCAGGCTGCAGTGCAGTGGCATGATCTCGGCTCACTGCAACCTCCGCCTCCCGGGTTCAAGCGATTCTCCTGCCTCAGCCTCCTGAGTAGCTGGGATTACAGGTGCCCACCACCACGACCAGCTAACTTTTTTTTTTTATTTTTAGTAGAGACAGGGTTTCACCATCTTGGCCAGGCTGGTCTTTAACTCCTGACTTCATGATCCACCTGCCTCGGCCTCCCAAAGTGCTAGAATTACAGGCGTGACCCATGGTGCCCAGCCTTTTTTAATTTTTAATTTTTTATAAAGGCAGGGTCTCACTGTGTTGCCTGGGCTTGTCTTCAGCTCCTGGGCTCAAGCAATCCTCCCACCTGGGCCTCCCAAAGTGCTAGGATTACAAGCGTGAGTCACTGCGCCTGGCCCTCACCTTACTGTCTTATAACCTGATTGTTGTGTCTACACATCATAACCATGATCCTCTTCATAATTTGTGTCTACACATCATAACCATGATCCTCTTCATAATACTCTCTTCAATATTAGTTATTTTCATATTAAAACAGGGGTCATTTACAATGGTAAACATTTTAAAAACTGGGATGTATTCATGCTTTGAAATGCAATGCTGGCACAGTGATTCATGCCTGTAATTCCAGAACTTTGGGGGACTGAGGTGGGAGGATTGCTTGAACCTGGGAGTTCGAGACCAGCCTGAGCAACATAGTGAGAACCTGTCTCTACAAAAAATACAAAAAAATTTAGGTGAGCATGGAGACCAGTAAAAGACAAAACAGTAGGGACAGAAACCAGGCCAGTGGCTGCCAGGACTGTGCTGACGGGAGGGCTGAGCATGGTGGCACGTGCCTGTAACCACAGCTACTTGGGAGGCCGAAGCGGGAGAATCACCTGAGACCAGGATTTCCAGACCAGCCTAGGAGACATGGCAAAATCCCGTCTCTACTAGAAAATACAAAAATTGGCCAGGCATGGACCATAGGACTTTTAGGCTCGGCCGGGCTCAGGCGGCTCCATGGTGCTTCCAACAAAAATTAAAAAAAAAAAAAAAGAGACAGAGAGAAAAATTAGCCAGGCATGGTGGTGTGCACTTGTATTCCCAGCTACTCGGGAGGCTGAGGTGGGAGGCTCTCTTGAGCCCGGGAGGCGGAGGTTGCGGAGAGCTGTGATAGTGCACTCCAGCCTGGGCAACAGAGTGAGACCCTGTCTCAAAAACAAAACAAAAACAAAAACAAAACAATCCAGCCATATAAAGGAAAGAACTACAGATGCACTAGTAATATAGATGAATCTCAAAAACATTATGCTAAGTGGGAGAAGTGGGGCACAAAAGGCTACATAATGGGCTGGGCACAGTGGCTCATGCCTATAATCCCAGCACTTTGGGAGTCCGAGGCAAGTGGACTACTTGAGGTCAGGAGTTCGAGACTAGCCTGGTCAACATGGGGAAACCCCATCTCTACTAAAAATACAAAAATTAGCTGGGCATACTCGGGAGGCTGAGGCAGGAGAATGGTGTGAACTTGGGAGGCGGAGTTTGCAGTGAGCCGAGATCACACCACTGCACTCTAGCCTGGGCAATAGAGCAAGACACTGTCTCAAAAAGAGAGAAAAAAAAAATTAGCTGGGCATGGGCATGGTGGTGCACACCTGTGGTCCCAGCTACTGAGGAGGCTAAGGCAGCAGAATCACCTGAACCCGGGAGATGGATGTTGCATTGAGCCAAAATCACACCATTGCACTCTAGCCTGGGCAACAAGAGCGAGACTCCCTCTCAAAAAATAAAAAAAGTCTCCATAATGAATGATGCCACTTATATGACATTCTGGAAAAGGCAAAACTGTAGAGACAGAAACCAGGTCAGTGGCTGCCAGGACTGTGCTGATGGGAGGGCTGACTAACCACACACGAGGGCACTTCGTGGGTTAATGAAAATAGTCCATGTCTTGACTGTGGTATTGATTACACTACCGTTATACATTTATCAAAACTCACTGAACTGCATACTGAAGAAGGGTAAATTTCACTATATGTAAGTTATTTGACGTCCCCTACTCCCTGCCAAAAAAATAAATGAAAGTGCCGTCCAAATACAAAGTATCATTAGACATTATCTGTAGCACTTTTCTCAGAGATTCTGAAATACCTTTGTGAAATGTGACAAATGTTTAAAAAAAAAAAAAAAAAAAAACCTGCCAGATTTGGTGGCTCATGCCTGTAATCTCAACATTTTGGAAGACCAAGGCAGGAGGATCCCTTGAGCCCAGGAGTTTGAGACCAGTCCCGGCAACAGAGTGAGACCCTGTCTCTACAAAAAATACAAAAAATACAAAAAAAAAAAAAAAATTAACTGGGCATAGTGGCTCATGCCTGTAATCCCAGCTACCTGGGAGGCTGAGCCCAGGAGGTCAAGGCTGTGGTGGGCCGTGGTCACACCACTGCACTCCAGCCCAGGCAACAGAATGAAACTCTGTCTCAAAAAAATAAAGCAACTTGGAAAAGACCAAGTATCCTTTAGAAAACTATTTGTTGTTGAGGGTTCTGTCTTTCAGAAAGGCCATTTTCCACTCTGGCAAATGCTCCTGTTGAGGTTGCTGGTCCCACAAGGGAGCAGTTGACCACTTGGGCTATTTGAGGACTTTCCGCAACATCATCAACTTCTTTATTTTTATTTCATGAGAAATGGTCTTGCTCAGTTGCTCAGGCTGGAGTGCAGTGGCGCAGATCACGGCTCACTGCAGCCTCTAACTCCAGGCTCAAGCAATCCTCCCACCTCAGCCTCCAGAGCAGCTAGGACTACAGTCACATGCCACCACACCTCGCTAATTTTTTTTTTTTTTTTTTTTGAGACGGAGTCTCGCTCTGTCGCCCAGGCTGGAGTGCAGTGGTGCGATCTTAGCTCACTGCAAGCTCCACCTCCCGGGTTCACGTCATTGTCCTGCCTCAGCCCCATGAGTAGCTGGGACTACAGGCACCCACCACCACACAAGGCTAATTTTCTGTATTTTTAGTAGAGACGGGGTTTCACCGTGTTAGCCAGGATGGTTTCGATCTCCTGACCTCACGATCCGCCCGCCTCGGGCTCCCAAAGTGCTGGGATTACAGGCATGAGCCACCACACCCAGCTCTAATTTTTAAGTTTTTCGTAGAGACAGGGTTTTGCTATGTTGACCAGGCTGGTCTGGAACTCCCGGCCTCCCATGATCCTCCTGCCTTGGCCTCCTAAAGGGCTGAGATTACAGATGTGAGTCACTGTGCCAGGCCCAGCTTCTTTTTTTAATGCCACTATAGTAAAAATAAACAATAGTGTCAGAACTGAACAGTGATCGGAAACAAGCATGATAGGTCAAAAAATGGAAAAATGAAAGAAAAAAAAAAGGAGCTGAACAGTCAACACCCCCTCCCCTGCTTGATCTTCCCATCCCAGCCAAGCCAGTCCTCTTCCCTCCAGGGAAAGAATACAGGTATTTCTGGCTCATCTCCTCTTGGGCCAGACCATTACCATCCTAACGAACACCATACTCCAAAAGCAAACAAAATAAACTGCAATCAAAAGTGAGATTACCAGACAGCAGATTTCTAAACAGAATTGGAACAAGAGTGAATCGATGCAAAGGTGCAGTGCTAACAGTAAGAAAAAGCCTGCCCAAATCCCCCAGCATTGCAGCAAAATCCCCCTTGACAGTCTGCAGAGCCTGATCAATGCTCCTAATTCAACAGAGTATATTCGTAACAAAATTCCAATCCAACAAAGGAACTAGAGTACTTCTGGAGTTCATAATGGGCTCTGAACTATTGTAAATGGGAGTGAGGATATAATCTACTCTTACATAGAAAAAACAACTTGGCCAGGTGTGGTGGCTCACGCCTGTAATCCCAGTACTTTGGGAGGTCTATGCGGGTGGGTCACAAGTTCAGGAGATTGAGCCCATCCTGGCCAACATGGTGAAACCCATCTCTACTAAAAATACAAAAATTAGCTGGGTGTAGGGACGCGTGCCTGTAGTCCCAGCTACTTGGGAGGCCAAGGCAGGAGAATTGCTTGAATCAGGGAGTCGGAGGTTGCAGTGAGCCGAGATCGCGCCACAGCATTCCAGCCTGGCTACAGAGCAAGACTCCGTCTCAAAAAAAAAAAAGAACAGAAAAGAAAGAAAGAAAGGAAAAAAAAAGAAAAAACAACTTGTCAGTTATCTGTGTTCCGGGCTTATCACTCCCTCCCCCAGGGCCTAGTAAAGCCTTTGCCCATAGGAGGTGCTCCAAAAATGTTGGTGGAGTCAGGCAGGGGGACAGTCAACTGCTCTGGGAAGAGGGCCCCTTACACTGTGGAGCTATCTGTGATCTATGGATCTATGTTAAAACTGACCCACAATCAAAACAACTTCCCTGGACTTCTTTTTTTTTTTTTTTTTTGAGACAGAGCCTCACTCTGTCACCCAGGCTGGAGTGCAATGGCGTGATCTCAATTCACTGCAACCTCCACCTCCCAGATTCAAGCAATTCTCATGTCTCAGCCTCCCGAGCAGCTGGGACTACAGGCACGAGCCACCACACCTGGCTAATTTTTTGTATTTTTAGTAGAGATGGGTTTCACCATGTTGGCCAGGCTGGTCTCGATCTCCTGACCTCAGGTGATCCACCTGCCTCGGCCTCCCAAAGTGCAGGGATTACAGGTGTGAGCCACCACACCCAGCCTGGATTTCTTCTAAAGCCAGGGACGTTTGTTAACATTGCTTCCATGGAGGCTCTATACTCAGCCTCATTTCATTTCAACAAAGGGAAGGACCTGTTATGAGGCTGGCTTGGGGAGGAGGAGTGGGGCTGAATGATGCTGAATGTAGGGGTGATTCAACTAAAAAGCAAGTCTCCTATCAAGAAGCTCATGGGATGGACATGGTGGCTAATGCCTGTAATTCTAGCATTTTGGGAGGCCGAGGAAGGCAGATCACTCGAGCACAGGAGTTTGAGAACAGCCTAGCCAACACGGCAAAACCCTTGTCTACTAAAAATACAAAAATTAGCTGGGTGTGGTGGCAGGCGCCTGTAATCTCAGCTACTTAGGTGGCTGAGGCACAAGAATCGCTTGAACCCTGGAGGTAGGGGTTGCAGTGAGCCAAGATGGCTCCACTGGACTCCAGCCTGGGCAACAGAGCAAGACTCTATCTCAAAAACAAAACAAAACAAAACATATACGCGTGCACACACACACACACACACACACACACACGAAATTCAGGGGCTAGTGGCAAAGAGAATCCTGGGAACAAATAATTACAACGATTGATAATAAGTAGCTCACTGGTTAGTTAAGCACACTCTGTGTGAAGTGATCTACCCCAGTAACCTTGTGAGGTGAGAATTATAACCCTTTTACAAACGGGGAAACTAAGGTTCTCAGATGTTAAGGAGTTTGCTCAAGGTCACACAGTTAACAAGCAGAAAGGCCAGTGTTGAAACTCAAGCAGGGCTTGAGGGCTGGGTGTAGTGGCTCACACCTGTAATCCTGACGCTTTGGGAGGCCCAAGGCGGGAGAATTACTTGAGTCCAGGAGCTCAAGACCAGCCTGGGCAATACAGTGAGACATCCCCTGTGCCCCACTCTCTACAAAGAAAAAAAAAAAGAAACCCCAGGCAGTCTGACTTCAGAGCTTGCACTCCTAACCCCTGAAGCAGAGGAATGAAGGCCCAAGGGGTGTTCATTATGGCCAAGAACTATCAGGAGAGGCCTTTAGAAATGTGGGGCAGCACTGTAAGCCCAAGGGGAGAAGAGGCAGATGGCATCATGGCTCGGCGGCTGTAAGCAGCCTCGTATAGATGCTCCAGTAGGATGCCTGCCAGCAGGCAGTGGAGATGGCGCATTGGAGGAGGTCGGCAGGGCCAGGCTGTCAGGGCTGGGTGTTCTAGAGTTCAGACTTTGCTTTGGACACCTGGCAGAACCCTGAGCAGTGGATCTGTTGGGTGACATGAGACTTGTGCGTAAGAATAGTCACACAGGAAATGGGCTGGACTGTGGAAGCTGTGAGGCTGAAGACTCTAGTGGGGCCATCAGGAAGGCAACGTTGTGATCCAGGTGGGGCAGCAGCGGCTGAATTGGGTGGGGCAAGGAGCTCCCTGGTTAGAATCTGTCCGGTGGCCAGCTGGGTGCAACTCTTACACAGCACCCAGACTTGGACCTGCACCAGATGGCTTGGCGTGCTGGAGGCCCTTCTAGTCTCAGGAGCCCATTTCTGAATCAAGCAGGACCCCATGGATCACAGGACAGCACTGTCTGACCCCTGGCCAGTGATCACAGTTTCAGTCTCCAGGCCTCAGTTTCCCCATCTGTAATATGAGTGAGTTTTAAATAGATTGTATTGGCTGGGCATAGTGGCTCACGCCTGTAATCCCAGCACTTTGGGAGGCTGAGGTAGGCGGATCACCTGGGGTCAGGAGTTCAAGACCAGCCTGGCCAACACAGAGAAACCCTGTCTCTACTAAAAATACAAATCTAGCCGGGCATGGTGGCATGCGCCTGTAGTCCCAGCTACACAGGAGGCTGAGGAAGGAAAATTGCCTGAACCCAGGAGGCAGAGGTAGCAGTGAGCCAAGATCACGCCACTGCACTCCAGCCTGGGCGACAGAGCAAGACTCCATCTCAAAAAATAATAATAATAAATAAATAGATTGTATTTTAGGTACCTTCCCGTTCTGACTTTCTGTGAACTTTTTTTTTCTGATTTTTTATTTTTACTTCTTTTTTGGTGAATTCTTTTTATTAATACATTAGATTATCATGGTCTCAAGCACATGAGGCTCTCTGAAAATTCATGATCACATCTGGACACTGTTCAAAGGCACTCATCTGTTCTTTTTTGGAACTTCTGGATAGTAAACTTGCTGGTGGAAGCATAAATTGAAAGAATGTAGAGGTCAATTTGGCACTGTGAGGATTAATTTTGTGTCAGCTTGGCTGGACCACAGTGCTTAGAGAGTTGGTCAAACACTATTCTAGATGTTTTTGTTAAGGTGTTTATGGATGACACTAATTTTTTTTTTTTTTTT
>NW_012102099.1:628416-629558 GCF_000951045.1 Mandrillus leucophaeus | reverse complement strand
TGGGATTATAGGCGCCTGCCACTGTGCCCGGCTAATTTTTGTATTTTTAGTAGAGACGGGTTTTCACCATCTTGGCCAGGCTTGTCTTGAACTCCTGACCTCGTGATCTACCTGTCTCAGCTTCCCAAAGGGCTAGGATTACAGATGTGAGCCACTGTGCCCGGCCAACACTAACGTTTAAATCAGTGGACTTTTAAGTGCAGCAGCGGCCCCCCTTATCCATGTGGGATATGTTCCAAGACTCCTAGCAGATTCCTAAACCCACATAGTCCCGAGCCCTATACACATGTTTTTCTCAATCTGACAACAGTGCCTGCTACTAAGTGATTAACAGCGTATATAGTGTGGGTACCCTGGAGAAAGGATCGATTCTCATCCCAGAACATGAATTCATGTCCAGGATGGAGTGGGCCAGCATGAGATTTCATCATGCTACTCAGGATGGTATGCAATTTAAAGCTTATAAATTATTTCTGGAATTTTCCACTTAATATTTTCAGACTGTGAGTAAATGAAACCAGGGAAAATGAAAACATGGATACGGGGGGACCTATTGTATTGCAAATTCCTCTCCGTAGTGTAGGTGGGCCTCATCGAATCAGTTAAAGCCTAAAAAAAAAAAAAAAAAAGGCTGGCATCCTATCCCTTTCTCCCTAGTGAGGAATTCTGACAGCAGACAGTTTTTATTTTCCTATTTTTTTTAGAGACAAGGTCTCATGCCATTGCTCAGGCTGGTCTTGAACTCCTGGGCTCAAGTGATCCTGCAGCCTTGGCCTTCCAAGAAGTTGGGAGTACAGGTGTGTGCCACAGTGCCTGGCTAGCAGATACCCTTTGAACTGCAACTCTTCCTGCATCTCTTGCCTGCTGGTCTACTCTGAAGACTGATCATGTGAGCCAATCTTTTAAAATAAAAATCTCTCTTCCCACATACATACACATATACATCTAGATATGTGCACACACATCCTGTTGATTCTGTTCTCTGAGAACTGTGATTAACACTGGCACCATTTATCAAAACTGCTCATACTGGACCAGGCGCAGTGGCTCACGCCTGTAATCCCAGCACTTTGGGAGTCCGAGGCAGGTGGATCACCTGAGATCAGGAGTTCGAGACCAGCCTGGCCAACACTGTGAAACCC
>NW_012102099.1:622011-627501 GCF_000951045.1 Mandrillus leucophaeus | reverse complement strand
CTGCCACCACGCCTGGCTAATTTTTTGTAATTTTAGTAGAGACTGGGTTTCACCGTGTTAGCCAGGATGATCTCGATCTCCTGACCTCGTGATCCGCCCGCCTCCGCCTCCCAAAGTGCAGGGATTACAGGTGTGAGCCACCGCACCCGGCCTCCCATTGTTTATTTTTTAGTTTTTGACACAGGGTCTCACTCTGTCACCCAGGCTGGAGTGCAGTGGTGTGACTGATCACAGCTCACTGCAGCCTCTAACTCGTAGGTCCAACTAATCCCCCTGCCCCAGCCTCTCAAGTGGCTGGGACAGCAGACATATGCCACCAAGTTCAGCAATTTTTTTTCTTTTCCCAATACAGAGTTTTGCTCTGTTGCCCAGGCTAGAGTGCAGTGGTACTATCTCGGCTCACTGCAACTTCTGCCTCCCGGATTCAAGCAATTCTCCTGCCTCAGACTCCTGAGTAGGTGGGATTACAGGCGCCTGCCACCACGACTGGCTAATTTTTGTATTTTTAGTAGAGATGCAGTTTCACCATGTTGGCCAGGCTGGTCTTGAACTCCTGACCTCGTGATCCACCTGCCTCAGCCTCCCAAAGTGCTGGGATTACAGGCATGAACCACTGTGCCTGGCCACATTCGGCAAACTTTTAAATTTTTTGTAGACACAGGGTCTCCCCATGTTGCCCAGGCTGGTTTCAAACTCCGGGCCTCAAGCAATCCTCCTGCCTTGGCCTCCACAAATGCTGGGATTACAGGCGTGAGCCACCGCGACTGGCCCTATTCTTTCTATGTGGTGGTTTGGGGGGGAACCACTGGAAGGGTACCTAAGAATCTAACAACAGAGGTTACCTATTGGAATAGACTAGTGGGGGAATTAAGTAAATGGGAGACAAGAGAGAAGAGACCTTTTGTTTTAGACTTTTTTTTTTTTTCTTGCGATGGAGTTTCACTCTTATCCAGGCTGGAGTACAGTGGCACGATCCAGGCTCACTGCAACCTCTGCATTCCAGGTTCAAGTGATTCCCCTGCCTCAGCCTCCCGAGTAGCTGGGATTACAGGAATACACCACCTTGCCCGGCTAGTTTTGTATTTTTAGTAGAGACAGGGTTTCTCCATGTTGGTCAGGCTGGTCTCGAACTGCCGACCTCAGGTGATCCACCCACCTTGGCCTCCCAAAGTGCTGGGATTACAGGTGTAAGCTACCGCACCTGGCTTGTTTTACTCTTTTTTTATACTCTGATAAATGTACATATTCTATGACCCAGCAGTTCCATGCCCATGTAATTACCTTATAAATACACCTCCATATGTGCAAAACAACACATATACAAGGATATTCTGTTGTGGCATTATTTGTAACAGAAAAAGAATGGAAACAACCTAGACACCCATCAGGAGGAAACTGATTAAATAAATCATCCATTTGAAATAAAACGGTACATTTGTTACTAAGAATGACGCAATTCTCTGTGTTCTGATATGGAACGATTTCCAAGTTGAATGGAAAAAAGAAAGGTGCAGGACGGTGTGTACATAATGCTACCATTTGTGTGGGAAGAAAAGTGAAACTATATGCATATCCGTTTGCAAATGCAGTTAATGTCTCCAGAACACAGAATAAACTAATAACAGTGGCTGCTTCTGGGGAGGAGAACTGGGTAACTGGGAAACAGTGGTGGGGACGGGTTATTACCTTACACTATACTTTTTGAATCATGGGCATGTTTTATCTATTCAAAACTTTATAAAATTTCTGAGAAGGTATTTGCCGGGCGCGGTGGCTCATGCCTGTAATCCCAGCACTTTGGGAGGCTGAGGTGGGCCGATCACGAGGTCAGATCGAGATCATCCCGGCTAACATGGTGAAACCCTCTCTCTACTAAAAATATAAAAAATTAACTGGGTGTGGTGGCAGGCGCCTGTAGTCCCAGCTACTCGGGAGGCTGAGGCGGGAGAATGGTGTGGACCTGGGAGGCGGAGCTTGCAGTGAGCTGAGATCACACAACTGCACTCCAGCCTGGGCGACAGAGCGAGTCTGTCTCAAACAAACAAACAAACAAACAAAAAATTTCTGAGAAGGAGACGTATTGGAGGAGGAGGAGCAGGAAAAGTCACATGCTAGGGTGGGGGCTAAAGCCATCTGTACACAAAGCATTTCAATTTCACATGTTATGCTTTTTCCTGGGGCTTTTAACCTGAGTTTTCCCCGGAATTGCTCTTACGAATTCCAGCACTGGAACAGACACAATTTCACTGGAGACCCAGGATCTTCACAAAATCAGGAAGATAATTTTTAAAGACAAGAGCAAGCACTAGCTCTCTGCAAGGTACACCACTCTTTAATCCATGCAGTAGAAAGACAACTGGATCCAGACCTTTGCTTCAGAACCTTTTTATTCATCATCTAACCAACAGAAGAGGTTGGCTTGAGCTCAAACTAAAATGGCCTCAAAAGGCCTGCCTCGTTACAACATGACAGGGCAAAACCAGAAGTGGGGACAGAGTTTAGCCTCAGTTCTCTGCAGAGAAAACCAAGCATGTATTTACACACAGGTGCCTCATTAAAAACTGACTGGCAATGTTCCACCAGCACAGACCCAGAGTGTGCAGAAATCCGTGGGGGCTCTGTACACGTCATTCAGACAATCCACCGATTCCTCAGCCATAAACAAGCTCTTGTTTTTTGGGAGGAGGGTGATTAGCATGTTATCTTGAATGATGGCACCATTTATTTACTCTGGAACTTTGAAAGGGGGGTGACAATTTATTTTCTCCCCTGAATCTGAGATGCAGTGGCCTGCCTGTCACAGTATCTAAAATGTGTCCTGGAAGACAGATAGGTGGTGGAGGTTGCCCTAACACAGAGTTTACGGGGTAATTGTGTTGGGCTCTTTAAGTACTTAATCCTGTTGTTTTTCAGAAACCCTTTGCACCTGGGCTCCCAAGAAGCCAGCAGGACCCCATGGAGCATCCCACAGGCCTGTGAGTGAAGTGCCTCTCAGAGCAGTCACCCAGGGAAGGGAGGAGGGCAGGGAACGGGGCCAGGGGAGATGCAGGGACAGAAATCAGCAGAAACACTCCATGCTGGTTCTGACTCGCTCCATCTCGTGCAGGAAGCTGTAGAACTGAGGCAAGGTTAATTCTGGGGAGAGAAAATTCAGCTTCAGATAAATGTTTCCAACTCCACAGAATCATCCAAGAAAATTAATTTCCACGCAGAGGATTTTTTTTTTCTTTTTTGGCTTAGTACCTCTAAGCAGTTCTTGATGGGTAATTGATCATAATAAAGAACTGAGAGACTTGAATGCAGAAGGTTCTCTGCTCCATAGGAAAAAAAAAAGGGAGTGAGTGTTCAAATGGCACAGCTCCACAGCACAAAGAGATGAAAGGGTATCATTCGGGATGTTCAATGGGACTTCTACGGCAAGAGCTTCTTGCTCGTCAACCTTCTTCTTCAATCCCAGACATTCTGTTCCCTCCCTTTCCCTTTTTCAAAACGGCTCTTCAACTGTGGGGGCTCCAACCTGCCAATGGCTTTCTAACACTCCTTGTGCCATCTTTTAGGAGAGGAAAGGCAGTGGAACAGCTACTCCACAGCTGGCAATGACTGTTTTATAGAAGACATGATTTGTGGTGAGTGTCACCAGCCCCTGACTGCAGAGAACATGGAAAAGGTGAAGAGGTTCAAGAGGGAATTCAGACTCACCTATATACACATTTTCGGTTTGATTTCCTTTCTTAACCACCAACTTTAGCTGATGAAAGAAAAAGAAATAATTTAAATTAAAATGACAACTGGGCAAATAAATTAAAACCCTTTGACTTAATTAAGCTTCCAACCTGAGAGTCCTACAGGAGCAGTATGGATCATCCACCACTGAAAATTCTAACAATTCCCATGATTACAGGAACAATCACATGTCAATGAATCATACTAGGATCTATTCATCTGAAAGTAGGCATGTTAGTGACCACATCTGTAGTTGGCCACACTGCTCTGAGATAGATATATAAGGTACTTCAGTAAAACATCCATTTAAATGGACATTTAAATGGTTGGATATTTAACCCAATGTAGATTTGATAATTTTTAACCAAGTCAAAAATCTACCCATTTTCAAGGATCAGGAGAAGACTTACTTGTAAAAATATACTTCCCACTTTCTCCAATTCACTGCTCCCAGATGTCACTGTGACAAAAAAAAAAAAAAAAGAGAGAGAAAAATAACAAGTGACTGATTGAGGACTGACCCTGAAGACCCCAGTTTTGCAGTTGTCCAGCAGAAGCCATGTGGGGGCAAGTATGAGGGCAGCAAGGTGTACTTCTGGAAAGTCAACTTATCCAGAGCCATGAATTGAAACAGCTACCGAATGTGGGCAGAATACAAAACAGCAGGTGCTGCCTCAACAGTGCCTTCCCCACAGTGGCTGTGTCACAGCCTCTGCACCCCGACCCTGTACCACCCAAATAACCCAGGACTGGTTGTAACTAGTTACCTCCAAATTTCCACTCCATATCTATGAGCTGGTTAATCATCAGAGTCTGACCAATGGCCCACTGAGCAAGGGTGGGAGCATTCTGCTTCCACTGGAACAAAAGCAAAAGCCAAAGTCAATTACAATAGGAAGAATCTCCCCCTCTCCATCCTGCCCCAACACTGCAATATTTAGCATTGACACAGATAGTGGGGAGGGTGCAGAACAAGGGCTCAACCTATATGCACATACCTAGGGATGGAGGAGGGTACAGAGTGGCAGACCACAACATTAATGTTGTATTTTTCATTCCAAGATTTAATCCATCTTGGAATAAAAACTGTGCTGCCATCATACTGGCCCCCACATGGCTTCTACTAGACAATTGCAAAATTGGGGTCTTCAGGGTAAGTTCTCAGTCACTTGTTATTTTTCTTTTTGTCACAGTGACATCTGAGAGCAGTAAACTGGAGAAAGTAGGAGGTATATTTTTACAAGTAAGTCTTCTCCTGATCCATGAAAATGGGCAGATTTTTGACTAGGTCAAATAATGATTAGAGATGCACTGAATAGCGCTGGTTAATGCTGTGCGTATGACACTCGCTTGAAGCCAAATGAAAACCTTAGGCTGGGGAAATGATAATACTGATGGATGGTTTCGGCTTACTTGGCATTTTCCGTTGTTTTCTCTCTTCGTGATATAAAAGCAAGGGGCTGGGCGTGGTGGTTCACGCCTGTAATCCCAGCACTTTGGGAGGCCGAGGAGGGTGGATCACCTGAGGTTGGAAGTTCAAGGCCAGTCTGGCCAACATGGTGAAACCCCGTCTCTACTAAAAATACACAATTTGGCCGGGTGCGGTGGCTCATGCCTATAATCCCAGCACTTTGGGAGGCTGAGGCGGGTGGATCACAACGTCAGGAGATAGAGACCATCCTGGCTAACACGGTGAAACCCCGTCTCCACTAAAAATACAAAAAATTAGCCGGGTGTGGTGGCAGGCGCCTGTAGTCCCAGCTACTC
>NW_012102099.1:618757-620416 GCF_000951045.1 Mandrillus leucophaeus | reverse complement strand
CTACAGGCGCCCGCCACCTCGCCCGGCTAGTTTTTTGTATTTTTTTAGTAGAGACGGGGTTTCACCGTGTTAGCCAGGATGGTCTCAATCTCCTGATCTCGTGCTCCGCCCGTCATAGCCTCCCAAAGTGCTGGGATTACAGGCTTGAGCCACCGCGCCCGGCAGCAAATTTTAATTAAATAAAATTTAAAATTCCATTCCTCAGTCTCACTAGCTATTTCCTGTGTCAAACGATCACACAAGGCCAGGGACCATTGTATTTAACACTGAAGATTACAGACCATTTACATCTGCAGAGAAAGTTCTATCGGATGGCGTTATCCTAGGAAATTAGCTTTCACGCAGTACACCAAGATGGACCAAACAGACTAACCTCTACAATTCACAAGTCACTTTCAGAGGGGATGTCAAAACTTCTCAGAAGCCCTAGGAACACTCCCCTGCGGTGGCCACCTTGTTTTGCTAGGCTCCAATTCCTGAAAACAAAGCCAGCAATCTGGGCTTCTCAATGTTTAACCTGCAGGCTACATCTCCAGTCAGAATTTGGCAACCACTCTCAAATTTTCCACTTTTTAGTTCACCAGAAAATGACTAATTAAAGAATAGGAAGATGCCCACCACCATCAAGGGAAGGCCCTGAACCTATACCCTAAACCCAAGTCCCCACCCCCACCTCACTCCAGAAAAACAATCCTAAAGGCTGTTGTACCGGTAAAATCAACCATATAAACAAAGGGAGGAAATCTTTTATCTCCAAAATCAGAGTGAGCAAGGAAGCCACACAGAATAAAAAAGCCCAGGAAACCGTAGCCATAAAGGCCCTCTGAGAAGGTGGCTACTTCCCAGCCAATCCAATTGGCTCATAACTACCATGAATATAGCTTCTTGGTTTATACTGAATTCAAATCCAATACTTTATTTGACAATCCCAAAACACTGGGCTTTATTATTGTAATTTTTTTTTTTTTTTTTGAGACAGTGAGATGGGGTTTCACTCTATCGCCCAGGCTGAAGTACAGTTGGGCAATCTCAGCTCACCTCCCCCCGCCCGGCGGGATGCTCAAGCAATCCTCCCACCTCAGCCTCCCACACAGCTGGGATTACGACGCCCAGCTAATTTTTTTAATTTTTGTAGGGACAGGGTCTTGCCAAGTTGCCGAAACTGGTCTCAAACTCCTGAACTCAAGCAATCCACCCACCTTGGCCTCCCAAAGTGCTGGGATTACAGACAGGAGCCACCATGCTCAGCTATTATTTTAACTTTATTTACCAGGAAAGATTAAGCATGTTTGGGAGAAAATCTGTCAAATCCAGATAGTCAAGAATTGTACTGCCAAGAATTCACCCAACCAAGCTGCACCCAAAAGCATGCTGAGATATACAAGGGAAGCTCTTTAGCAATGTGGATAGTAGGGACGAAAGGTCATGGAGAGACCAGGAACAGTGGCTCACGCCTATAATCCCAGCACTTTGGGAGGCTGAGGTAGGTGGATCACTTGAGGTCAGTAGTTCGAGACTAGCCTGGCCAACATGGCAAAACCCCATCTCTACTAAAAATACAAAAATTAGCCGGGCATGGTGGCACACGCCTGTATTCCCAGCTACTTGGGAGGCTGAGGCAGGAGAATCGCTTGAACCCAGGAGGCAGAGGTTGCAGTG
>NW_012102099.1:613536-613857 GCF_000951045.1 Mandrillus leucophaeus | reverse complement strand
CTACTAACCTCAAGTGATCTGCCCACCTCGGCCTCCCAAAATGCTAGGATTAAAGGGGTGAGAGCCACCATGCCCGGCGCATTTTTTTTTTTTTTTAATTGTACAACACAATTATTTATCCCTCCAGCAGTGTGAGAGAAGTCAGAGACAACAGAAAAGACTTCACGGTCTTGGGGTTGGAACAACTGGTCTGAGCAATGAGTAAGGCTATGAATTCCTGGAGCAAAAGGCAGGGGAGCGTAATGTCAGGTTGGGCACAGGGGGCAACCACCTAGAGCCCCACAATGCATTATGTAGCCACTATTGCATGTGGTTATGCAA
>NW_012102099.1:607024-609086 GCF_000951045.1 Mandrillus leucophaeus | reverse complement strand
CAGGAGGCAGAGGTTGCAGTGAGCCGAGATGGCGCCACTGCATCACAGCCTGGCGACAGAGCAAGACTCTGTCCCAAAAAAAAAAAAATAGAAAAAACAAAACAAAACAAAACAAAACAAAAAAACAGGCTGGGTACCTGTTACACAATTAGCTGGGAGGCTGAGGCAGGAGAATCATCTGAGCCCAGGAGGTAGAGGTTGCTGTGAGCCGAGATCTTGCCACTGCACTCAAGCCTGGGCAACAGAGCGAGACTCTGTCTCAAAAACAAACAAACAAACAACAACAAAAACAACAAACAAAAACTCAGGTCAGACCATGTCTTTTTTTCTGCTCAAAGCCCTCTACTATCTCCTATTTCACTCACAGTAAAATCCAAAGGTTGTACAATACCCTGCATGCTCTGGCCTCCTCTTAGAACCCCTAGGCTCTCTCCCTTGCTTACTCTGCTATTTTTAGAATATGCCAAGCAGCTTTCTACCCCCCGCCATTTGCCCTTGCCGTTCTCTGCACACAGCTCATCCCTTCACTTCATTCAGGGTTGTGCCTGACTCTTACCTCCTCAGAAAGGATCCCTGACCATTCTATTTTACATTTTTTCTTATTTTTTTTTTTTAAATCTTATTTAAAGTAAGATTTTACCCAGGCTGGACTGCAGTGGTGTAATTACGGCTCACTACAGCCTTGACCTCCTGGGCTTAATGGATCCTCCCACCTCAGGCTCCTAAGTAGCTGGGACTAGAGGCACGCCCCACCATGCTTGCCTAATTTTTAATATTTTTTCTAGAGATAGAGTCTCACTATCTTGCCAGCCTTGAACTCCTGCACTGAAGCAATACTCCTACCTCAGCCTCTCTAAATGCTGGGATTATAGGCATGAGCTGCCAAGCCCAGCTTCATTCTATTTTAAATAGCACTGCCCTTTACTCATACTCCTATAATGCTGTGGAATATTCTGCACTGCATTTATAACTACCCAACTTTATGTTATATATTTATTATCAAGTTTTCCACTAGAACATCAGCTTGATAAGAACAAAGACTAGGCTCATTTTGCCTACTGCTGTGTCCCAAGCTCCGAGAGAAACGCCTGGCAAAGTTTATTGGTTGGCACTCAATAAAAACATGTTGAATGCAAGAATCCTTACAATGGAATGCTATCCAGGCTTTTAAAAAATTATGTAAGGCCAAGTGCTGTCATTCCAGCACTTTGGGAGGCTGAGGTGGGAGGATACTTGAGCCCAGGGGTTCAAGACCAGTCTGGGCAACACAGGAAGACCCTATTCTACAAAATAAAAAAAATTAGCAAGGTATAGTGGCATGGACCTGTGGTCCCAGCTACTCAGAAGGCTGAGGTGGAAGGATGGCTTGAGCCCAGGAGGTTGAGGCTATAGTAAACCATAATTGCATCACTGCACTCCAGCCTATGCAACAGAGTGAGACCTCATTTTTTTAAAAAAAAAAAAAAAAAAAAAGGTAGCTCAGTAGCTCTTGATGGACCAATCTGTATAATATAATGTCAAGAAAAAAAGGAAAGGCACTTATAATCCCAGCACTTTGGGAAGCTGAGGTGAGAGGACTGCTTGAGGCTAGGAATTTGAGACTAGCCTGGGCATCATAGCAAAACCCTGCCTCCACAAAAAAATAATAAAAAATTACTTGGGTGTGGTGGTGCACACCTGTAATCCGGCTGCTCAGGAGGCTAAGATAGGATGATCACTTGAGCCCAGGAGTTTGAGGCTACAGTGAGCCATGATGGCACCACTGCACTCCAGCCTGGGTGACAGAGCAAGACTCTATCTCTAAAAATAAATAAATAAAAATAAGTGTTACTTTGGCCGGGCGTGGTGGCTCACGCCTGTAATCCCAGCACTTTGGGAGGCTGAGGCGGGTGGATCACATGAGGTCAGGAGTTTGAGACCAGCCTCGTCAACACGGTGAAACCCCGTCTCCACTAAAAATACAAAAATTAGCTGGGCATGGTGGCACACACCTGTAGTCCCAGCTACTTGGGAGGCTGAGGCAGGAGAATCACTTGAACCCGGGAGGCAGAGGTTACAGTGA
>NW_012102099.1:602501-605419 GCF_000951045.1 Mandrillus leucophaeus | reverse complement strand
TTTTTTTTTTTTGAGACATGGAGTCTTACTCTGTCCCCCCGACCAGAGTGCAGTGGCGCGATCTTGGCTCACTGCAACCTATGCCTCCCAGATTCAAGTGATTCTCCTGCCTCACCCTCCCAAGTAGTTGGGACTATAGGTGCATGCCACCACGCCCAGCTAATTTTTTGTATTTTTCGTAGAGACTAGGATGGTCTTGATCTCCTGACCTCACGATCCACCCACCTCAGCCTCCCAAAGTGCTAGGATTAAGGTGTGAGCCACCGTGCCCGGCCTCTTTGTGAACTCCTGACCTCAGGTGATCCACCCACCTCGGCCTCCTAAAGTGCTGGGACTACAGGCGTGCGCCAATGCACCCAGCAACAGGCACCAATTTTCACCAGAACTGTTGCCTTAGCTAAACCCTCAAAGCTGTCAAACAATATGAAGGACAAAACAAATGGAAGTGAGGGCGAGGATTTCAGCTTTGCCAAGACAGGTGGAAAAACAGCAAACATTGTTCTTATTCAGTGTACAAATGGGAGCCCAAGGAATGGACACAGGCTTGGTGAAAACTCCCGGAGAAGGAAGCAGATGGGAGAGGATGGAGAGCTGCTTTCATCCAGTCATTACTGACCCCGAAGGCTGACCAGCTGAAGCCACCCTGTAAGGCTCACAGAGATGCTGGGAAACATCAACGAACTGAACAGACAACAATCTCTGCCCTTATGAGGCTTCCATTCTACTGGCAGGAGAAAGACCACAGCAATAACGTAACACATAAGCCACACAGGGTATGAGAAGGGGGAGGCTAGGCACAGTGGTTCACGCCTGTAATCCCAGCACTTTCGGAGGCCAAGGCAGGTAGATCTCAAGGTCAGGAGTTCAAGACCAGCCTGGCCAACATGGTGAAACCCCATCTCTACTAAAATACAAAAATTAGCCGAGCATGGTGGTAAGCGCCTGTAATCCCAGCTACTCGGGAGGCTGAGGCAGGAGAATCGCTTGAACCCAGGAGGCAGAGGTTGCAGTGAGCCGAGATCATGCCATTGCACTCTAGCCTGGGCAATATAGTATGACTCTGTCTCAAAAAAGAAATAATAATAAAACTGCCCTCCCGCCAAAACAAAAAAAGAAAGAAGGGGGAAAGTGTCATGGAGAAAAATAGTAGGGTGGCGCATGGGACAGGCAGTCCTGGGGAATTTAGTTCAACGTTTGATTAAATACCACTTATGACTACACTTCATTGCTGATTATTCTTTTTTGTGTGTGTGGCTACAAAGAACTCACTGGGGAGTGGGGAAGGGGAGTTACCTCCTTTTTATAAAAATAAAATAAAATAAAATAAAAATCAGTTATGGATCACCCACAGGGGCCAGATATCTTGCTAAGTATCAAAATAAAAATAGGGCCAGGCATGGTGGTTGTAATCTCAGCACTTTGGGAGGCCAAGGCAAGTGGATCACCCGAGGTGAGGAGTTCGAGACCAGCCTGGCCAATATGGTGAAACTCCGTCTCTGCTAATAATACAAAAAATTAAGGCCAGGCACGGTGGCTCACGTAGTCCCAGCACTTTGGGAGGCTAAGGTGGGTGATCACGAGGTCAGGAGTTTGAGGTCAGCCTGGCCAATATGGTGAAACCTCGTCTCTACTAAAAATACAAAAATTAGCCAGGCATGGTGGTGCATGGCTGTAGTCCCAGCTACTCAGGCGGCTGAAGTAGAATAATCGCTTGAACCCGGCAGGTGGAGGTTGCAGTGAGCCGAGATCGCACCACTGTACTCCAGCCTAGGCAATAGAGCGAGATTCCATCTCAAAAAAAACACAAAACAACAACAAAAAGAATTAGCCAGGTGTGGTGGCACATGCCTGTAATCTCAGCTACTCAGGAGGCTGAGGCAGCAGAATCTCTTGAATCCGAGAGGCAGAGGTTGCAGTGAGCCGAGATCACGCCACTGCACTACAGCCCGGGCAACAGAGTGGGACTCCATCTCAAAAAAATAAGTAAATAAAAATAAATAAATAAATGAAATAAAAACAGGCAGCCAAGCAGGGTGCGGAGGTCGAGGCTACAGTAAGCAGAGATTGTGCCACTGCACTCCAGCCTGGGCAACACAGCCAGACCCAGTCTCAAAACAAAACAAAACAAAACATAAATAATAAAAAAACAGGCAGCCAGGCATGGTGGCTCATGCCTATATCCCAGCACTTTGGGAGGCTGAGGCAGGTGGACTGCTTGAACTCAGGAGTTCAAGACCAGCCTAGGAAACACGGCAAAACCCTATCAAAAATACAAAAATTAGCTGGGAGCGGTGGCATGCGCTTGTGGTCCCAGCTGCGTGGGAGGCTGAGGTGGGAGGCTCACTGAAACTCAGGAAGTCAAGGCTACAGTTAGCAGAGACTGTGCCACTGCACTCCAACCTGGGCAACACAGCCAGACCCAGTCTCAAAAAAACAAACAAACAAAAAGAATAAAATAAAATAAAAAAACAGGCGGCCAGGCGTGGTGGCTCATGCCTATATCCCAGCACTTTGGGAGGCTGAGGCAGGTGACTGCTTGAACTCAGGAGTTCAAGACCAGCCTAGGAAACATGGCAAAACCCTGTCTCTACCAAAAATACAAAAATCAGCCAGGAGTGGTGGCACGCACCTGTGGTCCCAGCTACTTGGGAGGCTTAGGTCGGAGGCTCGATGGAGCTTAGGGATCAAGGCTGCAGTGAGCTGTGATCACGCCACTGTACTCCAACCTGGGTGACAGAGCGAGACTCTGTCTCAAAAAAAATTAATTATGGCCGGGCGCGGTGGCTCACGCCTGTAATCCCAGCACTTTGGGAGGCCGAGGCAGGCGGATCATGAGGTCAGGAGATCGAGACCATCCTGGCTAACATGGTGAAACCCCGTCTCTACTAAAAATGCAAAAAATTAGCCGGGTGAGGCGG
>NW_012102099.1:595101-597121 GCF_000951045.1 Mandrillus leucophaeus | reverse complement strand
AAATAAATAAATAAAATAAATAAATAAAATAAAAAGGGGCCAGACGCGGTGGCTCACGCCTGTAATCACAGCACTTTGAGAGGCCAAGGTGGATGGACTGCCTGAGCTCAGGATTTCGGGACCAGCCTGGGCAACACAGTGAAACTCCGTCTCTACTAAAATACAAAAAATTAGCTGGGCGTGACGGCATGGGCCTGTGATCCCAGCTACTTGGGAGGCTGAGACAGGAGAATCGCTTAAACTCAGGAGGCAGAGGTTGCAGTGAGCAGAGACTGTGCCACTGCATTCCAGCCTGGGCAACAAGCGAGACTCTGTCTCAAATAAATAAATAAAATAAAATAAAACAAAATGCCAAAAAAAGATCAGTACTTTACAAAGTTTTTACTTGACTCTCCACCTGCCAAGAAGAAAAAAAGAAACCAAAAAGTTCCATCATTAACTATGCTTCACAGATACTGGTTAAGCAGGTTTCTTTACTGCAAGACTTTTCAGAACCTGAGATGTGTCAATGTGTGCTTGAATCTCCAGGGTTCCAAGGCTGGGGTTGAGGGGAGAGTATTTTGGACTCTGGATACACCAATTTGAGGAAGACTGATCTGGTGGTTTCTTGGGGCCACTTCAGCTCTAACAAACTGTACTTCTACAATAACAGCTTGTTGCACAGGCAGGACCAGGCTAAAGGGAAAGGACAGTGATGAGGGCCTGGAGGCTCTTACATTGCAGATTAGATTAGGAAAGGCCTTGAATACCAAACTGAGGCCTACAGACTTCATTACGCAAGGTAAACAGTTGAGAGGAGCAGCATGATCCAAGCTGTGCTGTAGTAAGTGTGCTCCAGGGCAAACTGCAGTCTGGATGGGAGAATGGAGGTGGAGATGTAACTGCCACAACTAGACATGCAGGGCTAAGAAACTGTTCTGGGATGGCAGCCTTTGGGACTAGAAAGAAGGAATGCACAAGGACAAATGATAAGAAGGGGCCAGGAAGGCCGGGGGCAGTGGCTTACACCTGTAATCCCAGCACTTTGGGAGGACAAGGCGGGGTGGATCACCTGAGGTCAGGACTTCGAGACCAGCTTGCTCAACAAGGTGAAACCCCATCTCTAATAAGAATATAAAAAATTAGCCAGGCATGGTGGCGAGTGCCTGTAATCCCAGCTACTCAGGAGGCTGAGACAGGAGAATCGCTTGAACCTGTGAGGTGGAGGTTGTAGTGAGCCAAGATGGTGCCACTGCACTCCAGTGTGGGCAACAAGAGCAAAACTCCATCTTAAAAAAATAAAATAAAATAAAATAAAATAAAATAAAATAAAATAAAATAAAACTTAGAAGGCTTTGGGACATTAACTAGCCCAGACATACATTCACATCCTCATTATTAGGTAAAAGTTTTATCCCATAATTTAAAATAAAGGAATAGGACTGATCACTAGCTGCTCTATCAATAAATAAAGGCCATAATAGCTGGGCACAGTAACACGCCTATAATCCCAGCTACTTGGGAGGTTAAGACAGGAGAATCATTTCAGCCAAGGACTTCAAGACCAGCCTGGGCAACAGAGCAAGACCCTGGCTCAACAAAAGTCCCAACAAAACAAAGGTTACAGTTGAGCAAACACTGTGTTAAGTACTTTACAGGCATTCGTCCATTCATTCCTAACACCATAATAAGTTGCTATTATTATTCTACTTTTCAGATAAGAAACTGAGGTTCTACAAGGCTGAATTGTCCAGGACCAAATGGCTACATTCAGTGATGGGACCAAAACTCAAATCAGAGTGAGCCTGAAAAGCCTATCTCTTCATTGGTATGTTGAGTTCCTCAATTTCCTCTATATCTATAGAAAATGACCTACTATAGGCCAGGCACAGTGGCTCACACCTGCAATCCCAGCACTTTGGGAGGCTGAGGTGGGCAGATCACCTGAGATCAGGAGTTTGAGACCAGCCTGGCCAACATGGTGAAACCCCGTCTGTAGTAAAAATACAAAAATTAGCCGGGCATGGTGGCACATGCCTGT
>NW_012102099.1:591296-592821 GCF_000951045.1 Mandrillus leucophaeus | reverse complement strand
AATTAATTAAAAACAGGCTTAAATAGTGACCCTACTGCCAAGTTATCTGTAATCTCAGCTAGGAGATAACACCTAATAAAAATGACAATCATAACATTAGCAGCAGTACGCTACCACTTAGAGAAGTGAGCACCTTGTTACATTTATTATCTTTATCCTTGTAATAAAAGTATAAGTCTACTATTAGTTCTCAGGTACCATTAGGTCTCCGAGCTGTTAAATCCTTGGTGAGTAAGCAAGCACAGGAGGGCCACCCAGCAGCCACGTGCTGGACTGGAATCCTATCGAGATCCTGATGGGAACTCACTCCAAACAAACAAAATACAGGAGACAATGGGGAAATTAATACTGACCTTGTATTTTCCTTTTAGATATGATAATGGCATTGTAGTTTGATAAGGGGGAAATTTCTTTTTTTTTTAGAGATAGATAAGTAAGTATTCAGGAATAAAATGATATGTCTGATACTGCCTTTAACATAATCCAGTTTGCACTGGGCATGTTGCCCACACCTGTAATCCCAGCTACTCAGCAGGCTGAGGTGGGAGGATTGCTTGAGGCCAGGAGTTGAGACCAGCCCAACCAACAAAGCAAGACCCCCACATCTCTAAAACTAAACTAAACTAAAGTAATCCAGTTCAGACAGCAGTGAGAAGCCATGGGTGGGGTCCACATGAATCAATCTGGCCATGGGTTAGTCACTTTTGAAGGGTTTTCTTTGGTTTGTTTTTTAGAGACAGGGTCTTCCTCTGTTGTGCAAACTGGAGGGCAGTGGTGCAATCATGGCTCACTGCAGCCTGGACTCCTGGGCCCAGGGGATCTTCCTGTCTCAGTGTCTGAAGTAGCTGAGACTACAGGCAAGTAGTTGGGACTGCAGGTGCGCACCACCATGCCCAGTTAATATTTTTTTTATTAGACAGAGTCTCACTGTCACCCAGGCAGGAGTGCATGGTGTAATCTTGGCTCACTGCAACCTCTGCCTCCCAGGTTCAAGCAATTTTCATGCCTCATCCTCTCAAGTAGCTGGGGTTACAGGCATGTGCCATCACGCCCGGCTCATTTTTGTATTTTTAGTAGAGACAGGGTTTTGCCATGTTGGCCAGGCTGGTCTCAAACTTCTGACCTCAAGTGATCCGCCTGCCTCAGCCTCCCAAAGTGCTGGGATTACAGGCATGAGTCACCATACCTGGCCATTGTTTTTCCATTTTTTGTAGAGGTAGGGTCTCACTATGTTGCCCAGGCTGTTCTCCAACTCCTGGCCTCAAGAGATTCTCCCCCTTTGACTTCCCAAAGTGCTGGTATTACAGGCATGAGTCATTGTGCCTGGCTGAAGTCAGGTGTTTTAAAGAATTATATACTAAATAGTACAAGAAAAACATTTCTTAAAAAAGGCAAAAAAGGCCAGGCGCAGTAACTCATGCTTGTAACCTCAGCACTTTGGGAGGCTGAGGTAAGTGGATCACCTGAGGTCAGGAGTTTGAGACCACCCCGGCCGATATAGTAAAACCTCCTCTCTACCAAAAAA
>NW_012102099.1:585950-591246 GCF_000951045.1 Mandrillus leucophaeus | reverse complement strand
AAAAAAAAAAAAAAAAAGCCAGGCCTGTTGGTGGGCGCCTGTAATGCCAGCTACTCAGGAGGCTGAGGCAGGAGAATTGCTTGAACCTAGGAAACGGAGGTTTGCAGTGAGCCGAAATCATGCCACTGCACTCCAGCCTGGGCGACGGAGCAACACTTTGTCTCAAAAAAAAAAAAAAAAAATTAGCTGAGTGTGGTGGCGCACATCTGTACTCCCAACTATTTGGGAGGCTGAGGCAGGAAAATCGCTTGAACTCAGGAGGTGGAGGTTGCAGTGAGCCAAGATCACACTACTGCACTCCAGCCTGGGTGACAGAGTGAGAATCCATCTCAAAAAAAAGAAAATAAATAATAATTAATAAAAATACAAATACGAAAAATTAGCCAGGCGTGGTGGTGCATGCCTGTAGTTCCAGCTACTCAGGAGACTGAGGCAGAAGAATTGTTTGAACCCGGGAGATGGAGGTTGCAGTGAGCCAGGATTCGAGATCTTGCCACTGTACTCCAGTCTGAGTGACAAGAGCAAAACTCTGTCTCCAAAAAACAAACAAAAAAAAGGATACAGTGTACAGTGTGGTAGGGAGCATAGATGAGGAAGACAGGAAAGACTGGGGACAGGGACACTAGACAGAGGTCTCCCGAAAAATTAGTGCCCATAGCAGGTGTTTGGTCGACAGGTCTCAGCCCTCAGATAAACCCATTTCCAAAGATGAAGGCTAGAGAATGAGAATAATGACTTATGGTTCTGGATGGGCATGGTGGCTCATGCCTGTAATCCCAGCGCTTTGGAAGGCGTGGCCGGCAGATCACCTGAGGTCAGGAGTTCAAGACCAACCTGGCCAACATGGTGAAACTTGGTCTCTACTAAAACTACAAAAATTAGCCAGGCATGGTGGTAGGCACCTGTAATCACAGCTACTCAGAAGACTGAGGTAGAAGAATCACTTGAACCCGGGAGGTGGAGGTTGCAGTGAGCCGAGATCGCACCACTGTATTCCAGCCTGGGTGACAGAATGAGACTGTCTCAGAAAAAAAAAAAAAAAAAAAGGCTTGTGGTTCTGCACTTTAGGTACCATGTTGGTCAGGCTGGTCTCGAAATACTCACATTTGTGAGTAAGAAGAGGTTGTAACGATGTTCACTGTGGCGTTGTTTCTAAGGGTGAGATGTGAGAACAATGGAAATATCCAACAACAGGAAATAGATTAAAAGGAGATATATTCAGTCTATGGGATATTACAGCCACCTAAAGAATGAAGGTGATGTCACCAGGTATGATGAAAAAAATGTGAGTTCCAGGACACGTTTTACGGTTTGCTACCATTTATGAAAACAAAGCTACATAAATGTATATGACATTAGTGTACATAAAAATATAAAAGGCTATAGTCCAAAATTATATTGTGATTATCTCTAGGGACGAGAGTAGGAAGAGAGTAAAAGGGGATTTTTACTTTTGACTCTCTATAGCTCTGTACTGTTTTTAACAGTTTAAAATGAAAATTTATTCCTCCTGGTGCAATGGCTCACACCTGTAATTCTAACACTTTGGGAGACTGAGGCGGGCAGATCACTTGAGCTCAGGAATTTGAAACCAGCCTGGCCAGCATGGCAAAACCCCATCTCTACAAATAATAATAATAATAATAATACCAAAAATAGCTGGGTGTGGTGTTGCACGCCTGTAGTCCCAGCTACTCTGGAGGCTGACATGGGAGGATCACTTAAGCCTGGGAGGCGGAGGTTGCAGTAAGCTGAGATCGTGCCACTGCATTCCAGTGTGGGCAACAGAGCAAAAGCCTGTCTCAAAAAAAAAAAAAAAAAAAAAAGTATTCCTATATAAAAAGACTTTGGCTGAGTGCAATGGCTCACGTCTGTAATCCCAGCACTTTGGGACGCCAAGGCGGGCAGATCACGAGGTCAGGAGTTCAAGACCAGCCTGGCCAACATAGTGAAACCCCATCTCTACTAAAAATACAAAAATTAGCCAGGGTTGGTGGCACTTGCCTGTACCTGTAATCCCAGCTACTCGGGAGGCTCAGGCAGGAGAAGCACTTGAACCCGGGAGGCGGAGGTTGCAGTGAGTAAAGATTCCGCCATTGCACTCCAGCCTAGGCGACAGAGCAAGACTTCATCTCAAAAAAACAAACAAAAAAAAGACCTCATGGCCAGGTGCAGTGACTCACTCCTGTAATCCTACCACTTTGGGAAGCCGAGGTGGGTGGATCACCTAAGGTCAGGAGTTCGAGACCAGCCTGTCCAACATGGTGAAACCCCGTCTCTACTAAAAATACAAAAAATTAGCTGGGTGTGGTGGTGGGTACCTATAATCCCAGCTACTTGGGAGGCTGAGGCAGGAGAACCACTTGAACCCGGGAAGCAGAGGTTGCAGTGAGCCAAGACCGTGCTATTGCACTCCAGCCTGGGCAACAAGATTGAAACTCCATCTCAAAAAAAAAAAAAAAGAAGAAGGCAAGAATCACATAAAAACGAGGCTCAGAAAATTTCACAGTTGAAAATCTCTGGAATGTTCTGGTTCAAGCCCCCCGAACCTCAGGAGCACAATACAGGGCAAAAGGAAGAAACTTCACTAAGACATAGGAAGGTGCCGAACAGAAGCAAACAAATTAAACCCCCAACTTCTAATACACTTGAACTGAAGCTGGGCATGGTGGCTTATACGTGTAATCCCAGCACTTTGGGAATCCATAAGGCAGGAGGACAACTTGACCTAGGAGTTTGAGACTAGCCTGAGTAACATAGAGAGACTCTATCTCTATACACAAAAATCATTAGCCAGGAAGGGTGGTGTACACCTGTGATCCCAGCTACTTGGGGGGTTGAGGCAGGAGGATCACTTGAACCTAGGAGTTTGAGGCTGAAGTGAGCTATGACTGCACCACTGTATTCCAGCTTGGGCAACACAGCAAGACCCTATCAAAAACAAAAAAAATGCTCCATTTAAAAAAATTATTAGATTCAGGCTGGGTGCAGTGGTTCATGCCTGTAATCCCAGCACTTTGGGAGGCTGAGGCGAGCAGATCACAAGGTCAAGAGATCACGACCATCCTGGCCAACATGGTCTCTACTAAAAATACAAAAATTAGCTGGGCGTGGTAGCGCGTGCCTGTAATCCCAGCTACTTGAGAGGCTGAGGTAGGAGAATCACTTGAACCCGGATGGCAGAGGTTGCAGTGAGCCAAGATTGCACCACTGCACTTCAGCCTGGTGACAGAGAGACTCCATATCAAAAAAAAATAAAAATAAAAATACTAGATTCAAGGGACATTGTCGAGCTGCTATAAAAGTTTCCAAGTGCTTATTCTCAATTTCTGTCCTTATTAGAGACAGGACAAGAGGACATTCTCGGAACAGAACCCAGGATACAGACTGAACTTTTGAGTTGCGCTGCGCCACAGGGCACTGCTATTCCACTATACTATGTTCACCTGTTACACGGGCTCCCTTGAGAGACTGAGTCCCACACACATCTGGCTCATTACCGAACACTATGGCTCAGTCCACAGAGCATGCTTCAATGACTCCATGGACTAAAGGAATGTTCAAGTTAATGTCTCTGGCCACAGCTGCTAAGAGAGGTTACTCACCATTTGGAACCAGGAGGAGGCTTTTCACAATGCTTCTGAGGGAGCTGAGACTGATACGATTGGTGGTGGCAAATTCAGAGAGCTGAGCCAGAAACCTTTCCACCTGCAGTGAGGGAACAATGAAAACCTGGGCCTTCACTTTTTAAGCATCTCAGGGACCACGGACCCACTCTTCCTAACATGGAATGTTCTATTTACCTCTTTTGGCTCAGTTAGGAAGTGGAAAAGCACCTCTGTCAGGGCTGAGAACTGCTGTGAAGGAAACAACACAGAACATCAGTACAATTTCTACTGCTGGGTCAGCATGCCCCACCCCAGGCAACTGCAGAGACTTGAGAGGGAAGAACAGTAACAGCCAGGTGTTATGCCTGTTCTGATCATCCTAGTTACAAATGTTCACAATCCCACCACCGTGTCAATATACGTGTGTCACTACATCATCTGAAAAACACGTTTATTGGGATACTTGGGAAACATGTATTGAGAGACTGTGAGCATACGCACTCAGAAGCACACATATATCTCTAGGACACAGACACACACAGACAGACATACACACACACATGCACAAAGGGAAAATCACCAGAAAATTAAAAGCGGTTACCACTTTGGATGATTTTTGTTTTCTTCTGTTTTACCTATTCATATTTTCTTTTTCTTTTTTTTTTTTTTTTGTTTCCCTGAGATAGGGTCTCTCTGTTGCCCAGGTTGGAATGCAGTGATGCAATCTCGGCTCACTGCAACCTCTGCCTCCTGGGCTCAAGCGATCCTCCCACCTCAGCCTCCAGAGTAGCTGGGACTACAGGCATATGCCACCACACCTGGCTAATTACTTTTTTTAATGTAAAGACAGGATCTCACTTTGTTGCCCAGGATTGTCTCCAACTCCTGGGCTCAAGCAATCTACCCACCTGAGCCTCCCAAAGTGCTGGAATTACAGGCATAAGCCATGCACCTGGCCTCATATTTTCTTGGGTTCCCCCCACCCATAAACATCTCATTACTTGTGTAAGACAACAATAAATTGTAACACTTTATTATGCACCTAGAACAGACTCTTACAGTTTTGTGTGTCTTAATCTTTTCTCTTTACTGGTACTGTGCTGTTAGGAACTGAATGTTTGTGTCTTCCCCAAATTCATATATTGAAGCTCTAACTTCTGTTGTGACAATATTTGAAGACAGGGCCTTTTAGATGATAACGGTTAAATGAGGTCATAGAGACCATCACCCCATAGGGCTGGGGGCCCTTATTTTGATTTTATTTTATTTTTTAGATAGAGTCTCACTCTGTTGCCCAGGCTGGAGTGCAGTGGTGTGATGTCGGCTCACTGCAACCTCCACCTCCCGAGTTCAAGCAAGTCTCCTGCCTCAGCCTCCCGAGCAGCTGGGACTACAGGTGCCTGCCACCACACCTAGATAATTTTTATACTTTTAGTAGAGACAAGTTTCACCATATTGGCCAGGCTGGTCTCGAACTCCTCACCTCAAGTGATCCACCTGCCTCGTCCCCGCAAAGTGCTGGGATTATAGGCATGACCCACCGTGCCCAGCCCAGGGCTGGGGCCTTACAAGAGGAAGAGGCCAGGTGCAGTGGCTCACGCCTGTAATCCCAGCATTTTGGGAGGCCAAGATGGGAGGATTGCTTGAGGCTGTGAGTTTGAGATCTGCCTGGGCAACATAGCAAGACC
>NW_012102099.1:582364-584900 GCF_000951045.1 Mandrillus leucophaeus | reverse complement strand
CCCGTCTCTATTAAGAATACAAAAATTAGCTAGTCATGGTAGTGCGCACCTGTAATCCCAGCTACTCGGGAGGCTGAGGCAGAAGAATTGCTTGAACCTGGGAGGCGTAGGCCGCAGTGAGCTGAGATCGTGCCACTGCACTCCAGCCTGGGTGACAGAGCGAGACTCCGTTTCAAACAACAACAATAACAAACCCAGTGTGTATGGCATAGTGGGGAAAACCTGGATGCCAGGGTTTAAAAGACCCAGTTGAATCAGTGTTCTCCATTGACTACTCTTGTGAATTTGGTCAAGTCATTTAGCCTCTGTGTCCCAGTCCTCATGAGGAAAACAAAGGTAGTAATACACAGCTTCCAATACTAAGAGTGACACATGCAGAGCCTCTAGCACAGAGCCAGGCTGGAAGCTAAACAAATGATAGCTACAATTAGAGCCATAATTAGAGTCACTATACCATTTGATCCACCTTCTAGAAGCAATATATAAAAAAAGAAAAAGATTACAGGCAGATACTTCAGCTTAAAACCCCCAAAGTTGTATGTGTAGTATGTTAAATGCACCTATCCCTTCTGCTGTGACACATTAAACTCTACACATCTGTCAGGGCTTTGCATTATTTTATTCGAAAATGTATTCTATTTTAAAAGAAAATGAAACTGGGTGTGGTGGCTCATGCCCACAATCCCAGCACTCTGGGAGGCCAAGGTGAGAGGATCACTTGAGGCCAGGAGTTTGAGAACAGCTTGGGCAATATAGCGAGAACCTGTCTGCACAAAAAAATTTAAAAATTAGCCAGACAAGGTGGCATGCTCCTGTAGTCCTAGCTACTCAGGAGGCTGAGGCAGGAGGATTGCTCGAGCCCGGGAGTTCCAAGCTGCAGTGAGTTATGCTCATACCACTGAACTCCAGCCTGGGTGACAGAACAACATCCTAGTTCAAAAAATAAAAATAAAAAATAAAGTAGCCAGGTGTGGTGGTATGCACCTGCAGTTCTAGCCACTCTGGAGGCTAAGGTGGGAGGATTGCTTGAGCCCAGGAGCTTGAGGCTGCAGCGAACTATGATTGCGCCACTACAATCCAGCCTGAGCGACAGTGCAAGAATGTGTTATTGATCCCTCATCCCTATCTCTCCCTTCCCAAACCCTCCTTATCCTCCAAAGCCCTGCCAAGAAACCATGACACTCCCAACAAGAAAGGGAGCTACCCAGATTCTCAACTTCTGAGGCTGCTCTCTAAAAACTCACCTGGGGCCACCTAGAATTTTCAACCCTGATAAGGAACACAAACGTGTCTTAGAAGAGAAGGTTCCTTATACGGCATTGCAGCTTCACAGTAACTTAAATATTGTAACTGCACAGTAAGTATTTGCTGAATAAATCTTTCCTAAACACTCCCCCCATGCTTTGCCTTTGCAATTGTATAGGTGCCTCCCTCTGGAATGCTCACCCACCCATGACTATCTATGCATGCGTCTCAAAATCTTAAGGATTCTCCCCAGTAAACTTAGGAAGAGATGCACAAGGTCATTCCAGATTAGAGAAATGCAAATCAGTAAAACCAGAAGATACTATTTTTCACTTATCAGATCTGCAAACCCAAAAGTTTGACTAGGACACCAGTGCTGGTGAAAGTACAAGAAAGCAGACAGGCTCCTGCATGACTGATGAAAGGATACACTGGGGTGACCTTTCTAGAGGGCAATTTCGCAACGTGCATCTAAGTTGCATTTTTTTGAGGCAGAGTGTGGCTCTGTCACCCAGACTGGAGTACAGTGGCGCAATCATGGCTCACTGGAGCCTCCAACCTCTTGGGCTGAAAGCAATCCTCCCACCTCAGTCTCCTGAGTAGCTGAGATTACAGGCACATGCCACCACATCCACCCTGGGCTAACTTTTTTTTATTTTGTAGAGACAGGGTCTCACAATGTTGTCCCAGCTCATCGGGAGCTCCTGAACTCAAGCAATCCTCCTGCCTCACCCTCCCTAAGAACTGGGATTATAGGTATGACCGACCACAGCCAACCGGCATCTAATTTTTAAATGATTATACCCCTGGACCTAGTAATTCCATTCCATAAAGTATATCCTTCAGGTATGTTCCAAAACGTAAATGTTTTGGCAAGTCACAGTGGCTCATGCCTGTAATGCCAACACTTTGGGAGGCTGAGGCAGGAGGATCGCTTGAGCGCAGGAGACAAGCATTATGTTCAGGCAACATAGTGAGAGCCCATCTCTACAAATCATAATGCATTTAAATTAAAAAAGAAAAAAGAAGGCCAGACGCAGTGGCTCACGCCTGTAATCCCAGCACTCTGTGACACCGAGGCAGGCGGGTCACCTGAGGTCAGGAGTTTGAGACCAGCCTGGCCAACACGGTGAAACCCTGTCTCTACTAAAAATACAAAAATTAGCTGGGCATGGTGGCAGGCGCCTATAGTCCCAGCAGAATTACTTGAATCTGGGAGGTGGAGGCTGCAGTGAGCTGAGACTGCACCACTGCACTTCAGCCTGGGCAAGAGAGTGAGACTTCATCTCAA
>NW_012102099.1:578411-579801 GCF_000951045.1 Mandrillus leucophaeus | reverse complement strand
AAAAAAAAAAAAAAAAAAAAAAATTTAAAGGATACCCATAAATATGCTGGCAAATTAAGACTTTTTTCTATAAAAATCAGTAAGAAACTATTTTTTGTTTGTTTTTTGAGACACAGTCTCTCTGTGTCACGCAGGCTGGAGTGCAGTGGTGCGATCATGGCTCACTGCAACCTCTACCTCCTGAGTACAAGTGATTATCCTGCCTCAGCCTCCTGAGTAGCTGGGATTATAAGCATGCACCACAATGCCCAGCTAATTTTTGTATTTTTAGTGGAGACAGGGTTTCACCATTTGGCCAGGCTGGTCTTAGACTGCTGTCCTCAAGTGATCCACCTGCCTCGGCTTTCCAAAGTGGTTGGATTACAGGCATGAGCCACTGCGCCCGGCGGTAAGAAACTATTAAAATGATTTCTAGAGATAAGAAAAATAAACATTTGATTTTTAAGAGATGGGGGTCTCACTCTTTCACTCAGGCTGGAGTACAGTGGGGTGATCATCATAGCTCACTGCAGCTTCCAATTCCTAGGCTCCTGCCTCAGCCTCCTGGGTTGCTCTGGGATTACAGACATGCTGCACCATATCCAGCTTATTTCACTTTGATATCTTTGTATACTGTTTGAATTTCCTGTCTATTACTTTCATTTCCAGCTTGGTGAAAGGATTGTGGGCCACTTGCTTGTCTTCTCTTTTATACTTTTCTGAGTTTACTCTCATTCTAAAATGATTAACTTAAAATCCTGCCTATTATCAGACTCCATATTACCTAGGACTGGCCACGGGCATCAGAGGGCACATCTATGATGTGCATTTTGGTACTATCTGCTTCTTCATTTTATGACCTGTTGTAGAAGATCACAACTTCCCCAGGACAAAAGGCCTTGACCATCAAATATTCCTAAGTCCCACCAGGTTTAGTGGCTATTTGGTTTATGGTAGGCATTCAGGTAAACACCCACTTAATGAGCAATAAATGGTAATGAGGAGGTTCACACAACGATTCCTTTACTCCTTGAGGCCTACACTTCAGAATTCAAAACGAATTCAGCTAATAGAGTGGGTACTTGGAGAAGTCCGATTATCCAACAAAAGACAGAGAAATGGCCCAAATGACTCAAGTAAATAGCTTATCAGGAGAAAGGTTTCTGTACTAACAATAAAGGTAGCAGGGCGCAGTGGCTCACGCCTGTAATCCCAGCCACTTTGGGAGGCTGAGGCGGGCAGATCATGAAGTCAGGAGATCGAGACCATCCTGGCTAACATGGTGAAACTCTGTCTCTACTAAAAATACAAAAAAATCAGCCAGGCATAGTGGCACATGCCTGTAATCCCAGCTACTCGGGAGGCTGAGGCAGGAGAATTGCTTGAACCCGGGAGGCGGAGGTTGCAGTGA
>NW_012102099.1:576025-577906 GCF_000951045.1 Mandrillus leucophaeus | reverse complement strand
AAAAAAAAAAAAAAAAGAAAATTAGCCAGACATGGTGGCACATGCCTAGAGTCCCAGCTAGTAGAAAGGCCAAGGTAGGAGGATCACTTGAGCCTGGGAGGTCGAGGCTGCACTCCAGCCTGGGTGACAGAATGAGACCCTGTCTCAAATTTAAAAAAAAGAAAGAAAGAAAAGAAAAGAAGTCAACTCTGGGTGTAGTAGCTCACACCTATAACCCCAGCACTTTGGGAGGATGAGGTGGGAGGATCCCTTAAGGCCAGGAGGCCCAGATCAAACTAGGCAACATACAGCGACCCCGTTGCTATAAAAAATTAAAAAAATAAAAAATCAGCCTGGTGTGGTGGCACATGCCTGTGGTTCCAGCTACTCAACAGGCTGAGGCAGGACGACTGCTTGAGCCCAGGAGTTCAAGACTGCAGTGAGCCATTATTGTGCCACTGCTCTCCAGCCTTGCGACAGAGTGAGAGCCTGTCTTAAAAAAAAAAAAAAGAAAGAAAAAGAAAATGAGTCAAGTGCTGATCTCAAAGGAAGTGGTTGTATTTTCTACGAATACCAAGCTGGAGGTAATTTTACAGATCATACAATTCAGTATCTTAAAAAAAAAAAAAAACTTTGTTAGTAGCAGAATCTTTTTTTATTCTCCAAATGGATATCTTCCAGAGAATACTGATACATTAACAAGGAAAAGCTAAGCTACCTCCATAGGCTTTGAAGCCAAACACATGATCCTAAATTCCTGGCTCCATCACTTCCTGGCTGCCTGACAGTATTTATTTATTTTCTTGAGACAGGGTCTCATTTTCTCACCCAGGCTGGAGTGCAATGCCATGGTCATAGCTCACTGCAGCCTCAAACTTCCGGGCTTAAGGGATTCTCCTGCCTTAACCACTTAAGTAGCTAGAACTACAGGCACACACCACCACTCAGCTAATTTTCAAAACCGCTGGCCAGGCACAGTGGCTCACGCCTGTAATCCCAGCACTTTGGGAGGCCAAGGTGGGCGGGTTACGAGGTCAGGAGTTCGAGACTAGCCTAGACAACATGGTGAAACCCCATCTCTACTAAAAATAGAAAAATGGGCCGGGCATGGTGGTGCATGCCTGTAGTCCCAGCTACGTGGGAGGCTGAGGCAGGAGAATCACTTGAACCTGGGAGGCAGAGGTTGCAGTGAACCGAGATTGCACCACTGCACTACAGCCTGGGCAATAGTGAGACATCGTCTCAAAGAACGAAAAATGTTTTTGTAGAAATGGGGTCTTGTTATGTTGCCCAGGCTAGTCTTGAACTCCTGGCCTCAAGTGATCCCCCCACCTCTGCCTCCCAAAGTGCTGAGATTATAGGCATGAGCCATCTTGCCTGGCTTTCTGCATGATTTTATTTATTTATTTATTTGAGACATGGTCTGGTCTGTTCTCTGGGCTGGAGTGCAGTGGCATAATCATAGCTAACTGCAGCCTCCAATTTCTGACTCAAGTGATCCTCCCACCTATGCCTCTGGAGTAGCTGGGACTACAGGTGTGTGCCGCCATGCCTGGCTAATTTTTTATCTTATTATAGAGATGGAGTCTTGCTATGTTGCCTAGGCTGGTCTTGAACTCCTGTCTACATGACTTTAAACAGATCAATTTATTTCTCTGAACCATCTTTCTTAACTGTAAAATGGGAATAATAATAGTGCCTTCCTTTTTGTTGTTATGTATAAAACATTTAAAATGTTTTATACATAACGGCCTGGGGCCGGGCGCGGCGGCTCAAGCCTGTAATCCCAGCACTTTGGGAGGCCGAGACGGGCGGATCGCGAGGTCAGGAGATCGAGACCATCCTGGCTAACACGGTGAAACCCCGTCTCTACTAAAAAATACGAAAAACTAGCTGGGCAAG
>NW_012102099.1:575335-575975 GCF_000951045.1 Mandrillus leucophaeus | reverse complement strand
AGCCAGGCATAGTGGCACATGCCTGTAATCCCAGCTACTCGGGAGGCTGAGGCAGGAGAATTGCTTGAACCCGGGAGGCGGAGGTTGCAGTGAGCTGAGGTTGCGCCACTACACTCCAGCGTGGGCGACAGAGCGAGACTCTGACTCAAAAACAAAAACAAAAACAAAAACAGTAAAGGTAAAGGTTTAGAGTATGTTTCAAGGTTAGAAAATGAGTCAATTCCTGGGGATGATGACTCACACCTGTAATCCCAGCACTTTGGGAAGCCAAAGTGGGTATATCGCTTGAGCCTGGAAGTTCTAGACCAGTCTGGGCAACATGGCAAAATCCCATTTCTTCAAAAAATACAAAAATTAGCCAGAGCTGGGCGCCATGGCTCATGCCTGTAATCCCAGCACTTTGGGAGGCTGAGACAGGTGGATTACCTAAGGTCAGGAGTTTGAGACCAGCCTGACCAACACGGTGAAACCCTGTCTCTACTAAAAATACAAAAAAATTTAGCCAGGCACGGGGGCAGGTGCCTGTAATCTCCTACTCAGGAGGCTGAGGCAGGAGAACTGCTTGAACCTGGGAGAAAGAGGTTGCAGTGAGCCGAGATTGTGCCATTGCACTCTAGCCTGGGCAACAGAGCAAGATTCC
>NW_012102099.1:569795-571025 GCF_000951045.1 Mandrillus leucophaeus | reverse complement strand
GAACCTGGGAGGCGGAGCTTGCAGTGAGCTGAGATCCGGCCACTGCACTCCAGCCTGGGTGACAGAGCGAGACTCCGTCTCAAAAAAAAAAAAAATGGTGCCTGGACACATGATGCATGCTCAATATATTAATATCATGCAATAGCTATGTTCATGTAACTGCTCTGTGATTCAGTTTCTTCATCTGTAAAATGTGAATAATAATAAGAGGCTGGGTGCAGTGGCTCATGCCTCTAATTCCATCACTTTGGGAGGCCAAGATGGATCACCAGAGACCATGAGTTCAAGACAAGCCTAGACAACATAGGGAGACCTTGTCTCAATTTAAAATAATAATAATAGCAACTACCTATAAGAGTGATTGCAAGGACTCAATGAGTTAACATACATAAAAGCACTTAGATCCCTATTGTCCAGTGGCCACTTGCCACATAAGCATTTAAAAAGGGCTAATCTGGCTAGGGGTGGTGGCTCACTCCTGTAATCCCAGCACTTTGGGGGGCCAAGGCGGGTGGATCACTCGAGGTCAGAAGTTCGAGACTACCCTGACCAACATGGTGAAACGCCATCCTACTAAAAATACAAGAAAAAATTAGCCGGGCATGGTGGTGCATGCCTGTAATCTCAGCTCCTTGAGTGGCTGAGGCATGACAATCACTTGAACCCCGTAGGCGGAGGTTTCAGTGAGCCGAGATCACACTCCTGCACTCTAGGCTGGGTGACAAAGCAAGACTGTCTTTAAAAAGAAAAGGGCTAATCTACTTTAAGGTGTGCTGTAAGTGTAAAACACCAGATTTAGAAAACTTCGTACCAAAAAGTAAAATATGTCATTGATATTTGTATATGGGTTAGATATTGAAAAATATTTTGATATTGTGGATTAAAGCATGGCATTTTGATCAACGATGAACCACATATAAAATGATGGTCTCATAACATTATAATGAAGCTGAAAGATCCCTGTTACCTAGTGATTGTCACAGCAATCTGCGTCCAGCCATGTTTGTGTTTTAAGCTATGTATTAAGGCCAGGCACAGTGGCTCAAGCCTGTAATCCCAGCCTTTGGGAGGCCAAGACAGGCGGATCACGAGGTCAGGAGATCGAGACCATCCTGACTAACACGGTGAAACCCCATCTCTACTAAAAAATACAAAAAACTAGCCAGGCGAGGCGGCGGGCGCCTGTAGTCCCAGCTACTCGGGAGGCTGAGGCAGGAGAATGGCGTGAAC
>NW_012102099.1:568389-568895 GCF_000951045.1 Mandrillus leucophaeus | reverse complement strand
AAAAAAAAAAAAAAAAAAAAAAAAAAAAAAGTGACAGTAAGCTAAAGTAAACTCATCAAAAAAAGAAAAAAAATTTTTTTAGAAATGGGGTCTCACTATGCTGCCCAGGCTGGAGTGCAAAGGCTATTCACAGGTGGAATCATCGTGTACTACAGCCTTGAAATGCTGGGCTCAAGTAATCCTCCTGTCTCAGCTTCCCAAGTAGTTGGGACTACTGTGGTAGCTCGCCATCACACCCAACTAGAAAGTTTTTTTTTTTTGAGAGTGAGTCTTGCTCCATTGCCCAGACTGGAATGCAGTGGTGCAATCTCGGCTCGCAGTTACATGCTATATAGGTTTGTAGCCTAGGAGCACTGGGCTATATCATATATCCTAGTGTGTAGTACGTTTGTGTAAATAAACTCTAGGATGCTTGGACAGGATGAAATCAGGGCCAGCCATGGTGGCTCACGCCTGTAATCCCAATACTCTGGGAGGCTGAGGTGGGCAGATCACCTGAGGTCAGG
>NW_012102099.1:567243-568339 GCF_000951045.1 Mandrillus leucophaeus | reverse complement strand
GCTTCCCCGGGCCCCCTCGGATTCTCGGGCGCTCCCACTCTCCCTTGGCTTCCTTGGACTCCTGCCAAACATCTATCTCCCTTTGGACCCCACTGCTCCCCAAAACTACTCCTCACGCCCTTAGTCTGTTTCTTCAGTTCCCCAAACTCCTTCAGCCTCATCTAGACTTCCCTCCGTCCCTCTTCTAGGACCCCAAAAGCTCTCCTCGGCCCCAGGACCCCGCAGAAGTTCCGTAGTCCCATATCTGAGACCCCACAAGGACTTTCGGAACCCTCCGCTGGGCCTAAGGCCCCCGGAGATCCCTCGGCTCCCCACACTCTCCTCAGACCCCAGCTCCCCTTAGCCTCGCCTCGAACCCACCTCACACAACCCAAACGCCCACCAGACGCCGCTGTCTACTCTCTCCCAGCTCCGGCGCACCCCCGGACTTCCCCTGCCAGCCTGGGCAACAGAATGAGACTCTGTCTCAAACAAACAAACAAAAATTAATTTCCATTTCTATTTAATTTTTAAATGTGGCTACTACAAAATGCAAAGTTAGAAATGTGGCTTGCAATTTTTTTCTATTGCATAGCTCAAGCTTAGAACCTTCCTGTCATTATAAGTTGTAAATTTGGTTTTTATCTCGCAAACAGCACGACTGTGTGGGAAGTTGTGGGGGGTATGGAGATGAAAGAGAGGGGCCCTACCTCCTGAGAAGTGACAACCTAGTGGGGAAATAGATGTATCTTCCCAGTGGGGGTGAGAAGTGTCATTTTCACCTATGTATTTCAGCAGCCTTGGTGGTATGAAAGGGCATGCCAACCAGCACAGAAGCAGGACGTCCGAGGCTGCCTTGGTTGGGACCTGCAGCCTGAATGGGGAGAAAAGGGCTTTGCTAGCTCCCCTACTATCAAGGATGGGGACCCCCACTGTACACAGTGTATAGGGTTTCTTTCCATGTGAATCCCAGGGACTCTCCTTAACTGGGTGGTTAAGGTGCCATCAGCCTTGCCCCAGTCCCAGCCCCAGCCCCTCAGGCCCACAGAGCCCCAGTGGGGCCTGGCTATTACTGACACTCATGTCACACTGAGATGTAAGACGGCAGCCCAGGCCG
>NW_012102099.1:564391-565808 GCF_000951045.1 Mandrillus leucophaeus | reverse complement strand
GGCTCTGGGGAAGGGCGGGGGCGGCGCGGGCAGACGCGAGGTTTCCTGCCAGCTGTCCCGCTGAGTGACCTTTGGGTACGGCGCTTGGCCTCTCTGGACCTCAGTTTCACCATCTGTGAAAATGATGGCTGGTAGCTGGGGTAGCTCCTTAAATGAGTTAAGCCTCCAGAAATGTTTAACGCAGAGACCGTCACACAAGAGGTCTTCAATCAATGACCAGCTGCTATTATCATCACTGTTATTACGCACTCCACGGATATTTATGACACGCCTACACGATGCCAGACACTGGGGACAGGGAAGGGAACAAAGCAGGCCACGGTGTCCCTCGGAGAGCTGACATCAGAGTAGAGCAGTAGGTCTCAACCTTGGATGGGCATCAGCATCACCCCCAGCATCACCTGGTATTGCCGGGCCCCGCCCCCAGAGGATCTGATTCGAAAGGCCAGGGTGGAGCCTGAGAATTTGCACTTCCAACAAGCACCCAGGGACCACACTTTGAGACCCTGTGGAGTGAAAAAACGGACTCACCAAAGTTTATTCAAAATAGTGCGAAGGCTTTGACTGTGCAGGGCAAGGAGGGTGGTGGTCAGATGGGTGAGGGGAGGTTATTGAGACCATGATCATCACTGCAGCCCCTCAAACACTTTAACCCCCTTGCCCTCTCTTCCCAGGGGCTCCTCACAGTTCCCAGGTGAATATTAGCCTGATCCCCATTGGAAACATGAGAAAATAGAGACATGCTACCCAGAATCTAGGAACTGAACGCCAAGCCTAGGGGCTTCACCTAGCCGGTAAGTCCAGCCTTGAGGGTAAGGAGATAATGCGGAGAAACCTGGAGCAGGGAAATGTGGGAGGTTTGGCTGGCCTTCCTCACCAGCCCTCCTCCTCTCCTCTACCCTTTCCTGAAAATCCCTTCTGTAAAAGTATAAACAAAAATGTGTTCTACCCAAAGGCCAAGCCCATCCCCTTCAGTCATTATATCATTCAACAAATACTGAGTGGCACATGGCTGTGGTCCCAGCTATTCCGAGGCTGAGGCAAGAGGATCACTTGAGATCTTGAGATTGGGGCTGCAGTGAGCCCAGATGGCGCCACTGCACTCCAGCCTGGGCCACAGAGCAAGACCACATCTCCCCGCTACCCGACCCCCGCAAAAAAAAGTCGGCTGTGAGGCAGATACCATGACGTGATAGGCGGTTGGGATCCCACAGTGACACAACCAGATGAACCAGATGCAGTGCCTGGCCTCTGAGAAGTCAGAATTGACCCAGGGAGGCAGACGCCCATGTGTGTGAAAGCATTAAGGGATGCCAAAAAGTAGAAGGAGCTTTAAGAATGTGTACAGGACACAGCCAGAGTTTGGAGTACCTGGAAGAGAATAAACCTTTGGGTTACAAACAGACAGGGAGTGAAC
>NW_012102099.1:561948-562684 GCF_000951045.1 Mandrillus leucophaeus | reverse complement strand
CTGAACCCAGGAGGCGGAGCTTGAAGTGAGCTGAGATCGAGCCACTGCACTCCAGCCTGGGCGACAGAGGGAGACTCCGTCTGGGAAAAAAAAAAAAAAATAGTTTGAGGTGCAAATAATAACAACCATTTTAAGTGCTCACTTTGTGCAGTGCTTTATTTTAAGCACTTGAATACACACTGTGTATAATGATAATAGTACTTTGCATTGTCTACTGATTGTTGCTCATATAATTTTTTCTTTTTTGTGTGTGCTGAAAACCAGGAATGAACCATTATTTCTATTTTAATGTTTACCATAATGTGTTATTGCTGTCATTTACACATCTGTCTCCTCTACTTACTAATTATTTTGTCTCAGGCAAATGACTAACCTTTCAGTGCTTCTATTTCTTTATTTATTTATAAAATGGAGATGATAATATAACCTTCTCGAAAAGATGAAACAAGATAATGCTTAGAAAGCATTTAGCACAGCAACTGGACCATGGTAACAGCTCAGTAACTGCTTGGTGTTATTAATATTTCAGGTTTTCAATCTTATAAAAAGAATATGACAGTAAACATTCCTGTACACAATCCTTTTCTACATCTGATTATTTCTTTAGGAAAAATTTCTAGGAAGGCAAGGGATACTATGTTCAGTCTTTCTGGGCTCTAAATATCATGGGGATGGAGTGGAGGTGAGGAGGTCTAACGGATACCACAAAAAGTAGTTATAAAGAATGAATAGGCTG
>NW_012102099.1:548438-560678 GCF_000951045.1 Mandrillus leucophaeus | reverse complement strand
GCCAGGATGGTCTCGATCTCCTGACCTCGTGATCCGCCCGTCTCGGCCTCCCAAAGTGCTGGGATTACAGGCTTGAGCCACCGCGCCCGGCCAATTTTTTTTAATATAACAAGGACGGATGACTTTTCAAGGTAAGCAGAAACAAAACCATTAACCATGAACCATCTCTCTGAAAACACCCAGAAATTAGCATTTCTGCCTGAACAGGCACCTGGTGAAGTTCCCTGATGAGGCTCCGGGTCCGGGCCCTGCCCATCTTCCAACCCATATCCCCTACATCCCAAGGAGGAGACATCCAAGTCCTCTAAAAGTAGCCTCCAGATCTCAAATCTCATTTTTGCCTTCAATGATAAAATGCTACCTAAACATCACCCAAAAATGCTGCATAATATTCTACAGAGCAAGAATAAAATGCCCGTAACTAATCCTTGTGGTTGCCTATTTAGATTTTTCTGACTTTTCTTTATCATTAAGAACTTTGTAGCTAACAAAGGCAATAGATAAAAAAGTCTTTCCAATGTTCTCCCTCACAATCCACTCTTAGAGGAAGGAAGGAGCAGTGATTACCTTTAATGCGATAACTTTGTAGCAGGAAATGCAGGCCAGAGCCAGGCCTCTCTTCTAGAGAACCACCTGCCCCCATTTCAGCGTTAATGAGGGACCCTGCTCCCTTCATTCACTTTAAAATGTCCCTGTGGAGGGCGACGAAGTCCTCACTCCCTTTCCCCTCCCCCACCCCTGCAAGTGAAAGAAGTTCATTAAGAAGTAGTTTCTCAGGCGGGGAGGATTCCTGCTGGGAGTTTCACCAAGGGGCCAGGTTTTCCCTAGGAAAAAGGTCTAACCCTTCGCACTCTGAAATGCCAAAGGGCATTTTTTAAAAATTAAACTTTTAATTTTGAGATCATCGTAGATTCACATACAGTGTTAAGAAATAATACAGAGACATTCCTTGTAGCCTTTACCCGGTTTCCCTCGATGCACAGATCCCACAGTGTCATCACCAGGATATTGTCATTGATACAGTCAAGATGCAGAACATTTCCATGGCAGCAAGGATCGCCCATGTTGCCCACGGGACAATTTTAACAGAAGGGACAAGCTCTAGATCCTCTTTCTACCAAAAACTAGAAGAAAATACTAGGAACATTTTGAGGTTAAAAAAAAAGAGAGAGAGAAAAATTGGCCCGGGCACAGTGGTACACGCCTGTAATCTCAGCACTTTGGGAGGCTGAGGTTGGCAGATCTTCTGAGGTCAGGAGTTAAAGACCAGCCTGGCCAACACAGTGAAACCCCATCTGTACTAAAAGTACAAACATTATCCTGTCGTGGTGGCGGGCGCCTGTAATCCCACCTACTCAGGAGGCTAAGGAAGGAGAATCTCTTGAACCCGGGAGGCGGAGGTGGCAGTGAGCTGAGATCACGCCATCGCACTCCAGCCTGGGCAACAAGAGTGAAATTCCGTCTCAAAAAAAAAAAAAACACATAACAAAAATGTAAAAATACAGTTGACCTAGACTCTTGACATCCATGTCATGAAAGTCATTGACAAAGGAAGGCTGGAGAATTGCCCTAGATTAAAATAAACTAAAAAAGACAAGATAATAATGCAATGTGTAATTCTGGATGGAGGTCAACAATTGCTACAAAAGACATCACTGGCACAAAATAAACCTACTTAACACTACTGAACTCTGCACTTAGAAATAGTTAAGATGGGAGGTAGGCATGGTGGCTCTTGCCTGCAGTCCCAGCTATCTGATAGGCTGAAGCAGGAGGATCCCTCAAGTCTAGGAGTTCTAGGCCTGGGCAACATAGTGAGACCTTGTCCTCAAAGAAATAAGAAGAAATAGTTAAAATGGTAAATTTTATTAAAGCCACAATTTAAAAAAAAATACATTATTGTGACAATTGAAGTCCGAACACCCACTGTAGATTACATAATAATATTGTATCAATGTTCAATTTCCTGAACTTGATAAATGTAATGAGTTTGGTTATGAGAAAATGTCTTTGTTCTTAAATACATGTTCAAAGTACTCAAGGTAAAAGTGGATAAAATGGTTCAGGGAAAAAATGAGCCAACGCATGTGGTAATGTAGAGATTACTGATTAATTTCTAAATTGGCTCTGAGCACGCTGGAAACCAGAGGGAGATGAGTTAATTTCACTTCTAGTTTTTCATCCTTACACAGGTAAATTAATGTAGATCAATTTCTCTTGGTGGACTTACAGGACAGTTCCAGTTCTCCAATTTCTATCTAGGACATGGTGATGAACTTGTTTACCAGTTCAAAAATCTTCCTTCCAATGGCAGGATTTCTGGGGTAGAGTTTAAGCCTTTTTAAGACCCTCTGGCCTAAGCTCCAATGGACATTTAAGCTGCCCCTCTAGAAATTTGCTTTTTAAAGAGCTCTTTGGCAGTTCCTACTTTGAGGGTGTGGGTGATAATGTCTCTACCTTTTGGGAATCTCACCCCTCATTTCAAATTCATGGTAGGAATCACTTTGCCTGAGAAAATGAGGCCTGGATCTCTATTGTCCCGCTTTGTTTTTCTCTGCAGAACCATTATAAAGTGAATGCCTGGCCTGCCCTGCTTTAGGCCAGCAATGCATATCACTGCTGGGTGCTGTGAACACAATCTGGGGTGTAATCTTGGGGGAATGACCTCTAGAACTTTCTTTTCTGGACTATTTTCATCATCTGAAAGATGGAGGAGTCTCTTCTTTCATTCCAGTAGTAGGTATTTTTTGAGCATCTACTATGTGCCAGGCCCTGTGTTTGGTGTCAGGGACACAGCAGTGAATAAGATAGATGACTGGTCTGCATTTACGTTGCTCAGAATCTAATGAGGGAGGCTTACCTTATATGAAGAGTCACTGAAAGACATTGCAAAGGAGAAAAATGCTAGGAAGGAGAGTAGGGGGCTGTCAACAGGTGTAATGCAGATAAACCCATCTGGTGGAGGGAAGGTAAGCCGACTGAGTAGCCTCTGTCCGGCCTTAGGAAAGGAGCGATTGAGGGGGAAGCCCTGGGGTCTTGGGCATGTCACCCCTACCTTCTCCCTCTACTCTGCAGGTCAGCATAACTCAGTAATCATTTCCTGGCCTGCAGCCAGGGTTATCAGCATGCTGTGTATATGGACTTCGTGAAGCTTGGAGGCTGAGGGCCCTGACCAGAGGAGATAAGAACAGGTTTGGACAAGAAGAACCCATCCCCTCTATGTTTATCTCAAAACGATAGAGCAGGCTGAGTCTGGACCCAGAGCAAATCCAGGAAGTAGAATCCAGGAAGCAGAGAGATGAGTCAGGAATGACACTAAGGTTTTGGGCTTCATTCCATGCTATACTATCTGCCCCATTTGACAGTGAAGGAAGCAGATGCCCAGAGAAGGGAAGACACCTGTCTGAGGTCACACAGCAGGTTAATAGGAGAATGAGAACAGAACCTAGGCCGCTGATCTTTTCCCCTTAACCATCTTATCCTCCTCAGAAGTCAAGCCTGAGCTTCCAAAAATAAAGGAACCCAGGTCCAGGAAAACTTGCTGTTTTGTCTGAGGGTGAGGGGTGAGATAATGATGAGTCAGGGTTTCAGGGAAACAAACATTTACTTATTACCTAATGTGGGGGTAGATGTGGTCCCTGCTCTCAGGAAGCTCAAAGTGTGAATGAATTAAAGTCAATGTGACCAAGCGCGGTGGCTCATGCCTATATTCCCAGCACTTTGGGAGGCTGAGGCAGGCAGATCACCTGAGGTCAGGAGTTCAAGACCAGCCTGGTCAACATGGTGAAACCCCGTCTCTACTAAAAATACAAAAATTAGCGAGGTGTGGTGGTACTCGCCTGTAATCCCAGCTACTCAGGAGGCTGAGGCAGGAGAATCGCTTGAATCCAGGAGGCGGAGGTTGCAGTGAGCCGAGATCGCGCCACTGCACTCCAGCCTGGGCTATACAGTGAGACTTCGTCTCAAAAATAAATAAATAAATAAATAAAATACACACAACAACAACAAAATAAAGTCAATGTTACTTCATTTCATGAACAACATCAAATTTGGAGCGGGCTATGGGGTATTCTCCAAGGAGCAAAAACAGGTGATGTTCAAAAGAGTGAGGCATGACATCTATTTCAGGGGCCAGGATGGAAAAAGAAATCAGTAGATTCAGTTCTGGACCCCACGTCAAAAGCCACAAAGACAAATCACAGACTTTGATTTGCAGTGAATCCTCTTCTCACGAGGGCCACTGTGTGGCATCCAATAATAATAGCTACTACTATGATAACTAACAAGCTTTCATTCATTTGATGTCTTGTCTGGAGAAACGGGGATAAAACAGTATCCACAGACATAGAGACTGTTGCAGAATGAAGGAGGGATTTCCTGTTTTCTTCTTCTTCTTCTTCTTCTTCTTCTTTTCTGATGAGGTCTCACTATGTTGCTCAGGCTGTTCTTGAACTCCTGGGCTCAAATTATATTCCCGCTCGGCTTCCCAGAGTTCTAGGATTACAGGCCTGAGCCACTATGCCTGGCATCTGGTCTTCTATTAACTACCACTGTGCTAGGCATGGTGGCTCTGACCTGATCATTTTATTCTGACCTGATCATGTCACTGAAAACCCTGCAAAGGCTCCAATTGCTGAAGGTATGGATGCTCTGATTCCTGTCTTCTTCACCAGAGTCTGCCTTCCTCTCCAGCTGTGTGCTCTAGTCACATGGGCCTCCCCTCCATTCCTTGTCCAAGCCATGCTCCTTGTGCCTCAGGACCAGAGCAAGTGCTGTTCCCAAATCCCAGAACACATTTCCCTCACCCCTTAGCCTGCTGCTTACTTAACCACTGCATCCCGTCATATCTCTGCATGAGCATTACTTCTTTTCTTTCTTTTTTTTTTTTGAGACTGTCTCGCTCTGTCACCCAGGCTGGAGTGCAGTGGCAGGATCTTGGCTCACTGCAAACTCTGCCTCCCAGGTTCAAGTGAGTCTCCTGCCTCAGCCTCCCGAGTAGCGAGGATTACAGGAGCATGCCACCACGTCCTGCTAATTTTTTTTTTTTTTTTTTTGAGATGGCATTTTGCTGTCGCCCAGGCTGGAGTGCAGTGGCACAATCTTGGCTCACTGCAACCTCTGCTTCCCAAGTTCAAGCAATTCTCCCACTTCAGCCTCCCAAGTAACTAGGATTACAGGCACCCACTGTCATGCCCAGCTAATTTTTGTATTTTTGTAGAGACAGGGTTTCACCATGTTGGCTAGGCTTGTCTTGAACTCCTGACCTCAAGTGATCTGCCGCCTCGGCCTCCCAAAACGTGACTTACTTCTTCAGTAAAGTTTTCTCAGGCCCCATGACCTAATTAATTTTCATTTTATAATACCCTGTTCTCATCATAGCATTTAATACCATTGTAGGCTGGGCGTGGTGGCTCACGCCTGTAATCCCAGCACTTTGGGAGGCCGAGGCAGGAGGATCACAAGGTCAGGAGTTTGGCCCAGCCTGATCAACGTGGAGAAACCCCATTTCTACTAAAAATAGAAAATTAGCCAGGAGTGGTGACATGCCTGCAATCCCAGCTACTCGGGAGGCTGAGGCAGGAGAATCATTTGAACCCGGGAGGCAGAGGTTACGGAGAGCCAAGACCAAGCCACTGCACTTCAGCCTAGGGGACAGAATGAGACTCTGTCTCAGAAAAAAAAGTACAACTGTAATCTTACAACTATTTGTGAGATAAATTTGATGAATGTCTGTTTCCCCTACTCAGTTGTAAGCTCTGGGAGGGCAGTAAAAGGACTTTGTGTTTTTCTTCTCAGTTTTATTCCTTACCACAGTGCCTGGCACAGAGCTCAATGAATTCAATAATTCAATAAATGTGCACACCCTGGCCAGGCGCGGTGGCTCACGCCTATAATCCCAACACTTTGGGAGGCCAAGGCGGGCGGATCACCTGAGGTCGGGAGTTTGAGACCAGCCAGACCAACATAGAGAAATGCTGTCTCTGCTAAAAATTCAAAATTAGCCGGGCTTGGTGGCGCATACCTGTAATCCCAGCTACTTGGGAGACTGAGGCAGGAGAATCACTTGAACCTGGGAGGTGGAGGTTGAGGTGAGCTGAGATCATGCCATTGCACTCCAGTCTGGGCAACAAAAGCGTAACTCCGTCTCAAAAAAATTTAAAGAAATATGCACACCCCTCCTCCACCAATGACAGAAACAGGGAAGGAAATTCCGTGCTGGTTCTGCAGGGGATAGAGAGAGATGGATGACCTCCCTCCATCCCAATCCCCTTTGGGCCTTGTTTTTCCCATGTGTGAAATGGAGATTAGACTCCTTCTCACTTCATAAGAGTGCTGTGAGAGTCAAAGTGTAATACACATAAAATGTTTAGCTCAAGTGCCTGAGCACATGGTAGGCTCTCAGTAGCTATTATGAGATTGCTTATTTAATAATAACTAATGAATGGCTGGGTGCGGTGACTCACGCCTCTAATCCCAGCGCTTTGGGAGGCTGAGGCGTGTGGATCCAGCCGGGGCCAACATGGGGAAATCTCATCTCTACTGAAAAATACAAAAATTAGCCGGGAATGGTGGCAGGTGCCTGTAGTCCTAGTTACTTGGGAGGCTGAGGCAGGAGAATCGCTTGAACCTGGGAGGCGGAGTTGCAGTGAGCTGAGATTGCGCCACTGCAGGCCAGCCTGGGTGACAGAGCAACACTGTCTCAATAATAATAATACTAATAAATAATGAATATGACCTGGCCGGGCTCTGTGTATTTGTCTAGCCAGGTACATTAAAGGAAAATATTTCAATGACCCATTTTGGGGTTTAAAAAAAGGAGAAAAGGAGTCTGGCTGTTCCTGTTGAAAATGAAAGGTGAGGAACCCACTTTGCAAATGAACGTGGCCTCTAATGGCACTACCATTAGGACTGAATACCTTACAATGGGGTTCTTTCACATACATGGGCTGTGCGAATCCCCACAGTCATTCTGGGAAGTAGGCATGGCTATTATTATTATTATTATTCCAATTAGACAAGGGAGATGCTTGAGGCTCGAACTCCTTAGCATAGCACACACAGAGTGGGGGTCACAGGGAGATGGGGGTGGAGTGGAGGATCTAGTCCCAGCTCTGCCAGCTGTAGCCCTCAGGCAAACCACTTCACTTTTCTGAACCTCATTTTCCTTGACTGTAAGGAGGGGCAGTAGATACTAGACACTAGAGGTGGACTGGGCTTGCCTGAGAGGCTGGGAGACCCAGGGACAGACAGGACTATTTGGCAGACACTGAGGATGGAAGGAGAACCTTTATCCCTGCACCTGCCAAGAGCTGAGGCAGCCAGGAAAGCAGTGTAGCATATACTCATTAATAATAATAATATAGGCCGGGTGCGGTGGCCCACACTTATAATCCCAACACTTTGGGAGGCCGAAGCGGGCAGATCACCTGAAATCGGGAGTCTGAGACTAGCCTGGCCAACATGGAGAAATCCTGCCTCTACTAAAAAAAAAAATAATAATAATGTAAAATTAGCCAGGCATGGTGGTGCATGCCGGTAATCCCAGCTGCTCAAGAGGCTGAGGCAGGAGAATCGCTTGAACCCGGGAGGCGGAGGTTGCAGCGAGCTGAGATTGCACCATTGCACTCCAGCCTGGGCAACAAGAGCAAAACTCCATCTCAAAAAAAAAATAATAATTATTATTATTATTATATATATTATTTAACAAGCATTTTTATGGTATTTCCCATGTGGTAGGCACTGTTCAAAATGCCTTACATGTATTAACTCATAATTCTCAGGACAATCCTGGGAAGTAGGTACAATTTTCTCCATTTAAAGATGTGCTGAGGTAGTCTGAGGCGGGAGGATCATTTAGGGTCAGGAGTTCGAGACCAGCCTGGCCAACATGGTGAAACCCCGTCTCCACTAAAAAGACGAAAATTAGTCCGGTATGGTGGCTGGCGCCTGCAATTCTAGCTACGTGGGAGGCTGAGGAGGAAGAATCGCTTGAACCTGGGAGGCAGAGGTTGCAGTGGGCCAAGATCGCACCACTGCACTCCAGCCTGGGCAACAGAGTGAGACTTCTTCTCAAAAAAAAAATAAATAAATAAAATAAAATAAAAATAAAGATGAAGAAATTGTGGCATAAAGAGGTAATAACGCATGCTCACAAAAATTTCTACCATACGGTAAGTGTCTATTATGCAGCAGGTACTGTGCTAAGCACTTTATATTTGTTATTAAAAACCTGTAGCTGCTCTAAGAACTGAAAGGTGATAGTATAATTTAAATGTAAGTTAACTATAACATGGGTGTCAGCCCATCAGTGTGTTGATTTATTAGCATAAGAGTGTCTAGGATGTAGATATGTACACGTGGCTTTTCTTTACAATGTTATTTTATTTTAGAGATGGAGTCACACTGTGTTGTCCAGGCTGGTCTCAAACTTTTGGGCTCAAGTGATACTCCCACCTTGGCCTCTCAAAGTGCTAGGATTCCAGGCAGGAGTCACCGTGCCTGACCCTTAATTTTTTGAAGAATAAATTTTTATTTAATATAATCTCTAATTTATAGAAGAGTTGTAAGACTAGTTCAAGGAACTCCTGAATGTCTTTTAAACCACATTCTCTATTTGGTTCATATTTTGTCCTCTTTGCTTTAACAATCTCCCTGACCGATACATATATATATTATTTTTGTGAATTATTTAAGGGTCAATTGGTGACATTGTGCCTTTTTTGTTTTTGTTTTTGTTTTTCTTCAAGACAGGGTCTTGCTTTGTCGCCCAGGCTGTAGTGCAGTGGCGGGATCATGGCTCAGTTGTAGCCTTGATCTTCCAGGCTCAAGGGATCCTCCCACCTTAGTCTCCCGAGTAGCTGGGACTACAGGCACAGGCTACCATGCCTAGCTAATTTTTTTTATCTTTAGTAAAGATGGGCAACACTTTGTTGCCCAGGCTGCTTTTGAACTTAACTCAAAGGGTCCTCCTGCCTTGGCCTCTCAAAGTTCTGGAATTAGAGGCATGAGTCACCATGCCCAGCTGCCTCTTCTAAATAATTCAGTGTTCATTTCCTAAGAGCAAGGATACTCTCTTATCTATGTGTTGTTGCTTTAGGTGATGAAACAAATGGTCTGTAATCACAGAATTTGTATCCCCTTAATGAATATTCCTCACCTTCATGATTATAATGATTATGATCTGCTAAAATACAATTTTAAGTAAACACTGCAAGGTGACCACACAGTAGGTGCTCAGTCAAGGTTTGATCACACAGCTGACTCACTCTGTGTAATCCCTTCCTTCTCTGGGCCTCAGTCTCATCTGAAATGGGCCCCCAGTTCTCCTTGCCTCACATCCTCATGGGTGGCAGCGAGGCTTAGATGAGATGGTGAATTTGATCAATGCACTTTAAAAACTGTAAAGAAAGGCTGGATGGCAGTGGCCTGTAATCTCATCACTTTGGGAGATAAAGGCAGGTGGATCATGAGGTCAGGAGTTCCAGACCAGCTGGCCAACATGATGAAAACCTGTCTCTAGTTAAAAACAAAAAACAAACAAAAACACACATGAAAATTAGCCGGGTGTGGTGGCACATGCCTGTAATCCCCGCTACTCAGGAGGCTGAGGCAGGAGAATTGCTTGAACCTGGGAGGCGGAAGTTGCAGTGAGCTGAGATAACACCACTGCAGTCCAGCCTGGGTGGCAGACTCTGCATCAAAAAAAAAAATTAAAAAATTGTAAAGAAGTTCTGTGCCCTGGGGAGATATCAGGCCATTTTTCTACCCATTCTCCCAACATTCGTGCTTCTTCCCAAATGACGGGACTGAGACCACCTGCTCACCCAACCTTCTACTTTTTCTTCCTGGGTTTAGGTGGTCCAAGAAAATCCAGCCCTTTGGCATCTGAACCAGGCCTCCCCGGGGTTCCTGGTGGTGGCACAGGCATCCTCTGCCAGAATTCAGGACACAGAGTTTAGCTGTGGGTTTCTAGGTTAGGGTTCAGGCACAAAGGCCCAGGAACCCTCCCCATAGACCTTTTTTTAATTTTTAATTTTAATTTTAATTTTATTTTTTTTTAAATGGAGTCTTGCTCTGTTGCCCAGGCTGGAGTGCAGTGGAGTGATCTCGGCTCACTGCAACCTCCGCATCCCAGGTTCAAGCTATTCTCCTGCCTCAGCCTCCCAAGTAGCTGAGATTACAGGCGTCCGCCACTAGGCCCTGCTAATTTTTTGTATTTTTAGTAGAGACGGGGTTTCACCATGTTGGCCAGGCTGGTCTCGAACTCCTGACGTTGTGATTCGCCTGCCTCAGCCTCCTGAAGTGCTGGGATTACAGGCGTGAGCCACCATGCCCAGCTTCAGACCTGTTTATGTATGATGTTTTCTTTCCCATAATGATATGCCCCAGGCTGGGCATGGTGGCTCACGCCTGTAATCCCAGCACTTCGGGAGGCTAAGGCAGGCGAATCACAACGTCAGGAGTTCGAGACCAGCCTGGCCAACATGGTGAAACCCCGTCTCTACTAAAAATACAAAAAGTTAGCCAGGCGTAGTGGCGGGCACCTGTAATCCAAGCTACTTGGGAGGCTGAGGCAGGAGATTGAACCCGGGAGGCAGAGGTTTCAGTGAGTGGAGATCGTGCCATTTCACCATTGCACTCCAGCCTGGGTGATAGATCGAGACTCTGTCTCAAAAAAAAAAAAAAAGATATGCCCCAGATGGTGGAGGCAAGCTACAGGCCCTCTCCAGAGACCCCCTTCTTCCTGCACCAATGGACTGGACACCAATTTGTATGTTTGTGCCAGAAAGCCAAGGAGTCCTGCTGTTCATTCACAAGAGGCCCTGCTGGGCGCCAGGCAGGGCGCTGAACTGAGCCCATTTCTCTCTGGTATCTCCCTAGCCTCTCCCCAAGCTCTTAGGTAGAATCAGATCCAGTAAGTATAGACACTTTTGCAGCATCCAAAGAATTAACCCTTCACTCATTTACTCATCTGGTAAGAGATACACGGAGAAAGCTGTGGAGTAAGGCAGCCAGAGCCCAGAAGGCAGGAAACCCATGCCCATTCATTCAACAAACTTGTATTGAGCTCCTTTCTGATGCATCTCCCATCCACTATAAGCCCTTGGAGACGCACACAGATGTGGTTTCTGCTCCCATGGGGGTGTGTGTGTGTGTGTGTGTGTGTGTGTGTGTGTGTGTGTGTGTGTAGGGGGATGTAAACAGGAAAACAGATATGCAGAACAATTTCAGATCGCGGTAAGTGCTAGGAACAGAATGAAATAGGATAGGAGTGATGGACAGGGGAGACTTCATGTGGCGTAACCGGTAAAAACCTCTCTAGAAAGTGACCTTTTGGGAGAAAACTGAGGGGTGAGAATCTGGTCCTGCAAAGATCTGGGCAAGGAATGTCCAGGTGTGGGGAACAGCGAGGTCAAAGTCACCATCACAAGGAAACGCTTGGTGTATTGAGGAGCAGCAGAGAAGTTGGAGTGAAGACAGAGAGGGGTTAAGGTAGTAGATTCCTTGAAGGGTAGGCAGGGGAGGCTCCTATGGGGGCTTGTAGGCGATATAGATCATTCATTTGTTCATTCATTCACTCAACACATATTTATTGAGCATCTACTGAGATCCTGTCCTTAGTTTACTGCCTGAAGACAGACCACAAGCAGGTAAACAAGCAAATATGTAAGTCCCAGGTCAGATAAATTTTAGGAAGCGCTGTTTTCCAGTGGTTCAACGGTCATCTCAGGGCAGAGGTGGGGAGACCTGCTGAAGGCTGCTTCTCCCTCAGTCTGTCCATGCCTGCAGGGTCTGGAACCCAGGTAGCCAGAGACCCGCTGGTCTTCTTTCCCCTCCCCTGTCCTCCTCTCCCTTCAAGATGGCTGACAAAGGCCGGGCTGGGTGGAAGGAAGGGAGGAAGGGCGAGGCAGAGGGTCCAAAGCAGGATGACAGGCAGGGGCACCGCGGCGCCCTGGTGGCACTGCGGCTGGAGGTGGGGGTTAAAGCGGATACTCTGGTGCTGTGTGACTAAGTGGGGGCCCTGCCCTCTCTGAGCCCCCGCCTCCAGGCCTGTGTGTGTCTCCGTTCGGGTTGAAGGGAGCCCGGGAAAAGAGGCTCCAGAAGGAGTCTGGTTTTGGACGTCTGACCCCACCCCTCCCGCTTAGGGTCCCTCAGGGTGATTTTACTGGCCCGGGGTTGGCGGGGGCAGGGGGCCAGGGGGCGGAGCCCGCAGAGAGGGGCGGAGGGGAGGCTCCGAGC
>NW_012102099.1:496412-547903 GCF_000951045.1 Mandrillus leucophaeus | reverse complement strand
AGCCGCCGGCTTCGAGGGCTGCTAGGGGAGGGAACGGCGAGGGGCTTCCTAAGCTGCCGGGGAGAGAACCTCTCCAGGACCTCCCGAGGAGGGGCTCCCGCCGGGCTGGGTTGGCGGGGTGAGGAAACGCCCACGGACCCTGCTTGGGGTGGAACGGGGTCCGCGGGTGGGACGCGGGGACATACATCTGACGGGACCGGAGATACGAAAGGAAGGGACGCGTCTGCTGCCTCCAGGAGCCCGAAGAGGAGAGAAGCTTGCTTTCAGGGAGGGGGACACGCTGGCTTCCCGGGGTCCAGACTCGAGGAGGAGGAGGTGTCCGTCGAGAGCATGAACAGGGGCTTTGCTCATGGGCAGGGGGTGTACTCACTTGGCCTCGGCCTTGGGATAAGTTAAGGGGCGGAGGAGGTGAGGAGGGGTTTCTGCCATGCAGGTGGGCATCCGCCCCTTGCAACTGGGATGTGGGGCTTCAGGCGAGGCGCTGTCCCTTCCCCCGACCCCAACTTTAGGAAAGAGCTCGTGAGTGTGGGCTTAGACTCGGGCGGGCTGGGGTGTGCGCGCGTGTAGGGGATGGAGGCAGAGGGCGACCTCCCGGGGTGCTCCCGAGCTGAGCCACCAAGCGCGGGGCGCAGCGGGGCGCCCTCTCCCTGTGCACATCTGCCTCTCCCTGTGCACATCTGGCCGGCTCCTCCCTGCCCCGGCCACTCCGCCTACCCTGGGGTCTTACATTCCATTCTTAGCCTATCTCCTGGGTGCGGCTGGCCCCACTTCCCAGACTCGCACACTGAGGCCACAAAACCTCTAGCACAAGCTCCTGGAAGATAAGCTTCCCGGCTCGTGGTTGCGTGGGGAGGGGTTATTGAGCCCCACTTTATCGGGAAGCAAGTGGAAGCAGAGAAAGACCTAACAAGCTGTAAGACTGCGCTGCCCTTGTGCCCAGGCTCCCCGCTGGAGGATCTCACCTGTGGATGGAGTTCTGAGCCTAGTTCTTGCCCGCGCCTCCAGCCTTCCCTGCTCCCTTTTTCTCCCTGGTCTAGGAGAGAGGCTCGCTGGGCCCCCGTGTTTCCACCCTCCCCCGAAGCTGGAAAGTGTTTAAAGGGAATTAAGGACAGAGTATGAACTTTGAGCTGCCTCCTGAGTTCTGGATGCGGTGGGTTTTGGCGGGTGGCAGTTTTTGGGAGACAGCTATTATCTCCTCTACCAGGCCTGCTGGGGCTTCTTGTTAACCCACCTTGGAAACGCCAGGTGCGGACTTGATTTTTCCAGAGTTGAGATGATGGTACTTAGTTTATAGGGTTGGTATACAGTAAGCACGCAATACGTGTTTGCCATTGTTGGAATCACTAGCTAGCACACAGGCTAAGCAAGCTTCCTTCCCTAGGGAAGCATAAGTCGTAGTTCTTCAGCATGTGTTTAAACCCTGTCTCACCAAGTTCATTGCTCTCCGTGCCTTCATTATTACATCTGAATTAGCAACAGTCCTACTGATAGGGTTGTGTAAGGATGAAACCAGTCTTATGCGTGAATTAACCTCTTCAGCCCTTGATCTTCCTCAGATGTTTATGTGTAATAGCCTCTACCACATTGGGCCTGGGTAAAGACACAGTGGGATAGTGCCTGTGTAGGGTCAGCACATGATGAGTGTTGATGTCTGTACTTAATAACCAATAGCCTCTCGTTTTAGGGTGGCCATTCCTGAGATTTGGGGATGGAGGGAGGCACCCCTGCCAGCCTCTCCTTTTCCTGCCTTCACGAAGGTGGTCAATTTCTTTCTCAACTCTGAAAGCTTTTCCCAATCATTGTCCACGATTAAGGAGTTGGCAGGAAGAACCGCCTTTGTTCCCTTTTGAACAGAGTCTTGGTTTTGTTTTATAGGTTGGGACGGTTTTTAAAGCCCTCCCGGCCAAGCATGGGGGCCTACTGCAAAGGTGTAATTGCAGAACTAAGTGAGATCCTTTACCTTTTGCCATTGGGGTGGAGAGTGCTGAGACAAAAGGACAAGGGCTGGGGCCAGTGGCATCCTGCTCTTAAAGTCGTAGACATAACCCCCACCCCTTGCAGAGGATGGGGGGAGGGGAAGACGGTATCTGGGAGCTGCAGGGGTCTAAGGGAGGAGCAAGGGAGGTGGGGTTGGGGAGGCTGCTTCCTTCCCTTCCTCCAGCCACGTGGGGCCTGTGATCCAGAGGCGCCTGTCGTCCCTCATTATTGCAGCCCCATGGACCTGCTTCCAGTGGGGGCTTGGGCGAGTTCTAAAGGGAAAACTTACCTTGGGATTCCTTTTCCTAGACCAAGTCATGCCAGCTGCCTCACCTCCAGACTCAGACGCCTTTTCCAGTTTCAGCTAAATGTGAAACTTTTCAGAAATATAAGGTTGTGCTGTCTCCCCTAAGCACCAGTCCTTAGCTCAGGCTCCATTGAGTGGAGTTTTTTTCTTTTAAATCATGAATTTTCAGAATGATTTCCAGTTTCATGGTGGACCAGGACTGGTGAAGTGTGGAATTCATTTCATGTGCAGGCCACTCTCTTTGTAAACAGACTGAGCAGACATATCTCCCCTTTTGTTGGGGGGGCTCGTATTCTCACTGGGACCCTTTTACAGGTGATAGAACTGAGGCTCTGGAACATACAGGAAGATTACATCTTGGTGGTGAGCATTTTCTTTCTCTCTTTTTTTTTTTTTTGAGCTAGTCTCATGTTGCCACCCAGGCTGGAGTGCAGTGTTATGATCTTGGCCCACTGCAACCTCCGCCTCCTGGGTTCAAGCCATTCTCCTGCCTCAATCTTCCGAGTAGCTGGGATTACAGGCGCACACCACCATGCCTGGCTAGTTTTTGTATTTTCAGTTGAAATGGGGTTTCATCATGTAGGCAAGGCTGGTCTCAAACTCCTGACCTCAAGTGATTCACCCTTCTCGGCTTCCCAAAATGTTGGGATTACAGGTGTGTGCTGTTACACCCGGCTGCTTTTTATTTATTTACTTATTTACATTTTTTAATTTTTTTTTTTTGATACGAGTCTTACTCTGTCACCCAGACTGGAGTGCAGTGGCACGAACTCCACTCACTGCAAGCTCCACCCCCCCGGTTGCACGCCATTCTCCTGCCTCAGCCTCCCGAGTCCTGGGACTACAGGTGCCTGCCACCACGCCTGGCTAATTTTTTTGTATTTTAAGTAGACACAGGTTTTTTTTTTTTTTTTTGACACAGGGTTTCACTGTGTTCACCAGGATGGTCGCCACGTAGATTACAGGCGTGAGCCACTGGGCCCAGCCATGCTTTTAAAATATATATATATATATTTAGGCTGGGTGTGGTGCCTCACACCCATAATCCCAGCACACTGGGAGACTGAGGCTGGCGGATCACTTAAGGCCAGGAGTTCAAGACCAGCCTGGCCAACATGGCGAAACCGTGACTCTACAAAAAATACAAAAAGTAGCCAGGCGTGGTTGTGCATGCCTGTAATCCTTGCTACTTGGAGGCTGAGGCACGAGAATTGCTTGAACCTAGGAGGCGGAGGTTGCAGTGAGCCGAGATCCTGCCACTGTTCTCCAGCCTGGGTGACAGAGCAAGACCCTGTCTCCAAAAAAAAAAAAAAAAAGCAAAAAAAAAATTTTGTGTGTGTGTGTGTGTATATATATATATACACACACACACATATATATAGATATGCTTACTTTTTTTTTTTTTTTAATAAGGACGTGGTCTCGCTCTGTTGCCAAGGCTAGCCTTGAAAGCCTGTGTTGTAGGATCCTTCTGTCTCAGCCTTCCGAAGGCTTGGGATTACAGGTGTGAGCTACCATATGTGGCCTCTAAGTCACTTTTCACTCAGATATTTTCATTCTTTCAAACAAAATAGTACAGGTATGACCTCTGCTCTAGTTTATTTTTTATTTACTTATTTATATTTTGAGACAGACTCGCTCTGTTGCCCAGGCTGGAGCACAGTGGCACGATTTCGGCTCACTGCAACCTCTGTCTCCTGGGTTCAAGCAATTCTTATGCCTCAACCTCCCGAGTAGCTGGGACTACAGGCATGTGCCACCATGCCTGGCCAATTTTTGTATGTTTTGTAAAGATGGGGTTTCACCTCATTGCCCAAGCTAGTCTCCTGGGCTCAGGCAATCTATCCTCCTCAGCCTCCCAAAGTGCTGGGGTTATAGACATGAGCCAACACACCCAAATTCAATTTTTATTTTATTATTTTTATTTTTTGAGATGGAGTTTCACTCTTGTCACCCAGGCTAGAGTGCAATGGCGTGATCTTGGCTCACTGCAACTTCCACCTGCCGGGTTCAAGTGATACTCCTGCATCAGCCTCCCAAGTAGCTGGGACTATAGGCGTGCGCCACCACGCCTGGCTAATTTTTTATTTTTTTTAGTAAAGACGGGGTTTCTCCATGTTGGTCAGGCTGGTCTCGAACTCCTGACCTCAGGTGATCTGCCCACCTCAGCCTCCCTCCCATAGAGCTGGGATTATAGGCGTGAGCCACCGTGCCTGGCCCAAATTCAATTTTTAATGGTGTCTTTGTCTTGTTTTATGGCTACAACATCATTTATCTGCCTGAGAATATTGCAGGGTTTAGTGTTCCCTCGTGTTCCCTCCAATATTAAGGGATACTCCGTTTTCCAGTACCTTGCCCTGGAGGTCTGGCTACAGGGCCAGGGGACTGGCGAGGTCTCAGTCTGGCATCTGTTCCTCTACTTGTCCCAGTCTGTAACCTCTTGTGTTTTTTTGTTTTTTTTTTTTAATTATTTCTTTTGAGACAATTCTCGCATTGTCACCCAGGCTGGAGTGCAGTGGTGCGATCATAGCTCACTGCAGCCTTGAACCCCTGGGCTTATTCCAGGATCCTCCCACTTCAGTCTCCTGAGTAGCTGGGACCTTATCCACGTGCGTCTATGCCCATCTAATTTTTTTTTTTTTTTTTTTGAGACAGAGTCTGTTGCCCAGGCTGGAGTACAGTGTCACGATCTCAGCTCACTGCAAGCTCCACCTCCTGGGTTCACGCCATTCTCCTGCCTCAGCCTACTGAGTAGCTGGGACTACAGGCCCCCGCCACCATGCCCAGCTAACTTTTTGTGTTTTTAGTAGAGATAGGGTTTCACCGTAGCCAGGATGGTCTCAATCTCCTGACCTCGTTATCCACCCGCCTTGGCCTCCCAAAGTGCTGGGATTACAGGCGTGAGCCACGGCACCCAGCCCATGCTCATCTAATTTTAAAATTTTTTTGTAGAAACATTAAAGTCTCACTATGTTGCCCCAGCTGGTCTCAAACCCCTGGGCTCAAGCAATCCTGCCTCGGTCTCCCAAAGTGCTGGGACTACAGGTGTGAGCCTCTGCGCCCAGCTGTCTTGTGTTCTTGTCCTGTGTGGCTGAAGAAGAGTGGTTGTCTCCGGAGCAGCAGGCTGAGGGAGGGGACTTGGGAGTCAAGGGTCTAACTCTCCTGCAGAAGTACTGATGCGTTTGTAGGGTGTTCCCTGCAGCCAGTACAGTGATGGGCCCTGGCAGCATGGCAACATGGCTCACTGTGTTGCTTAGGCTGGAGTGCAGTGGTACGATCACAGCTCACTGCAGCCTTGAACTCCTGGGTCGAGCCATCCTCCCACCTCAGTCACCTCCTGAGTAGCTATAGGTGAGAGCCACCAGGCTTGGCTAATTTTAATTTTTTTTTTTTTTTGGAGATGGAGTTTCGCTCTTGTTGTCCAGGCTAGAGTGCAATGGCGGGATCTCAGCTCACCGCAACCCCCGCCTGCCAGGTTCAAGTGATTCTCCTGCCTCAGCCTCCTGAGTAGCTGGGAGTACAGGCATGCACCACCATTCCTGGCTAATTTTGTTTTTTTTAGTAGAGATGGTGTTTCTCCATGTTGGTCAGGCTGGTCTCGAATTCCCCACCTCAGGTGATCCACCCACCTCGGCCTCTCAAAGTGCTGGGATTACAGGTGTGAGCCACTGTGCCCGGCTAATTTTAAAGTGATTTTTTAGGGAGAGTCTCTTGCTGTGTTGCCCAGGCTGGTCTCAAATTCCTAGGCTCAAGTGTAATCCCCAAGTGCTGGGATTATAGGTGTGAGCCACCGTGCCTGGTCCCTTGTCTGCCTTTGATTCCTAATTACTATCAGGCTTCCTGAAGCCTAGTAGAACTCATATCTGAATGGATACAGGAGGCTCTGGAGATGGGAATGGGGAGGCACTAACTAGGGTCCCACTGAGCCAGCTACAGGCACCCCCTCTTTTGTGAAAAGGTGGTTGTGATGAAGACTTAAGTGTTCATTATATTCCAGGCAAGCCATTTTCTCTGACTCTGGGAGTTGTTCGGCACCATGGGTAAGGAAGCCCTAACCTGACGATGGCACTTGAGGAAGAGCCTCAAGCTTAGGCACTGGCTTTCCCAAGTCTTTGGGTGAATTTGCAAACCTCATCTGTGTCCTCATGTTGCCCTAGGATGTTACATGCTGAGCTGTAAGCAGGATGCTGAATTAGGGGAACTGCTCAGTACTAAATATGACTGTTACTATGACCACACAACTAGCAAGGAGTAGAACTGTGTTAAAACACTGTTGCAGATTTATTTTCCAAAACTTCTGCCGGCACCCGACTGAGTCCACAGAACTGGCAGGACACACAAGATGTGCTGGGTTAAGACGCTCTGGTGCTTTCTGTGGGTGCAGCTGACTGTTTTGCAGGCCTGCTTCTTGACTGTTGAGGCGGGCAGATCTGAACCCCCACGAGGTAATTGTGGACAGTTTTTGAAAAGTGGTTTTTATGTTAGATCATGGGCTTCTTTTAAAGCCATTTGTATATATGCAGTTCCCTTATCTGTAGGCCTTAATTTTGATATTTCTTTTTTCCTTTTTGAGATTTGTTTTCTGTCCTTGCAGTACTGCTTTTTCCAGAATGTCATATAAATGGAATCATACATTATTATTATTATTTTTGAGACAGCATCTCACTGTCGCCCAGGCTGGAGTACAGTGGCATGATCTGGCACACTGCAACTTCCGCCTCCTGGATTCAAGCGGGAGCCATACATTATATAGCCCTTTGAGTCTGGGTTGTTTTACTTAGTGTGAGATATTTGAGACTTATTTGTATTGTGACATGTACTAGCAGTTATTTCTTACTTTTAAAAAAATTTTTTGAGACAGGGTCTCTGGAGTTCAGTATTGCAGTCACAGCTCACTGTAACCTCACCTCCAATGCTCCAGTGGTCCTCCCACCGCAGCCCTCACTTCCCAGTAGCTTCAACTACAGGCACTTGTGCACCACTATACCTAGTTAATTAAAAAAAAAATTTTTTTTGAGACAGTCTTGCTTTGTCACTCAGGCTAGAGTGCAATGGTGTGATCTCAGCTCACTGCAACCTCCAACTCCTGGGTTCAAACGATTCTTCTGCATCAGCCTCCTGCGTAGCTGGAATTACAGGTGCCCGCCACCTCATCAGGCTAGTTTTTTGTGATTTTTTTTTTTTTTTTTCTTTTTTCTTCTGAGACAGTTTTTCGCTCTTGCTGCCCAGGCTGAAGTGCAATGGCGTGATCTCAGCTTACTGCAACCTCCGCCTCCCAGGTTCAAGTGATTCTCCTGCCTCAGTCTCCCAAGTAGCTGGGATTACAGGCATGTGCCACCATGCCCGGCTAATTTTTTTTTTTTTGTATTTTTAGTAGAGACGGGGTTTCTCCATGTCGATCAGGCTGGTCTTCAACTCCCGACCTCAGGTGATTTGCCCACCTCGGTCTCCCAAAGTGATGGGATTATAGGCGTAAGCCACCACGCCCGGCCTAGTTTTCGTATTTTTTATTTTAATAGAGATGGGGTTTCACCACGTTGGCCAGGCTGGTCTCGAACTCCTGACCTCAAACGATCTGCCCACCTCGGCCTCACAAAGTGCTGGAATTACAGGCTTGAGACACCGTACTTGGCCTTAAATTTTTTTTTTCTTTTTTTTTTTTGAGACGGAGTTTCGCTCTTTGTTGCCCAGGCTGGAGTGCAATGGTGCAATCTTGGCTCACTGCAACCTCCGCCTCCTGGGTTCAAGTGATGTTCCTACCTCAGCCTCCCAAGTAGCTGGGATTACAGGCATGTGCCACCACGCCCGGCTAATTTTGTATTTTTAGTGGAGACGGGGGTTTCTCCATGTTGGTCAGGCTGGTCTCGAACTCCTGACTTCAGGTGATCCGCCCACCTAGGCCCCCCCAAAGTGCTGGGATTACAGGCATGAACCACTGTGCCCAGCTTAAATTTTTTTTTTTTTTTTTCTTGTAGTGTTGGGGTCTCACTTTGTTGCCTAGGCTGATCTTGAACTCCTGGGCTCAAGCCATCCTCCTGCCTGGGCTTCTGACATTGCTGGGATTACAGGCATAAGCCACTGTCCCTGGCATCTTTTTTTTTTTTTGATATGAATATAACATGCCTAGCTTTTCTTTGTGTTGTGATTTTTATCTTTTCAATACATAATGTACCAGGACTTATTTTCTGGTTATGATAGAAATAATTTATTTGAAAGTCTGTCCATGTTGAAACAACTAAAAATGCTGTGCGTTTATCTGTGGGTAGAAGAACTAAGCTCCCTTAAAGAAATCTAGAGAGCAGAAGAGAACAGGAAATGAGAGACCACAAACTAAAGGGAGAAAATGAACTTTTCAATAAGGCTTGCAGGCTTGCTCTAGCAGTCGTAGTGATTAAAAATAGTAGCAATGGCCTAGAGCAGTGGCTCACACTTGTAATCCCCGCACTTTGGAAGGCTGAGGCGGGCGGATTGCCTGAGGTCGGGAGTTCAAGACCAGCCTGGCCAGCGTGGTGAAACCCCATCTCTACTAAAAATATAAAAATTAGCTGGGCGTGGTGGCATGCGCCTGTAATCCCAAGGAAGCTGAGCCAGGAGAATCGCTTGAACCCAGGAGGTGGAGGTTGCAGTGACCCGAGGTCATGCCATTGCACTCCAGCCTGGGCAACAGAACAAGACTCCATCTCAAAAAAAAGAAAAAAAAAAAAAGAATGGCAAAGGATAAATACCAAACAGAAAACTGAGCCTCCAAACATACTACATATATATTGGAAGTTCAAATAAGAGGTAGAGTTGGGATGTATTCATAGGTGTCTGGCTCTACTTGTGGGCAAAAATAATTAGGTCCCTACCTCATACCATATACAAATAATCAAATAATTATGTTGATGAAACCTGAATGGACTAATTCAAATAAGTGTTTCTTAGGCGAGTTATGTGTTTTCTGATTATAAAAGTTACATAGGCTTGCCGGGCGTGGTGGCTCATGCCTGTAATCCCAGCACTTTGGGAGGCTGAGGCGGGCGGATCACCTGAGGTCGGGAATTCAAGACCAGCTTGACTAACATGGAGAAACCCGGTCTCTACTAAAAATGCAAAATTAACCAGGTATGGTGGCTCATTCCTGTAATCCCAGCTACTATGGAGGCTGAGGCAGGAGAATCGCTTGAACCCGGGAGGTGGAGGTTACAGTGAGTCGAGATTGCACCATTGCACTCCAGCCTGGGAAACAAGAGCGAAACTGTCTCAAAAAAGAAAAAAGTTACATGGGCTTAAGGTAGTTACCCCAAACCTTCCTTCTGAGTATGAATTTTTAGAGTTAGAGAAGAAATGCCAGAGGTAAATGGCTTAAACATTAATAATTGATATTGTATTATGCAGGTTTTTTGTTTTCACTTTACATAACTTTGTCTAACAATAAGTACTGTACTCTTTGCCCCCTATTGTGGAAGGAGGTAATTTAGTTAACCAGTCCTCTTGACTGTGATTTGATTGCAGTGTTTGCTGTGACAAACAGGACTGCAGCGACCCCCTTGCACAGAGGCCTTCGCGAGAGCTTTGAACTGGGTGGTTTCTGAGCAGTAGACTCCTGTGTAGCAGGATATAGATGTTAGGCATTTTAGATGACACAGTCAAGATTACTATCCCAAAGACTGAACCAGTATCCCTGCTGTGTAGGTGTTTAGGCTTAAGATGACTAAATACTATGTAGATATGTAGACTCGAGATTTAAGACGTTCTTAGTTGAAGCCACAGGTGCAGCCCACTGTGAGGGACGGGCCAAGGTTGAGGGGGTCTCCTTCCAGAACATTGACCTCCTTTGCCCTCTTGGGAGGGGACAGAGGGTCCTAGGCTCTGATTTTGCCAAGGGGTAGGTAGCCACAGGAATTGGGCATGGCAGTGCCTAGGATTCTGCTCCTATGCTGCCCCTCATTCTCTGAATTACCATTGACCACTCCCTGGAGCTGCCACACCCTTCAAGGGGTTCTCGAAGTGGATATAGGGGAAGGGGCTGGGTGCTTGTGTTTTTTGTATAAAGGGCAAAAAGTTTAGACTCTAAAGTTACTGTCATATCTTTTCAGATCTTTATGGTCCCAGGTTTTTTTTTCCTGTTACTTATCTAAAAGGTAATGACATGATTTTATTCCAATGCACTGACAAACATCTGAGTGTATTTTGGTGTCATGAACAGCCTGCAGATAGCCACTTGTCTGGTTTTTCCCTGTTTGGACACACACTTTTTTTTTTTTTGAGACGGAGCCTGTACCGTTGCCCAGGCTGGAGAGCAGTGACTCACTGCGACCTCCGCTTCCCGGGTTCAAGCGATTCTCCTGCCTCAGCCTCCCGAGTAACTGGGACTATAGGTGTGTGCCACTACGCCTGGTTAATTTTTTTGTATGGACACACTCTTCTGATAATTCCGCTTACTCTGCCAAGGGCCCAGCTTCTACTGTAGGATGACAATGGTACATGTACTCATGACCTAGAGGCATTGAGCAATTCCCCAAATGCATCCCGAATTGTGGAGGGTGATGGGGTGGATACTTCTTTGATTGGCCTTGTGGGGTGGTGCTGGGGTGGGCAGCAAGATGGCACCTGAGAATAAGTGACTTCAGGTGTCACCTATGTAGGTGTCCTTGGTACCAACTTCCCAGTGAATCAGGTGGGTTACTTTATTTCACAGATTATAAAACTGGGGTTTGAGAAAAATATTGTTTTTTTTTTTTTTTTTGAGAACAGGGCCTAGAGTGCATGGCGTGACGATAGCTTACCGCACCCTCAACCTCCGAGGCTTAGGTGATCGTTCCCCATCACCTTCTGAGGAGCTGGGACTACAGACGACTAGCTAGGACGACAGGGGCATGCCAACACATTCAGCTAATTAAAAAAAATATTTTAATAGAGAAGAGGTCTTGCTGTGCTGCCCAGGCTGGCGTTCAACTCCTGAGCCCAAGCTCAAGCCTCGACCTTCTAAAGTGGTGGGATTACAGGCATGAGCCACTGTGCCCAACAGTGTTTTTTTTTTTTACTGCTTTCCTGTAAATCTGATGTTTTCTGGAATTTAGGGTAAGTTCCTTATCAGACAAAAGCACAGTACTGGGACCTTGTGTTCTGTCACGTGTTCTGCTGCCACCGGTGTGGACAGCCTGTGTCTGGTCCCCTTTCCTTTGGATGTGCTGCCTGGATCCTTCCCACTCTCTACTTCACCTAGGTGTGGTGTCCCTCCCTGGGCTTAACTTTTACAGCCTACTTACTGCATTGTTTTATGGTGTCTTTTTTTTCTTTTCTCTTTTTTTTTTTGAGACGGAGTCTCGCTGTGTCATCCAGGTTGGAGTGCAGTGGCATGATCTCGCTTACTGCAAGCTCCGCCTCCCGGGTTCACGCCATTCTCCTGCCTCAGCCTCCCGAGTAGCTGGGACTACAGGTGTGTGCCACCACGCCCAGCTAATTTTTTGTATTTTTAGTAGAGATGGGGTTTCACTGTGTTAGCAGGGATGGTCTCAATCTCCTGACCCTGTGATCCGCCCGCCTTGGCCTCCCAAAGTGCTGGGATTATGGGCCTGAGCCACCGCACCTGGCCTTTTTTTTTCTTTTTTAGATTCAAGGAGTACATGTGCTTGTTTGTTGCATGGGTATATTACTTACTGGTGGGGATTGGGCTTCTGGTATATCCATTACCCAAATACTGAACGTTGTACCTGATAGGTGGTTTTTCAACCCTTGCTGCTTCCCATCCTCCCGTCTTTTTGGGGTCTCCCATGTCTTGTCTTGTCTTTTTTGTTTTCTTTGCTTTTTTCTTTTCTTTTTTGAAATGGAGTCTCCCCCTTGTTGCCCAGGCTGGAGTATAGTGGCACGATCTCAACCTCACTGCAACCTGCTCACTGCAATCTCCGCCTCCCGGGTTCAAGTGATTCTCCTGCCCAGCCTCCTGAGTAGCTGGGATTACACGCGCCTGCCACCACGCCCAGCTAATTTTTTTGTGTGTGTTTTTAGTAGAGATGGGGTTTCACCATGTTGATCAGGCTGGTCTTGAACTCCTGGCCTCAAGTGATCTGCCCGCCTCGGCCTCCCAAAGTGCTGGGATTACAGGCCATTCTCCTTCCTCAGCCTCTCCAAGTAGCTGGGACTACAGGTGCCCGCCATCACGCCCGGCTAATTTTTTGTATTTTTAGTAGAGACAGGTTTTCACCGTGGTCTCGGTTTCCTGACCTCGTGATCTGCCTGCCTCGGCCTCCCAAAGTTCTGGGATTACAAGCATGAGCCACCGCTCCCGGCCGAATTTTTTTATTTTTAGTAGAGATGGGGTTTCACCATGTTGACCAGGCTGACCTTGAACTCCTGACCTCAGGTGATCCACCCGCTTCAGCCTCCCAAAGTGCTGGGATTACAGACTTGAGCTACCACACCTGGCCCTAGATTTCTCTAACATAGGCTGTGGAGGTGGAATTTTTATTTATTTTTTCTTTAAATTGATACTCTCCACTGAATGAAGGATTTTAGTTTTTAATTTTTTACTGCACCCCGGGGTTGGGGCAGATACCAAAGTGATCCCCCTTCCTGCATTGTGAGGTTTAATTAATGCAATTAACATTTACGAAGTGCTGTGAAACAGCTCTGCTGCTGGTGTCAGCCTGGAGGAAATGAGTGACATCAGTTCTCAGCATTATTGCTGGGTTGGGGCGAGTCCCTGAGCCTCCTCTTGAGTCTAATTGGGGGTGCCACCTACCCCTCTGTCTGCCACATTGCATTTGAGTACATCTGACCTGGTTCAGTCGGGGCACAGGCACCCTGCTGCACTAATGAGGAAGGCCCCTGGGGGAGAACCTTGTGGGTGGGCCCACCCAGTGCTGCTGCCCACCCCGAATCACACGCTGGACCCCAGCCTCTGGGAAAGGGTCAGAGTTCACCTCTCATCACAAGGTTAGGCAGCCACCTCCTGTGAAGGGAAACTCTCAGCTGGTGTATCATGTCCCAGCCGTGAAGTTCCCTTCATCCCTGGAATGGGTGATGCATTGTTCATAACTTCTGTAATTCTTGTCTGTCTCGGTTATGGCAGTTCCAGGCACGTGCCTTGGACTGCCTGGGCATGAGATTTGGCACTGCCACTTCTCTGTGTGACTTAACTCATCTGAGCCTGTTGAAGGCAGGGGGATAATAAGACCTGCCCCAGGATGGGGTGGGGGTTAAAAGAGGTGGCAGACAGGCTGGGTGCGGCGGCTTACACCTGTAATCCCAGGGTAAGGCGGGTAGATCACCTGAGGTCAGGAGTTTGAGACCAGCCTGGCCAACATGGCGAAACCCCGTCTCTACTGAAAATACAAAAATTAGCCAGGCATGGTGGTGCAAGCCTGTAATCCCAGCTACTCAGGAGGCTGAGGCGGAAGAATTGCTTGAACTGGGGAGGTGGAGGTTGCAGTGAGCTGAGATCACCCCACTGCACTCCAGCCCAGGTAAGAGAGTGAGACTTGATCTTAACAAAGAAAAAAAATAAAAATCCATGGTGGTAGAGACAGTGTTCAGCCTACAGTAAGTAGGGCCCTGGGAACTGTTAGCTACTTGATGTTACAGTGGCAGAGTGGGATGGTGCAGTTCTAAATCCAGCATGTCCGCCACTCTGGATAGGTCATGTTAGATAAAGCAGTTGGCTTGTGATGGGGGCCATGTTATCTGGAAATGCCAGCCTTGAATCATGAAGTCAGTGAGATACATAGAAACAGGTGGGGGAGATTCGTATCCACCAGTACACACCTGATGCTAATTTAATTTCTCTTGTCCTGATTCTAAGAACATGTAGTTAAATTTGTATGTTATTTACCTTCCCTATATATTGATCAAGGAGGTAGTATGTCAGTCTTTGTCTCGGGTTTCTCCATCTGCAAAACAGGAATAACAGTACTCACCACATCTAAAGATTAAATGAGTTAAGATGGGTAAAGCCAAAACAGTGCCTGACAAATAGTAAGCACTGAAAAAAAGATGACCTTATTATTAGGGGGGATTCTTATATATTTATGTATGTGGGAGGAAAGGCCTGGGAGAGAAGCTTTTATTCCTGATTTTGAGGTGTGGGTGTTGAGGTCTGAGAAAGGAAGCAGGAGGTGTAGGGAGTTGGGAGGGCTTCCAGGCTAAGAGAACACAGCAGCACATGCCTCAAGGCTAGATTGTCTTGGCCTGCGTGTAGACTAAAGCGGGGTGGGGGAGGAACTGAGCTGGGCATCTTTTTTTTTTTTTTTTTTGAGACGGAGTCTCGCTCTGTCGCCCAGGCTGGAGTGCAGTGGCCGGATCTCAGCTCACTGCAAGCTCCGCCTCCCGGGTTCACGCCATTCTCCTGCCTCAGCCTCCCGAGTAGCTGGGACTACAGGTGCCCGCCCCCTCGCCTGGCTAGTTTTTTGTATTTTTTAGTAGAGACGGGGTTTCACCGTATTAGCCAGGATGGTCTCGATCTCCTGACCTCGTGATCCGCCTGTCTCGGCCTCCCAAAGTTCTGGGATTACAGGCTTGAGCCACCGTGTCCAGCTGAGCTGGGCATCTTTTAGTCACGGGTGCAGGTTCTGAAGTTGGTGTATGCTGTCTACACAGCTGTGGCTATAAGGCAATGAGGGTAGTTAATTTCACTACAAACATAGGGTCATGATAAAAACAGAAGGAATTTTAAATGAAATCACATTGAATTATGCAACGAGAAGAAAGTATATTTAAGTGCTCAGCTTGCTCCTGGGGGGCACCCAGGTAGCTGGTGCCATTTATTGTGGGTTTTCTTCCTGGACTCTCTCTTCAGTACCCACAGGTCTTGTTCTAGGGGCTTGAGACTTTTCCTGAATGTTGAGATACGGGTTTTAGAAGGCGTGCTGCCCACACGTCGGGTAGGCTGGTGACTAGTTGGCACTGCTGAGGCCCTGGGGGAAGTCCCAGGGTGGTTAATCATTGTCAACCTGGGTCTGTCTAGGAGGTGAGACTCCTGTCTGGCTTCTTGTTGACCCAGTTAGGGGCTGTCTGAGGACTGGGGTTCAGTGTTGCCTGCGAAACCCAGCACACATTAGAACCCTGGGTCCTGGATGAAGGCGAAGGAGGTCACATCCTTTAGTCCAGGCCTCTGGTTTGCCACCAGCTCCTGGCCACAAACAAACCCTGTGTGTCTTCCCCCCAGAGCACTTTGGGGTGGTGGACCCTCCTGGAGACACCAGGTACACCAGGGAGCCCCACCTCCTACTCTATGCCAGGCCCACTAGGTTACTTAGTTCGCTGGTTTGGCCTGAGGTGAAATGCTTGAAAGTAATGATTATTCTGAAAGGACACTCCAGCAGCTTCCCTGGGATTCTGGTCGCTTCATCTCGTAGGAACTGGCCATAGGTCAGCCAGCCTGTTCTTCCGGGTCAGGGCTTGGGAGAAAAAGGGCTGAGAAGCAGCTGATTGGTCTGACTCAGGCATATCCCCTGTCCTTGGGGGTTGGGGGAAATTCCTTGACATGTGCTGGCACACATCCTGGATCATGTGAGACATAGAAAGCCTATGTGCTGTGTTTCAGCACACATGTTTATAATCTGAACAATGCTGCTTTAACATGCATATTAATCACCCAGGCATGACTTGTGTGTGTTAAAATGTCTTGTGAAAATCCTGCTTCAGGCTGGGTGCAGTGGCTCATGCCCATAATCCCAGCACTTTAGGAGGCTGAGGTGGGCAGATCATGAGGACAAGAGATCGAGACCATCCTGGCCAACATGGTGAAACCCCGTCTCTACTAAAAATAAAGAAATTAGCTGGGCGTGGTGGCGCATGCCTGTAATCCCAGCTACTCAGGTGGCTAAGGCAGGAGAATCGCTTGAACGCTCAACAGAGGTTGTAGTGAGCTGAGATTGCACCACTGCACTCCAGCCTGGCGACAGAGGAAGACTTCTCAAAAAAAGAAAGAAAATCCTGCTTCAGGACATCTAGCTTAGTGCCTGAGATTTCTCCAGCCAGCTCCCAGTTCCAACAGTTATTCCGACCAACTCTCAGGTGATGGTACTGTAGCCTGTGTGGCTCCTGGGCCACATGGGGAGTAGCAGCAGAGGTCCAGTTGCCCCATGCAATGGGCAGGTGCACCCACCACAAATTGCACCTCTGCTGCCACGGGGCACATCAGACTGGGCTCCACGGCGCCCCCTGGTGGGCAGTGCCAGTGGCGCCAGTGCAGCTCGGAGCCAGCAATACAAGGTGTGTCTTCTAGAAGGTACCCTGGTTTGAGATGCCGAGGTAGGAGGATCCCATGAGGCCAGGAGTTTGAGGCCAGCCTGGGCAACGTAGCCAGGCTCTGTTTCTACAGAAAATTAGCCGCACATGGTGGCACACACCTGTGGGCCCAGCCAGAGGATCACTCAAGCCCTGGGAGTTCTAGCCTGCAGGGAGCCGTGATCACGCCACTGCACTCCAGCCTGGGTGACTGAGTGAGACCCTGTCTCTAAGATAGTTGGATGGATGGATGGATGGATGGATGGATAGAAGATAAACTGCAAGGCTAGCACGGGTTGTCTGGCAGGCGCTGGTATGTCTCCATGATGGAGCCCAGAGGCTGGGAGACCCCGTGCATATGGGCAGCAGCTTTTTGGGGAAGCTTTTCCCAGGCATGGTTCCAGGACACAAGGGTGTGGTGTGAGTGACCTGGAGCTGTTTGTGGCCCAGGGATGGGGGCCTGGAGGTCTCATATTGTCCCTAGGCTTTTGTAATATTTTTGCCAACCAAAGGTGGAACAAACAGCAAAGGCAAGTGACTTGGAAAACTCGGTTTCAGATGGCATTTGTGCACTGGAGTTTTTTACTTGTTCTCTATCTAATCCTGGCCCCACCTCTTAGATGGGCTATATGACCTTGGAGAATAACCTAGTCTGTGTGTCAGTTTTCTTTTTCTAGAAGATGAGCTCCCCAGTCTCCCTAGAGGGAGATACATACAGGTTCTTGCATCCAACAAAATCTGTGCCCACAATGTTGCAGGCAATGGGCCAGCCCAGAGGTCACACAGCCTGCCAACCCATCAGTGTGGCCCTGGCCCTATGTGTTAGCTGATTTACCTGACCAGGAGGGGCAGCAGTGGGGAGGCCAAGTCCCAGAGGTGAGGGTGAAGCTACAACAGACCTGGGGAGTCCTCCTCCAGTTAACTCCCCCCAGGCTTTCTGCCTGTGCCTCCTTCATCCTTCCCTCCTTGGGAACTTGGGACTCTGAGCCCCAGCTGGTGAGGGAGTAAGGGAGTGAGCGACAGGCCGGCAGACCAATGGGCCCTGGAGGATGGGGTGAGGCGGGGCTTGTGCTGCCATGGAGAGGACAGAAGCGGTTCTGTGGGGGAGGAGGGGGTGGGTGGGAAGAGGACCTGGAGATTGAGGGGAAGGGAGAGAGCAAACAAAGGGGTCAGGAGGGAAAATAATGCACTGGCTTCCTGAGCCCCTGCAGAGGCTGAGCAGGGAGAGGGGGCGAGGGCCAGAGGGGACAGAGGCTGGCGGCAGACAGGCTGGGGCAGGCAGGTCCTAAATGGCATTGTTTGAAGGGGCTGGCTAATTGCACAGAGCAGTCTGAGCCTAAGACCCCAGCCCTGGCCCCCGCCTCTGTCCTGGGTGCTGGCGTCTGAGCCTTCGGGACAACCTGTCCACATGGAACCAAGTCCTGAGCCTCCGAGCTTGGTGAGGGGGAGGCTATGGGGGGCAGCCTGGGTGGGGTGCTTGGGCAAGAGCATCACCCTAAGAATGCATCCTGGGGCCTTGGGCTGGGAACATAGAGCCCATGGCGGGGCGTCTGGGGGAACACTGCCCCTCTCGTGTCCCTGCTTCCCTTCCACCCCACCCGTTCTGGCTTCTCCCACAGGAAAGCATGAAGGGAGACACCAGGCATCTCAACGGAGAGGAGGACGCCGGCGGGAGGGAAGACTCGATCCTCGTCAATGGGGCCTGCAGCGACCAGTCCTCCGACTCGCCCCCGATCCTGGAGGCCATCCGCACCCCGGAGATCAGAGGTGGCTGGGCAGTGGGGACTGGGGTGGTGTCAGGCGCTGACACATTGAGCGGTCACTGCAGACCACTGGAGGCTTTGGGGAGAGTCTCTGACAACCTCCACCACAATTCCCTGGGAGGGAAGAGAGCTCCAGCAAGGAGGGATGCAGGGCTGAGCCCTTCACGCCTGCCCGCAGCCCTTGGCCTCCCCTTTGAGACTCTCATCTCAACTGGGACTCTGAGCGTGACACAGGGTTGATGGTTCCCTGTTCTCCGCCAGTCATGACAGCATGGGCCCTCGGAGAGCTCTTCTGCAGTGGGACCCTCTCCCCACTCAGAGCTGGGCCGGGGTTGGGAGGGGAGGTCTGGAGTGTGCTTCCTTTCCACCCTGCCCTGAGCAGCTCCAGCCAGCTCACTTGGGATCCCGTCCCAGCTGGGCTGGAAAGCCCTGCATTGTCCTCTCAGCTGTGCCATCCCATGGAACTTCCTGCGAGCGTGAAAGGGTTCTATTTCTGCATTGTTCCCCACAATAGCCACACTCGACATGGGAGCACTTGAGAAGCGGCTGACACGGCAGGCAGTGAATTGTTCCTGGAAATGTAGTTAGTGGTCCCTGGATGGGCAGCACCCTGCTGGAAGGAATCGGAGGGCTCCCCTTCTTGGTAACTTCAGTGTTGTTTTGGGTCCTGTCACGTGCCTGGCCCAGGGCTCTGTTGTCTTAGGAATAAAATCAGTGGAGAAGATGAACGATACCGAGGCACTGAGAGCAAACCCCTGTGGCTGACAATAGTGTAGGGGAGATCCCAGGCCACGCCACGGCGAGCAGCCCGTATCAGCAAGGCCGTTCCCTAGGCTGGTGCCTGCCCCCTCAAAACAGACTCCTGGCTGTTTCCTCTACAGGCCGAAGATCAAGCTCGCGACTCTCCAAGAGGGAGGTGTCCAGTCTGCTAAGCTACACGCAGGTATGGTCTCCGCTCTCCCTTTTTCAGGGCTCAGGCACGTTGTCTTTGGCTTTCATCACATGGGCAACCTGAGGCCCATAAAAACTGGCATCTGCAAATGCATGGAGGGTTGTCGAGCTAGATGCTTTCTGCATATATTTGGCATTATTTTTTCAATCTGGACTATCAGTTACATTGAGAAATCTCTCATATGGTAGTCCCCTCTTATTTGTCATTTTGCTTTCCACGATTTCAGTTGCTTGCAGTCAGCTGCCGTCGGAAAGTATTAAATGGAAAATATTAAATGGTAAATCCCAGAAATAAGCAATTTATATATTTTAAATTGAGTGCCATTCTGGTAGCATGATGGAATCTCACACTGTCCTGCTCTGTCCTGCCCAGGATCAGTCCTGTCTTTGTCCAACATCATGATGCTTAGGTGCTACCTGCTCGTTAGTCACTAGTAGCCATCTCCGTGATCAGACCAGTGGCAGTATCACAGTGCTTGTGTTCAAGTAATGCTTGTTTTACTTAATAACGGCCCCAAAGTGCAGGAGTGATGATGCTGGCAATTCAGTTATGCCAAAGAGAAGCCACGAAGTGTTTCCTTTCAGTGAAAAAGTGAAAGTTCTCAATAAGGAAAGACGTCATATGCTGAAGTTGTTAGATCGTGGTGAGAACAAATCTTCCAGCCGTGAAATGATGAAGAAGGAAAAATAAATTCATGCTAGTTTTACTGTTGCACCTCAAACTGCACAAGTTAGAGCCATGTTGTGTGATAAGTGTGTAGCTAAGATGGGAAAGGCATTAAGTTTGTAGGTGGAAGACATGAACAGAAATGTGTTCTGATTGACAGCAGTGCTTTGTGCCAGGAAGCATTGAGCTGATAGATAGCAAGGCATCTCCTGACACCAAACCATTTACTTCAAGTAAGGGATGGTTACATAGATTCAAGAATAGGTTTCTACTGAAAACTATAAAAATGACTGGGGAGGCTGCATTTGCCAATGAAAAAGCTGCTGCTACATTTTCAGAAGAGTTGAAGTTGATTGAGAAAGGAAACCATCCAAAACTGCAGTGAAACCAGACTCCTCCAGAAGATGATGTCTGATATAACCTACATTCATAAAAGTGCAGAGGAGGAAGACACCAGGTCATAAACCGTGGAAGGACAGATAAACCCTGAATAGAGTACGAGAGAGAAACCACATTCATATGGCTTTTATTAACAGTATATTGTAATTGCTCTATTTTATTATTGTTAATCTGTGCCTAATTTATAAATTAAACTTTATCCTAGGTATGTAGATATAGACAAAAACACAGCACATATAGGGTTCCATGTTCCAAGGTGTCAGGCAGCCATGGGGAGTCTTGAATGTATCCTCCCTGGATAAGGGGAGACTACTGTATAGCAAACTGTCCTTTTTTTTTTTTTTTTGAGACGGAGTCTCGCTCTGTCACCCAGGCTGGAGTGCAGTGGCCGGATCTCAGCTCACTGCAAGCTCCGCCTCCCGGATTCTCGCCATTCTCCTGCCTCAGCCTCCCGAGTAGCTGGGACTACAGGCGCCCGCCACCTCACCTGGCTAATTTTTTGTATTTTTTAGTAGAGACGGGGTTTCACCGTGTTAGTCAGGATGGTCTCGATCTCCTGACCTCGTGATCCGCCCGTCTCAGCCTCCCAAAGTGCTGGGATTACAGGCTTGAGCCACTGTGCCCGGCCAGCAAACTGTCTTTTTATTCCTGGAATGAGTCCAACTTGGTCATGGTGCATTTTGAAGTTGATTTTATTCGTGTATTCATGAATGAAATGGGTATAGGATTTTTTTTTTATTCATTTATTTTTGTTGCACTCCAGTCTGTTGCCCGGGCTGGAGTGCAGTGGCATGATCTCTGCTCACTGCAACCTCCCGCCTCCCAGGCTCAAGGGATTCCCCTGCCTCAGGCTCCTGAGTAGCTGGGACTACAGGCAGTGTACCACCATACCCAGCCAATTTTTTTCTATTTTTAGTAAAGACGGGGTTTCACCATGTTGATCAGGTTGGTCTCGAACTCCTGGCCTCAAGTGATCCACCTGTCCCTACCTCCCAAAGTGCTGGGATTACAAGTGTGAGCCACCGCACCCGGCCGATTTTATTTCTTTAAATCTATCTGTAGTTTTGATGTCAGGATTATGTGGGCTCTAGGAATTTTTTTACAAGCTGGAAAAAAACTTGTCTAAGCTTATTTTAATGAATTTCAAACAATTATATCTTTTAAGACTTGCTACATTATCAAGCTTTCTACTTCATTTACTTTTCCAAGATTGGATCTTTCCCATCATGTTTTGTGTTCCTTCCTTTACTGACACCGTCTGTTTCCTAATTATTCGTAGTAGAGTTTGTCAGTTGGGTTGGTTTTGCTCAGAGCCAGTGTCAGTCAAAAAAGTCCTGAGCAATGAAAACTCACCCTCAGCTTCCATTCTCAGTGGTGGCCAACCTACTGAGGGGACTGAGAAGGTGAGGAATCCAAGCCCTGGGAGGAGTTAGGGCAGCTGCAGGATCAGAGGCTCAGCACTGCTGTTTTGTTTCTGATAGCTAGTTACTAGTAACAGTAGGGAAATCTCTTGGCCACACATTTCTTTTTGTTTGTTTGTTTTGTTTTGTTTTGAGACAGTCTCACTGGAGTGCAATGTCACGATCTTGGCTCGCTGCAACCTCCACCTCCTAGGTTTAAGCGATTCTCCTGCCTCAGCCTCCTGAGTATGAGTAGTATGAGTAGCTGGAATTACAGGCACACGCCACCATGCCCTGCTAATTTTTCTATCTTTAGTGGAGACAGGGTTTCGCTATATTGGCCAGGCTGGTCTTGAACTCCTGACCTCAGGTGATCCACCCGTCTCGGCCTCCCAAAGTGCTGGGATTACACGCCCGGCCTAATTTTTGTGTTCTTAGTAGAGACGGGGTTTCAGCATCTTGGCCAGACTGGTGTCAAACTTCTGACCTCAGGTGACCTCAGTCTGCCCCAGCCTCCCAAAGTGTTGGGATTATAGGTATGAGCCACCACACTTGGCATATTATTTGAATCTTGATGTAACCCTGTTGTGCTGTGAGGGAAGTACTGTTATTCCAATTTTAAAATGAGAGAAATGGACTCAAAGCCACATAGTTCGTGAGGGAAGGCAAGTACTTAGCATTCCAGCCAGACCTAGCTGCTCACTGCTTCAGCGTTTGTGTTTGGCTTATGTTGGGTTTTGGTGTGAGGTGTGAGACCTGCACGAGGAAGCCTTGATGGCATGGTGCAGGTTTCATGGCATTGCTTCCGGGGCATCTCTCGTGGTTGGCCTGTGTCTGCCCCATATGCGGTGTGTTGTGATAAGTGACCCGGTCTCCCTGCGAGACACAGGCGGTCAGTCTTGCATATTGCAGTTGCCTTGTTTCTTTGACTTGCTGATACTCTGGGGCCTTCTTCATGTTCATCGTGTTTCCTTATACAGGACTTGACAGGCGATGGTGACGGGGAAGATGGGGATGGCTCTGACACCCCAGTGATGCCAAAGCTCTTCCGGGAAACCAGGACTCGGTCAGAAAGCCCAGCTGTAAGTAGTCACACCCTGAGCCAAAGCTCTCGTAGCCACCAGTTGGCATAGCATAACAAAAGTGTCTTCCATCTCCTTAAGGGAGCTTTTAAGAGAGAAAGTGGCAACCAAATGTTTTGAAACTAGAAAATATAGCCAGGCGTGGTGGCTCATGCCTGTAATCCCAGCACTTTGGGAGGCCAAGGCGGGCGGATCACGAGGTCAGAAGATCAAGACCATCCTGGCTCTACTAAAAACATAAAACATCAGCCGAGCATGGTGGCAGGCGCCTGTATAGTCCCAGGAAACTGGGAGGCGGAGCTTGCAGTGAGCTGAGGAAAAAAAAAAAAAAGAAACTAGAAAATATAGGCAAGGCTCTGAGACTGTTGTTGGAAAGTTTTCTTTTTTCTTTTTCTTTTTTTTTTTTTTCTTTTTTTTAAGATAGAGTCTCGCTCTGTTGCTCAGGCTGGAGTGAGATGGCGTGATCTTAGCTCACTGCAACCTCTGCCTCCTGGGTTCAAGCGATTCTCCTGCCTCAGTCTCCCAAGTAGCTGGGATTACAGGCACCTACCACCATGCCTGGCTGATTTTTCTATTTTTAGTAGAGATGAAGTTTCACCATGTTGGCCAGGCTGGTCTTGAACTCTTGACCTCAGGTGATCCACCCACCTTGGCCTCCCAAAGTGCTGAGATTTCGAGCATGAGCCACTGTGCCCAGCCGGAAGGTTTTCAGTATGTGCCATTTCTTTCAGGTGGTTTTTAAGTTCTTTCTTGTGACACTCTTGGAGGTGCCCAAGAGTGATAAGAGTTTGCAGGTTGGACAGCTCAGCTGCTAATGACCTAGGGAGTCCACCACTTTTTTTTTTTTTTTTTTTTTGAGACGGAGTCTCACTCTGTCGCCCGGGCTGGAGTACAGTGGCGTGATCTCAGCTCACTGCAAGCTCCGCCTCCCGGGTTCAAGTGATTCTCCTGCCCCAGCCTCCCGAGTAGCTGGGACTACAGGCGCCCGCCACCTCGCCCGGCTAGTTTTTTGTATTTTTTTAGTAGAGACGGGGTTTCACTGTGTTAGCCAGGATGGTCTCGATCTCCTGGCCTCGTGATCCGCCCGTCTCGGCCTCCCAAAGTGCTGGGATTACAGGCTTGAGCCACCGCGCCCGGCCGAGTCCACCACTTTTGTGGGTGGATTTTGTGGCTCAAAGTTTTGAGGTCTGGCAATGGGAAGGCAGTTATTGCTTATGGTCACCTAACCCTTTAGAGACCAGACTGACAGTTACTATCCCAGGTGTGGGTTACAGTCTTCCTTCCCAGGATATGGGCTGTATCATCCCCTTTGTGGAGATGAGAGAAGATTCCAGCAACTAACTCGAGATTAAACATCAACTCTTCTATGCAGAATTTGAACACAGGTTCTGCAACAACCAAATTCATGCCATTTTTGACAATGAACATAGTGCCTAAGGAATTCTCTTCCATCTTGATGATCTGGTGCCTTCCTGAACCCAGTAATTGGCTTTATGCTTCTTTGACGTAAAAGTTTTAGAGGGAACATGAATTTTTCTTTCTTTCTGTTTTTTTCTTTTTTTTCTTTTTTTGAGCTGCAGTCTCACTATTACCCAGGCTGGAGTGCAGTGATGTGATATCAGCTCACTGCAGCCTCCACCTCCCTGGTCCAAGTGATTCTCCTGCCTCAGCCTCCTGAGTAACTGTGACTACAGGCACTCACAACCACGCCTGGCTAATTTTTGTATTTTTAGTAGAGATGGGGTTTCACCATTTTATCCAGGATGATCTCCAATTTCTGACCTCAAGTGATCTGCCCGCCTTGGCCTCCCAAAGTGCTGGGATTACAGGCATGAGCCACTGCGCTTGGCCAGATTTTTATTTTTCAATTCCAATTGGCAGGTGCCATTTCAGGTGGCCAAGTCTGTCTGCTGTGACAGGCAGAGCAGGACCTGCTGGGAATTGTCAGGCAGCCTAGCTGGCCACCCTACTACCTCTATTCTAAGAACTGGGAAATTCTGGCTGGACTCAGTCCAGAGTCCCTCCTTATCACCTTTTCATTTCCAGTTGTCCTGAAGCTGGCTACCAGGTCTCCTTGGCCACCTCAAGGCCTAATCCTCCTGGCCCCGCCAGACCCCAAGCCTCCAGTCACCTAAGGCCCAGTGCATGTCCTCTCTTGCTTCCAGGTCCGAACTCGAAATAACAACAGCGTCTCCAGCCGGGAGAGGCACAGGCCTTCCCCACGTTCCACCCGAGGCCGGCAGGGCCGCAACCATGTGAACGAGTCTCCCGTGGAGTTCCCGGCTACGAGGGTTGGTTCCCCAGATGCCCAGACCCCTGCCCCCAGTCTCTAACTGGGAGATATGCCTCACTCACTGCACTGCTGTCTGTGGCTGGTGGATAATCTGTGTCCTTTTTTTGCACTGCTTTTCAGGTTCTTGCTTTTTCTTTTCTCTCCTGGGTAAGCTTCCCGTAAGCCTGTTGGCTTCTCTCCTGGTCTGATCTCAGATGCACTGACCTCACTCACTGCACTACTGTCTGTGACTGTTGGATAATCTGTGTCCTTTTTTCACACTGCTTTTCAGGTTCTTGCTTTTTCTTTTCTTTCCTGGGTAAGCTTCCTGTAAGCCTGTTGGCTTCTCTCCTGATCTGATCTCAGATGACCCTCTGTTGGGAATGGAAGTTTTCCCTGTTGACTTGATTCTTTCTCTAACTTGGAAACAAGGTAGAAACCACTGACTTCCAGGACTGTCTTCTCCCTAATGTCTTCACCTGTCTTGAGGCAACCCTAGGGGGTATGGCAACACTTCACTCTCGTTGTAAGAATAGTCACATGCACAGTAAACGCTCAAAGAAGCCAGTGACCTGCTCCGAGCTTGGCTCTAAGAGTCCCTCGTCATTACCCATCATTTGTGCCTTCGTCGTCTTTCTGTCTCTGTCGCTGGGACAGTTATAATGACCTTCTTCCACCTCTTAAGGGATACATGTTCCTGGAAAAGTTTCTTCAGCGGTCTCTGTTCTCTTTAACTTCGGTCTTTCCTCTTTCTTTTTGCCTAGGAGGCATATGGGGGTGCCGTTGGTCCCCAACATCCTTTGCTGTGGCCCAAACTATGTGTCCTTCTGTCCACAGTCCCTGAGACGGCGGGCAACAGCATCGGCAGGAACGCCATGGCCGTCCCCTGCCAGCTCTTACCTTACCATCGACCTCACAGATGACACAGAGGACACACGTGTGACGCCCCAGAGCAGCAGTACCCCCTATGCCCGCCTAGCCCAGGACAGCCAGCAGGAGGGCATGGAGTCCCCGCAGGTGGAGGCAGACAGTGGAGATGGAGACAGTTCAGAGTATCAGGTATGGCCGAGAGGGGCTCCTGCCCAGGGTGACTGAACATGGGGAAAAACCAGTTACCTGCTACTGTTGGTAACATAGAGTGACAATAGTTGTTAGAATTTTTGTAATTGTAATAGTTGACATGTTTGAATTCTGAATATCTTCCATATGCACCACAGTCCTTTCTTTACCTTAATCCTCTCCCAGATATAAGTCAAATGCCAGTATTTACCACGTGAATACTGTGATTTTTCTCAACATGACATTTATATAAGGACTGCAACTGCATGCGTAATACATATTGTGATTCTGTTCATCAGATTGTACATACTGTATATATTGTACATATTATACCTTTTTGTTCTATTAAGAACTACAGTTGCCTGAGGTTCATGTCTGTATAATAAATCCAGTGGTCTGGATCATAGCTTAATTAACCAATTGAGGTTGTTTGTGCTTTTATTCAAGCATTGCTACATGAAGACTACTTACACATGTATGTATTTATGTGTTAGGATCCCTTTTTTCTATGTCCATTCCTACATTTTACTTTGTATAGAAGGGATCTCACTATGGGGCCCAGGCTACTCTCAAACTCCTGGCCTCAAGCGATCCTCCTATCTCAGCCTCCTTAGTATACTGCTAGGACTACAGGCATGCACCACAAAGCCCAGTTACTTTATAAATTCTTTTGTGGAAATGGAGTCTTGCTATGTTGCCTGGGCTAGTCTCCAACTCCTGGCCTCAAGCGATCCTCCCGCCTCGGTCTCCCAAAGTACTGAGAATTACAGGCATGAGCCACAGTGTCTGGCTACATCTTGTATTTTATGGCAAGCTTTTTGTTGCCCTCAGGGACAGTGGAGTGGACAGGATGGCCTCTCCTCACTGGGATTTCTTCATGTGGCTTTTATTCCAGGATGGGAAGGAGTTTGGAATAGGGGACCTCGTGTGGGGAAAGATCAAGGGCTTCTCCTGGTGGCCTGCCATGGTGGTGTCTTGGAAGGCCACCTCTAAGCGACAGGCTATGTCTGGCATGCGGTGGGTCCAGTGGTTTGGCGATGGCAAGTTTTCCGAGGTGAGTCTGGGGAAGGGCAAGGGGCTTTGCAGGCCTGAGGCTGTGCCTTCCTTCCTTCCTTTGAAGACAAAGGCCTGGGATTGCCTTCTGCAGATGCACGAGCCTATGTCTTCACACTGTCTGGGAGGAAGGACAAAACTTCCTGTGTTAACCAGCTACAGCAGATTTTTAGTGTCTTATGGGTCTACTTATACAGGGGACAAAAGTGCTAGAAAGTTCTGGATCCATGGACAGTTAATTTTATGTTATTTCTTACATTTATCTTTTGGGGGCAGAACCACCAGTGCGGACTCTGAGGGGCCAGGAGTGGCCATGTGAGCAGGTACCCAAAAGTGTTCAGTGGAGAAGCCTGGAAGAGACCAGAAGCATGGCCATGGCCTCTTGTCATTTAGCCATGGGGAGAGAAAGGCATCCTTAGGTGGCCTGCAGTTACCTGGTGTCAGTTATGAAAAGGGTTTTTAGTAGAATTGGTTATTTCAGAGTCTCTTCATGATTGATATTAGCCATTTAAAATCTTTCTTGGTAATTAAATTTATCTGGGGAAGAGCTATGTTGGGCATAACAAGGCTGTTTTGATTTTTACACTCTTTCAACAAAGATTTTTTTTTTTGGGGGGGGATGGAGTCTTGCTCTGTTGCCCAGGCTGGAGTGCAGTGGTGTGATCTTGGCTCATTGCAACCTCCGCCTCCCAGGTTCAAACGATTCTCCTGCCTCAGCCTCCTGAGTAGCTGGGGTTACAGGCACCTGCCACCATGCCCTGTTAATATTTACATTTTTAGTAGAGACTGGGTTTCACCATGTTGGCCAGGGTGGTCTCCAACTCCTGACCTCAGATGATCCATCCGCCTCAGCCTCCTGTGCTGGGATTACAGGCGGAAGCCACCACGCCTGGCCTCAACAAAGATTTTAATCAGACAGAACTTTCCTGTGATGGTCTCTTAGAAGTAAATATTAGTCCCACCCTCAGAGCCCTGAGAGAGGCTAAGTTAGGTGCCTAAGGTCATTGGGCAAGTTGGAGTTGCAGCACCAGCAAGCCAGGCAGGATTGAAGGAAGGACTGTACCTTAATCCTCTCCCAGACATAAGTCAAATGCCACTATTTACCACGTGAATATTGTGATTTTTTTCAACATGACATTTATATGAGGACTGCAACTGCATATGTAATACATATTGTGATTCTGTTCATCAGAGTGCATGTATAGCCTCAAGCAGAGATTCTGTTTTTCCCACAAATTGAGCTACCAGGGGCCATTTGCCATGAGTGAATTCAAGTTTCCCAAGGGTTACAATAATATATTGGGTCTGGAGTCTCCCTTGTAGAAGAGACTCTGCATGCAGTTGGCTGCTGTGACCAGCAGAGGGAGCAGAAGGACAAGTCCTGGGCCCATGCTGGCAGTGAGGCAGCTACTTCCAGGGATGGGAGAGCAGTAACTTCTGTCAAGTGAAGGAAGATGGATTGTTTGCAATTGCTTTGCCCCATTGAGACATAAAACGCACTTTGCAAGACAGAGTCTGAGGCTAATACAATGCAGTGTGGGGCTGTCAGCATTAGGGGATGAGATGACAATATGGGACCTGGCTCTGGCCTGGGCGAGTGCCTGCTCAGCATGTGTGCGCTGTTTGGGTTGCATGGGAGCCATTGGGCGCTGGAACCAGCACTTGTGTTGGAGCGGTTTTTTTTTTACCCCTACCAGAGCCCCCTGGTATTTTCTCCCCGGTGGTGGTCACACGCCCACATAAAATGGAGGTTTGCATGAGTGTGAGCACTCTCTGTGGAGAATAGAACATTCCCTGTGTCTTTCAGTTCTTTTTTTTTTAAGACATGAGGTCCTCACTGTCACTCAGGCTGCAGTGCAGTGGCACTGTCATGGCTCATTGCAGCCTCAGTCACCTGGGCTCAAGCAATCCTTCCTTAGAGCAGCTGAGACTGCAGGTGCACACCACTGTGTTTGGTTCTTAAAATTTTTTGTAAAGATGGGGTCTTGCTCTGTTGTCCAGGCTAGTTGAACTCCTGGGCTCAAGCGATCCTTCCAACTCCCACTCCCAGAGTGCTGGGAATATAGGCCTGAGCCACTACGTCTGGCCTTTCAGTTCTGATTAGCATCCCTGAATAGCCATTTTCTCTCTCACTGGCAACTCAGTCATTTCATGCTTGGTCTGGGGACTTGGTACATCAGGAGACTTGTGGAATATGGATTAAATCACAAGAACTAAAGTTAAATAATCACAATAAGTGAAAGGTGCTAACTGTGTCAAGCACTGTTTTCTAAACACATTCATTAGGTGAACTCATTTTATTTTTTTTATTTTTTTATTTTTTTTGAGACGGAGTCTCGCTCTGTCGCCCAGGCTGGAGTGCAGTGGCCAGATCTCAGCTCACGCAAGCTCCGCCTCCCGGGTTTACACCATTCTCCTGCCTCAGCCTCCTGAGTAGCTGGGACTACAGGCGTCCGCCACCTCGCCTGGCTAGTTTTTTTTATTTTTAGTAGAGACGGGGTTTCACCGTGGTCTCCATCTCCTGATTTTTTTTTTTTTTTTTTAGTAGAGACGGAGTTTCACCGTATTAGCCAGGATGGTCTCCATCTCCTGACCTCGTGATCCGCCCATCTCAGCCTCCCAAAGTGCTGGGATTACAGGCTTGAGCCACTGCGCCCGGCTTTTGAACTAATTTTAATAAAAGGGTAAAGAGTAAACAATTACCATGCTTAGGAAAGAAGGAATATGTACAAACCCCTGATGCCGGAGCATCCACAGAGAATATTAGGACTGAGCCTCAGGGTTCCACACCAGGGACACTTGCTTGTAAAATGTATACAAACACAGGGTTCGCCTCATTGCCTTCATTCAGAGTATCCTCCTTTTCCACAGTGGGAGTGTCATAACTAACAAGTTTCTGGGTATCTGTGTGTTGAGACTCTGTCATTTCTAGTTTTCTGCTTTTTCCTTTCCTTCCTTTTAAATGGATATCTGTGGACTTGATCCCCAGGAATGGGTTCTTGGTTAAAGTGTATGAAAATCTTCTGCATCTGATGGACAACATTGTGATAGACATGGCACCTGGGACACACCTGTAGGTGGATGTTGATGATGTCTTTCTCTTTTAGGTCTCTGCAGACAAACTGGTGGCACTGGGGCTGTTCAGCCAGCACTTTAATTTGGCCACCTTCAATAAGCTCGTCTCCTATCGAAAAGCCATGTACCATGCTCTGGAGGTAACATGGGATGAGGGAATGAGGGCTAGGCCCTGAGAGCAGGGATGAAGGAAGAGACCCACGGAAACCTAGCTCAGTGTTGCCAAGGGTGGTTTGGAGGGGACAGGTTGGCCAGGGAGGAGGTAAATGCCAGCATAACATGATGGCCACCGGATTGGGCCATCCAACAAAGGAATCTGAGACATCCCAGCTGCCATTTATTGGGACCACTAACTGAATCAGAAGGAAAGAGCACGGGCAGTTAGGGGTGCAATATTCATATCAGTGAATGTGCTTTTCCAGAGACCTCAGAGCCACCTTATGAGGGGTGGAGTTCACGGCAAGACGGCAGTAGAGGCCGGCTGCCTTCTATCTGCGGGCCATCTTATCCCCTACGAACCATTACACCCTGTTTCTCCCTTCACGTTGATTTTTTTTGCCCACCTTTGTTCAGCATTTAAGAGCCAGCCTCTTCTCATTGCCAAAGGCTTCATTAGACACTGAAATCCTCATGGTCCTTCATGTTGGACACAAGTTAACGTCCCCATCTTTAGGGAGATGAAACAAGAAATCTAGTGCTTTCTTATATAAGATACAGAGGAGATGAGGTAGTGCTGACTGGGGCTTCTGTATCTTGGTGGTAGAGTTAATTCTGATCTATCTGCCTTTTGCGAGGGAGGTGACCACTCACATTCTCTAGGGGGAAGAGATCCTATTTGGTGCCTGCATGAAAAGATTTAACCACAACCCCTCTTCCGAGGCCTCTCCCTGCACAGGCCCCTCCTTCCTCTGACACATACCGCAGCCCAGGACAGCTGTCTGGCTATGAAAGGGCCTAGTGTGAAGGGGAATGTAGGCCCTGGCTGGGGGACTCCCTGGGTGTGGCCTGGCGAGCACCCCCTCCCCACCCGCCATTCATCACAGACTCTGCCTTTGCAGAAAGCTAGGGTGCGAGCTGGCAAGACCTTCCCCAGCAGCCCTGGAGACTCATTGGAGGACCAGCTGAAGCCCATGTTGGAGTGGGCCCACGGGGGCTTCAAGCCCACTGGGATCGAGGGCCTCAAACCCAACAACACGCAACCAGGTGGGAATGAGTCCCCATGGCAGCACCTGCTGCCTCTGCTGGTGGGACCACTTCTTGGGAGAGTCAGCCACCCCTGCTGTCCCACGCCCACCCAGCTTTCTAGCAGCTGGGCTCAACTCTGAATGTTGGAAAAATTGCAGGCATACGAAGGCTGTGTCAGCCCTATCTGGCTTCCCTGGCCACTTTCTTGCTGATGGTCATGTGCATATAATTTGTATTGAATCTGACATCTGCCTTGAAGTCAGGATGCAGTGTTGACTAGCACCTTTTTTATTAAAGGAAAAAAATAGTTAAGCTATGCTCATTTGAGAAAATTGGAAAGTGTTAAAGAAGAACCATATGCCACCTGCTAACATTTTGACCAGTACCATATTTCTCCCATTATAAGATAACTCTGGTTTCTAGAAATCCAGGACTTGTCTTACAATCTATACATTTAAAGGCCAGGCATAGTGGCTCACGCCTGTAATCCCAGCACTTTGGGAGGCTGAGGCAGGCAGATCGCTTGAGGCGAGTAGATCGAGACCAGCCAGGACAACATGGTGAAAAATAGAAAAATTAGCCTGGTGTGCTTGGCATGTGCCTGTGGTCACAGCTACCCGGGAGGCTGAGGTGGGAGAATTGTCTTGAGTCCAGGAGGCAGAGGTTGCAGTGCACCGAGATCGCACCACTGCATTCAAGCCTGGGCGACAGAGCAAGACCTTGTCTCAAAAAAGAAAACAGTCCATACATTTAATGTAATGTTTTTTCTGTTTTGTTTTGTTTCCGCCTCAAAAGTGGTTAATAAGTCGAAGGTGCGTCGTGCAGGCAGTAGGAAATTAGAATCAAGGAAATACGGTATTTCCTTCCCGTCTTTTGACTGTTCCCTGTTTTCTATGCACTTTCTTCTGATTTCTTTGCATATAAAATGGTCACTGGAAAAGAATCAAATTTCTTGAAGAGTCTATCTGAACTCCCCACTCTCCCTTCACATCCCACCCTCACAAATACCCTCCGGGTTAATATTGGGTTGCACATCCTTCCAGATTTTTCTGAACACTAGTTGGATTCCTGCTTTCCCCTTTATTAATATTAATACTGTAAGCACTGTCTGTCATTTTGTCACGAAAGGGTCTTTATGATTTTTAATGGCTGTACAATTTTCTTTCCTAGGGTCAGAGTCAAATTTAACCACGTTCATTAAGATTTTCCGTATAGAAAGACAAATGGGTTTTACAAAATCTCATTTATAGAATGGGAGCCATATTATGTAATTAAAATTTTTTCTAGTAGCCTCACTGAAAATTAAGAGGTACTGGGCTTGGTGGCTCATGCCTGTAATCCCAGCACTTTGGGATGCAAATAACCATCTCTTGGATTTCCCAGCATTTTGGGACGCTGAGGTGGGCAGATTGCTTGAACTCAGGAGTTCCAAGACCAGCCTGGGCAACATGGTGAAACCCTGTTTCTACAAGAAATACAAAATTAGCTGTGTGAGATAGTGTGTGCCTGTGGAGGCTGGGGTGGGAAGATCACTTGAGCCCAGGAGGTCGAGGCTGCAGTTTGCTAAGATCATGCCAGTGCATTCCAGCCTGGGTGACACACTGAGAACCTGTCTCAAAAAAGAAAAAAAAAAAAAAGAAAGAAAGAAAAAAGGAGGCTGGTGCAGTGGCTCATGCCTGTAATTCCAGCACTTTGGGAGGCTGAGGCAGGCAGATCCCTTGAGGTCGGGAGTTCACCAGCCTGGCCAACATGGCAAAACCCTATCTCTATTAATATACAAAAATTAGCCAGATGTGGTGCTGCATGCCTGTAAGAGGCTGAGGCAGGAGAATTGCTTGAACCCAGGAGGCGGAGGTTGCATTGAGCCAAGATCTACACCATTGCACTCCAGCCTGGGCAACAAGAAAGGAACAAGTAAAATTAATACAAATCATGATTTTTTTAGCACTAAATTTCCAAAATGTTAACATTTCAATATTCAGCTATTATAAAAACTGAGATAGTCTACATTTATAGTGCTGTTTTCAAAATTTCACTTATTTTATATATTTTACATAGTACATATTTTACAGATCTCAATTTTGATGCTAAATTTGCAATGAAAATACTTGATCCGTATTAAGTATATACAGATTGATAACTAAATACAGATGTAGATGTTTAAACACATTAACTAAATTCATAAAACACGCATTTGAGAAAGTAGACTCATAGGTCTAGGCTAGTCCTAGTTGACTTGCTTGTCAGTGTTTTAATTAACATTAAATACAGAATTCATTTCCTCACCAGTTTCAAGTTCTCAGTAGCCACTCCCATGCCTACTGCCCAGCATGTCAGATATCACAGACATAGGTGTGTCAGGCTTTTAGCTTTGAATTGAGCTTTGCTCTCTGAGCTGAGTCATCTTTACCTCCTAGTTGTGGCCATTTAAAACCTTGTAAGCATGTGTTAAGAATCCTGGGTGCAAGGGGTTTTGAATGAGCTCCTGTTGTGAGTTGCCCATCAAGGGGCCATATACATTCAGTGTGGACCCCCTGTCATGCCCCAATTGCAGCTGGTACCCAGGCATAGCATGGTCTTGTCCTGGGCCCACATTCTCTCTGGACCCTCCTACCAAGCCACGGCTGCAGTCTAATTACCTTTCACAGAGAACAAGACTCGAAGACGCACAGCTGACGACTCAGCCACCTCTGACTACTGCCCCGCACCCAAGCGCCTCAAGACAAATTGCTATAACAACGGCAAAGACCGAGGGGATGAAGATCAGAGCCGAGGTGATTGTTGGGGACCCACTACCTGGGATCATGGGGCAGATGGGAGGAGGATGCTGCAGACCAGGAATTGATCCGTACCCGGCTCCCTGACCTCATCCCATGCCTTCTTATTCTTTTCTCAATAGAACAAATGGCTTCAGATGTTGCCAACAACAAGAGCAGCCTGGAAGGTAATGCTCTCTCCCTCCCAGTCATCCCCTTCACACCCTGGCTAGGGCTCTATGCCTTCCTCGTCCTGGCTCATCCGCCCTGTCACGGTTTAACCCAGAGCTCTGTTCCTTGACCTCAGGCCAAGGCCTATTTCTAGTCCCTGCATCTTAGTTGCTAGTTTATGGAATGAATTGCCCACTTGTGCCCCTTAAGAGAAAGGGACAGGAAGGGTATGGTGAGGAAGAAGGGAAGCCAGGCCATTTTGGCCGGGAGAACCATAACCTAAAACCAAGGTTAGTGGTATCATGAACTTCCCAAAGAACGGCAACTAACTAGCTTTTACTCACTTGCCTACTGTCAGGTTAAATAGTCTGCTTGTCCTGGCTGGGGATTGCCACTGGATTGGATACTCTGGCCAGAATATACCTCATGGAATACAGAATGTGTGAGGATGAAGTCTCCCTTGCTCCCTTAACCCCCAGTCACTCCGTGTTGAATAGGAAAACACCACATCCCTGGCCCAGAGAACCCGGGGAAGAGCTTCGGTTTAGAAATCCTATTCCCCAAGACTCACTCACCCATCTGGCTAGGTAGTGATGCTTGGTCATGGGTTTTATAAAGGTCCTATCTACCCAGCCAGGGATGCAACTCCTTGCTGATCTAGTGATATGAAGGGAAGGCAGGGTTGTCTACTGGTTAAAGGACCCGGATTCTGAGATTACAGCCATTTGCTGTTTTTAGGGTGTGGGCGTGGGCAAGTCCTACATGAGACAACAAGCCAATTGGAGTCACCACAAAATCCTCCATGTCCCAGTAATTAAAGCTTCTCAAGGATTGTCACACCAGAGAGGTCCCTCTGCTCAGCGTTCTGCCTGACATCATCCTCCTGGGGCAGCCCCTTGCCCATCTTGATGTTCCCCATCTGTGAAGTAGGGATGCCACCTGGAAGCATTGCTGAAAGGTAGAAGCTGTGAGGCATGGCCTGAGGCACGAAGAGTCCTTGGCAAGCAGCTGGCCTGGAGGAAAATCTTAGGAACTGAGAGACCCAGGCTTCAGCAACTGGTGTCAGGGCCTCAATTGCCACAAGCCCCAACCCTGTTTTTCTTACAGACGGCTGTTTGTCTTGTGGCAGGAAAAACCCCGTGTCCTTCCACCCTCTGTTTGAGGGGGGCCTCTGTCAGACATGCCGGGTAAGTCCTCCTGCTGCTCCGGACCTTCCTGCCCTCGCCTCCTCCAGCTCCCCTGTCCTTCCGAGCAGCACCTGTGTGGAGCCTCAGTGAAGCCCACTCATCCTAGCTGCCTTGCACTCTGCCTCTGGGGCGGGACGGGGGAGAGCTGTTGTAGAGGCCAGAGGCACACAGGTCACAGCCAGTTGTCCTTTTAAAGGACACCAAGCCACCAGCAGTGTGTTCTACGGCTGTATCGTAGGGCCTCCACCAGCAAGCTGGCAGGGCCTGGCCTTCTCTGGTCTCCGATTTCACTGGTGTTTCTCTCTGGCTGCCAGGACCGCTTCCTTGAGCTGTTTTACATGTATGACGACGATGGCTATCAGTCTTACTGCACCGTGTGCTGCGAGGGCCGAGAGCTGCTGCTTTGCAGCAACACGAGCTGCTGCCGGTGAGCACTGGGCCCTGTGGGCAGGATGTGGGTGGGCCCCCAAGGCTCCTAGGTTCCTGCAGTCTGCAGACAGCTGCCTGTTGAATGGAATCCTAGGCATGGGAAGAGGGAGCTAATTTGCCCTGGAAGCAGCATACAGGGTTTATGTTTTGTGGTGGCCGTGGTTGTAGCTTAATTGGGGTAGAGCTCGTGTGTAGGAAAGGGCTCTTTTTTTTGAGACAGGGTCTCGCCCTGGGTGTACAGTGACGTGATCATAGTTCACTGCAGCCTCCAATTCCTGTGCTCAAGCAGTCCTCCCACCTCAGCCTCCTGAGCAGCTTGATTATAGGCACATGCCACCACACCCAGCTAGTTGTTCTTCTTCTTTTTTTTTTTGTGGTGGAGTCTTGCTCTGTCACCCAGGCTGGAGTGCAGTGGCACAATCTTGGCTCACTGCAACCTCTGCCTCCAGGGTACAAGCAATTCTCATGCCTCAGCCTCCCAAGTAGCTGGAATTTTAAGTGTGCAACACCACGCCCAGGTAATTTTTGTGTTTTTAGTAGAAACAGGGTTTCAGCATGTTGACCAGGCTTGTCTTGAACTCCTGACTTCAGGTAATCCACCTGCCTCAGCCTCTCAAATCCCAGCACTCCCAAGGTTCTGGGATTACAGGCGTGATCCACCATGCTTGGCCTATTTTTTTGTAATAAATAAAAAGTATAGTAAATGCTGCCTAGGCTGGTCTCAAATCCCTGGGCTCAAGCCATTCTCCTGCCTCAGCCTCCCAAAGCCCCAGGGTTATAGGTGTGAGCCACCGCACCCAGCTAGAAGTGCTCTTAATAGGCCAAGAGCATGAGGGAAGGGGATGAGAAGGGCATCAGGGAAGGCTAACTCCCTGGTTTGCCAGTTGGCCTGTAATCCAAAGTGTCCATGGAATGAAGTAGGTTGTTGGGAGAGCATTTCTGATTAAGGGGGTTGGGGTATCCAAGGAAGACGTCAGGGAAGCCCGTACTGCACAGGGCCCTGCAGGCTATGCTGTTAAGCAGCCAATCCTAGGTAAGCTTTCAGGAGGGGGTGGGCATTTCCCTGTGGAAGTGGTAAGGGGGTGGCACAGGAGACCAACTCGATGACAAAGGCATGCCTTCTCCCTGCCACTGGGTCCAGGTGCTTCTGTGTGGAGTGCCTGGAGGTGCTGGTGGGCACAGGCACAGCGGCCGAGGCCAAGCTTCAGGAGCCCTGGAGCTGCTACATGTGTCTCCCGCAGCGCTGTCACGGCGTCCTGCGGCGCCGGAAGGACTGGAACGTGCGCCTGCAGGCCTTCTTCACCAGTGACACGGGGCTTGAATACGTAAGCCACAGGCTCCCGCCTCTACCACCACAGATCCCAGGGGCACAGGGTGTTGGAACGCTCTGGAATTCTCAGAGAGAGAGAGTAATAGAAGTAAACACACATTGTACAAGTGGAACCTCTCGGAGCCTCAACGGCTGACAGACCTGGCAAATTGACAGCTCCTCTGCACGGTTTTCACCCATGCCAGGGTTCACTCCCTCCTTGCCGGCTTCTCAGTATATGGATTTTCAGGGACCCGATGAAGAAAAGGTTGTAGCCTTCTGTGTTAGCAGAGCTGAGAGGGAAGGAAATAGTAGAAATGAATTTTCTAGTTCTTAGAGGCAGGCCCTAGGTCTTTCCTATCTGGGGTGATACCTTTTCATGTGTGCATCTGTGCATACATATCTGGCTCATGTCCAAGGATAAATTGACCATTCCTTGCCAAATGCAGGCTCCCGTGGTACACACTGTCTCCCCAATCCCCATCAAGGCTTCAGTGGGCTTTTTGCAGTGCCTACGGCAAGGTTTGAAGCCCTCTGAGCAGAGTCAGCCTGCCCCTCCCTCAGAGCTTGAGTCTTTCCCCTGTGCCTTCACCAGCATGACCTCCTTCCTTACCTGGCAGGAAGCCCCCAAGCTGTACCCTGCCATTCCCGCAGCCCGAAGGCGGCCCATTCGAGTCCTGTCATTGTTTGATGGCATTGCGACAGGTGAGTTTGGGATATACCTGGAGATGCTCTGCTGTCCTGTCACAAGGGGGTAGCCAGGGAGTCAGAAGGCATGGTTAGGGTGTCTGACATCAGTGGCAAGAAATATCCTTGAGGATCACCAGCTCTGAAAAAATCCCTGTCTCCTTGTTTCTCTCCACCTTCTCAGCCACCTTGCAGTCTTGGTCATTGAATTTTATTTCATTTATTTATTTTTTTGAGATAGAGTCTCCCTTTGTCACCCAGGTTGGAGTGCAATGACATGATCTGTGCTCACTGCAGCCTCCACCTCCCAGGTTCAAGTGATTCTCTTGCCTCAGCCGCCAGAGGAGCTGGGATTACAGGTGCCTGCCACCACGCCCAGCTAATTTTTATATTTTTAGTAGAGACGGGGTTTCTCCATGTTGGTCAGGTTGGTTTCGAATTCCTGACCTCAAGTGATCTGCCCACCTTGGCATCCCAAACTGCTGGGATTAGAGGCATGAGCCACCGTGCCCAGGCAGTCTTGGTCATTTTAAAAGGACATACATCTTAGCTGTTACACTTTATTTTTTATGTGCAGTTATCTTGAAATTGATTTTCATTCCACATGCATAAGTATAATTGGAGATAAATTAGGCAACAACTACTGCTATCTCTGGTTTTGGTTCCCTTCTTTTCTTGCTATACTGAGTTTGCACAGCCAACACGTGTGGTGCGTTTACAGCCTTTGCTGGATTGAACGCATGTGACGCAGTCATGAGGAATTGTTTGTTTTACCACAGCAGGGAGTGGAGGAAATGATGTGCTCAGCATCATTTATGCTTCTGTGTCTCCCTGGCCCCCACAGGCTACCTAGTCCTCAAAGAGCTGGGCATAAAGGTAGGAAAGTACGTCGCCTCTGAAGTGTGTGAAGAGTCCATCGCTGTTGGAACCGTGAAGCACGAGGGGAATATCAAATACGTGAACGACGTGAGGAACATCACAAAGAAAAATGTGAGGGCAGTCTGTACCTTGTGGGCCTTGTCTCTTTCTGTTTCCCCCAGTCCTCCACATCCTGAAACCTGCATGTAGGCCCCATCCCTGAGACCCTAGAAAAAATAATTGAAATCTTGTGGGAATCTTAAGCCTTAGGTTAGGGTCGGAAGTGGAGTTGGTGACCAAGCAAGATTCTATTTTTTTCTAGAGACAGTCTCACTCTGGAGTGCAGTGGCATGATCTCAGCTCACTGTAACCTCTGCCTCCTGGGTTTAAGCGATTCTCCTGCCTCAGCCTCCCGAAGTGCTGGGATTACAGGCACCTGCCACCATGCTGGGCTAATTTTTATATTTCTAGTAGAGATGGGGTTTCTCCATGTTGGCCAGGCTGGTCTCAAACTCCAGACTTCAGGTGATCCACCCCCCCACTTCAGCCTCCCTGGGATTATAGGTGTGAGCCACTTTGTCCAGCCCCAAGCAAGATTCTAGAAGTGGGACCAGCTCTCTTTCTCTCTGTCCACACCCTCATCCTGACTCTGTCTCTCTCAGATTGAAGAATGGGGCCCATTTGACTTGGTGATTGGCGGAAGCCCATGCAACGATCTCTCAAATGTGAATCCAGCCAGGAAAGGCCTGTATGGTGAGCATCCTTCTCTCTGGCAGTCCCTGGAGAGCCTATGTCACCTGACCCCTGACCACTGGCCCAGGTGGAGTGGCCTGAGAAGGAGCCCTTTGCTTCTGGCCAAGTTACTGGCAGCGTCAGGGGACTGTTGGTGCTGCCTACGCTCCGTAGTAAATCCTCAGCCCACAAGGGAAATACCCTAGTAAATAGTGCCCTGCCGCTGCCTGTGTCCCTGCTGTCATTCAGGTGGACATAGACTGGTAGGCATCGGCCTTAACTGTCAGGAGGCCATTGGGAACCTGTTGGTCTCAGGGGATGCGGTAGGTTGGGCTGGAGGTTTCAAATGAACCCTGCACTGTCATCTTTTCTGAGCACAGAGGGTACAGGCCGGCTCTTCTTTGAATTTTACCACCTGCTGAATTACTCACGCCCCAAGGAGGGTGATGACCGGCCGTTCTTCTGGATGTTTGAGAATGTTGTAGCCATGAAGGTTGGCGACAAGAGGGACATCTCACGGTTCCTGGAGGTGAGGGAATCTGGGGACCTGATTGTCACACACAGCCTGGGCAGGGAAAGCGCTGCTGGCAGTGATGATTGGTGGGTGTTGCCAACGTTGGGAATGACTTTCCCGTCCTTGGTCTGGCTAGATCCAATAGTGAGGGATTCAGTGGGTTCTCTTAGTACATGGAAAATATTTTTTTTTGAAACGGGGTCTTGCTCTGTCACCCAGGCTGAAGTACAGTGGCATGATTACAGCTCACTGTAGCCTCAAACAGCTGGGCTCAGGCAATCCTCCTACCTCAGCCTCCCAAGTAGCTGGGACTACAGGAGCATACCACCATGCCCAGCAGTTTTTGTATTTTTAGTAGAGACGGGGTCTTGGTATGTTGCACACCCTAGTCTTGAACTCCTGGACTCAAGTGATCCGCCCACCTCCCAACGTGTTGGAATTAGAGATAGAGCTGTGAGCCACCATGCCCGGCCAGTACAAGGAAAATAATTGATCTCTAATCTCGGCTCAACTCTTTGAAGTCAGAAATGATGAAACCATCATCTGCTGTTAAGGACTCATGAGATTTGACTCAATTTTCTACTCATTTTTGATATGAAAACTGCTTTAGACCAGGCACGGTGGCTCATGTCTGCAGTCCTAGCATTTCAGGAGGCTGAAGTTGGAGGATCACTTGAGCCTGTGTATCATATTTTGTAATAATCTGGCGTGTCCCAGGGGATGCCATCTCAGAATCTACAGGTTTGACCTTATCTCTTTACCTACCATTAGCATAGTATGAGGGCGTTCACCATGTCCTCTAGCCAGCCTCCTGATGGCAGTTGGTCTTTTCTTTGTTTTGAAGGATCCGTGCCTCTTCCGTAGTCAGGGAATAGCCCTGTCACCTGCAAAGGTCTGGTTGACACTGGAACTCTAATAATGGGCTCCTAACAGCAACCTTCTTTGTCCCTGCAGTGTAATCCAGTGATGATTGATGCCATCAAAGTTTCTGCTGCTCACAGGGCCCGATACTTTTGGGGCAACCTACCTGGGATGAACAGGTAACAAAGGGCTCTTAGTGGGACAGCTAACAGCCAAGTTAAATATGTGATAACAAGCTCTGACATTCAAGCCTTCCTAGAAAGATCTGGCTCTGCTGAGAAACAGTTAGGGTTTCAGACCACCTGTGGTCTTCCGGGTTGATCCCTGTTAAGATGTTCAGCAAGTACCTGGGAATCTTTTTAGGAGTTCCACTCTTACCTGTTGTAAGCTGCCGATGGACCCGACCTTCAAAGTCCCAGGTGGCTGGGCGCGGTGGCTCACGCCTGTAATCCCAGCACTTTGGGAGGCCGAGGCTGGAGGATTGCTTGAGCCCAGGAGTTCTAGACTAGCCTGGGCAACAAAGTGAGACCCCGTCTCTTCAAAAAAATAAAGAAAAATAAAAGTCCCATGTGCTGTAGCCAGACTGTGTACCTCCTTCCTGCCAGGGATCTCTCAAGACTTGAGCTTGTTGATGCTCCTGCCCTTCACTTCTCCTCCCCATTGCTGTAGGGACAGCCGACTGGAAATGGAAGTAGATTGTTGTTAGCGGTGCCTTTCCTCCTGCCCCGGAGATGAAGCGATCTTGGCCAGGCTCGTGGTGACCAACCAGGTGGCAGAGCTGCTATGACAAACAAAAGCCCGAAGACTATGTCCCTCACATTCTCATTACCAGGAGCATTTCATATTTTGTTATATACTAAAAACAGCAGTCTTCTTCTGACACGCTGAAAGCCACAAAGCAGCTTTGCTGAGGATTAATTATCTCCTCTATATGTGGTTTCAAGGAGAAGAACTTGCTAATTGAGATGTAAAATATGATGGTAATGTGACATCCCAGACTTGCAAATGAGTTGAGCTTAAAACATTCTCCTGTAGAAGGAGGCGTGGAAACATAATAACCTTCTGCCACTTAGTGAAGTGTGGACAGAGGTTAGGGTCCTGGGGTAGCTTGGAGGATTTTTGTTGACCACCTTGCCCGGGTACTTGGTTAGGCAGCCAATCTTAGGATACCATTTCTGTGTCTGGAATTAAATGGGTTAATGCCTTCAACATTTGAGCTCCCAGTAGGCCGGCACTGTTACACTGTTGCCATTTTCATGGTTAAATACATCATGTCTATCTCCGCTTTCATGATAATGACATGCTGAAGGGGGAGGGAGAGAAGACAATGATTTGGGGTTTATTGCTGGTGGATGGGCATTGGAAGGGAAGGCTTCTCATTCTAGCGAGGGCCCTAAGTGAAGGGATGGACCCATGCAGTTATTAGAGTACCGCAGGTGGAAGGAAGAGGGTCTGGGATGATGGGAAACATCCCCAGACCAGCTCAGAGCACCCTATGTGGGGTGGCTGGGAGAGAGGGGCCAAGTAACTTGGGCCTTAATGTGGTACCGCTGAAATCACTTTGACATGGGAAGTTCCAGATGAGATGAATTGTGTCTTAAGTACACGGTAGTTTCTGGGTGGATTGTAGACAACAGCAGGATGTAGTCGGGAATGGGGAGAGAGCGAGGTGACCAGACTGCTCAAAGAAGGAGAGATCACTGATGATGATGTTGTGCCCCAGGAGGTGCCATCCATAAAGAACACAGTGTGAGTGGTGGCCCCTGGAGTTTGCAGCACAGCAATCCTGTGACTTGGCAAGGAGGGGTCAGATTCAGCATATCTGGAGGGTAGGACATTTGCTGATGCGTTGGATGTGTAGGCTGTGAGGTGGAAGGATCAGTGAGGCCTGACGCAGATCTAACGCTGTGCCTAAGCTCTGCAAGCTGATACGATGGGTGGCACACCAAGCATCATTTAGGGGACAGACCCAAGTCATGTGTCTTGTTTAGAGCTTAATCTTACAGTCAGCACAAGATGGGGCTGTGCAGTGTCCTTTTCTTCTGGGCCCTCAGCTCCCTTGGGTCCATGGCGGAGGTAGGAGTGGGGATAGAGGTGGCATTTGAAGCCTGGCAGGTGAGGTCAAGGAAATCTATCAGTCTAGGGGAAATATGTGTTGTGATTTCCTTAGCCCCTCTTGTAGGCACGGTTCCCATTCTCATATCTGAGTTGTTTGGCCTTGACATTCCTAACACAGGTTACTATGGCCGTCCCTGCGTCCAGTCCTCTTGCCCCGGTTTCTGTTCTGGAGCTGCTCAGCTACTTTCAGTTCTGGCCCTCACCCTTCTTAGTCATCTGTTTGCCTCTCTCTGCATTTGCAAAATACTTTTCAAGGGTGAAAGTTAAAGGGGTGCTTAGTCTTTTTTTTTTTTTTTTAACCTTAAGAGATAGGGTCTGTCTCCCAGGCTGGAGTGCAGTGTTGTCATCATGACTCACCGCAGCCTCCAACTCCTAGGCTTAAGCGATCCTCCTGCTTTGAACTCCCAAATTGCTGGGATTAAGGGTAGGGACCACTGCAGCCGGTTGCTATTCACTTTTAAAGCCTCCTGAGGCTGTATTCCCAGCAGTGAGCCACCAAACCGTGGGTGTGATGTGATAATTGCATCAGGTAGACCCACAAAAGTCTATTCCAAGCTCCTCACTTTAAAATAGACAGGAAGCCCAAAGGGGTAGTGTGACTTGCTCAAGCTCACTCAGTGAGCGGTGGAGCTGGGACCTGAGGTTTCTCCTGCCCCACTCCCGTGCAGTGTTCCTGCTCAATGGGAACCTAACTTTGAAGTCCAGGCAGGGGAACATTACCTCCTGGATGCTGGGCTGTCCCCTTTGGGGTAGCCCATCCTTGGCTTTGGCACACAGGCTTGTGCTCATGCCAGGATCGTTTTCATCATTTATTTGTAGCAAGTTCACCGCTAGGGCACATCTCTGCAACATATGCCCTCACTCCCACCTTGTGCCTAGCAGAGGACCCTCTATAGCTAGTAAAAAGTAATGGGTTTTGGCTGTTCCCAGGCCCGTGATAGCATCAAAGAATGATAAACTCGAGCTGCAGGACTGCTTGGAATACAATAGGATAGCCAAGGTAAGACGAGCTGTGGCCCTCTGGAAAAATGCACTTGGTGACCTCCAAGTGGGGACTTGGGAGATGACCTTGGTGTCTGATTGGTTCCTACACCTCCCCCCACGTGACTTCCTGGTGTTGGGCTTCTTTCTCCCACACAATTGTTCTGTGCCATCCTCAAATACAGAGACCAGGAGACATTCGTGATAAGTAATCACTACGAGGAAAGGCAACTAATCTTTCTAATTTTAGTACTGGATACATAAAGACACAGAGAATTTCAGCTGGCCCTCAGGGAGAAAGGAATCATTAATCCTTTTGCCAAAAAATGAATTTGCTGTCAAGTCATAGAATATGAAGACCTCCATAAACCTAAATCTCAATGTTTGCATCAAGCTAAGATCCATTTTCTAAACTCCAGTTGAGCATTCTCTGTATCTGGGTGGTTTTTACTTTTTACTTAATCTTACTTGATCAGGAACTCTGGTGTCTTCTTGGCCCCCCCACGTGATCTCATTCATGGTCACTTTTTTGTTTATCTCATTTTCTCTGAGGCTGGTCCTTCCTGTTAACATCTTGGCATTTGTGGGAAGCACAAAATGTTCTTGTCCGTCCAACTCTGCTTTCTGCTCCCAGCCCTGCCATTCCTCTCCCGCGCCTGCCCTCTCCCTTCCATCTTTCCTAGGTACTTTTTTCTCCCAGCCCTGCCACTCTTCTGCCGCGCCTGCGCTCTCCCCTCCATCTTTCCCAGGTACTTTTTAGCCTTGACCCCACCCAGGTCCCTTCATTCTGTGCTCACTCCATGATGTCGTTTTGTTCTCCAGTTAAAGAAAGTACAGACAATAACCACCAAGTCGAACTCGATCAAACAGGGGAAAAACCAACTTTTCCCTGTTGTCATGAATGGCAAAGAAGATGTTTTGTGGTGCACTGAGCTCGAAAGGTGAGCAAGGCTGCACTTGGAGAGGGAAACTGTGCAGATCAAAACACAAATGGGCAGACATGGGCAGGTGCTTACCTTCATTCTTGATGGCCTCACTGCCCTTTGGTGTTACTGGGGCGAGGAGTAATAATACCTTTTCATAGTTCGCCCTTATTTCCTGACAAAAATGGCGGAGGGGGTGTGGTGGTGGTGAGGAATCTGAGACATGAGGTCATTAGGCCGCACCATCTGTCTGTTGGCTGCACTGCCCTGACATCTGCCTGTCCCAACACGCTGGGACACTACGATGTATGAGAAGCCAGTGAAAGAAAACTCCACAGACATGCCATTCTTGAAGACTTCAGTTTGCTCATTCTATAAATGATTGCTTCTTAGCCACAGTTTATCCTCTCCTTCCCTTTCTTTGGGCTAAGTTTGTCTGTTTTGATGCAAATAACCATCTCTTGGATTTCAGTTCTGTTTTTTCTTTCACTCCTCTGTTTGTTCATTTTGCTTCTCCTATTTTTTAAAAATCATTATTTGCTATAGTGATGTAATTAAGGTTTTGAACATTCCTCTTTACATGTGTTCTGTATTCTGAAGGCTTTGATACAGAGTGTTTTCATTCCAAATATTTCACTTCTACAACTCGTTTACTTTCTACTTTGACTTACCAACAGTTATATAACAGAGTATAAAAGTAACTTCTGATTAGTATTTATGCTGTAGATTATTCTGTATGGACCCATACCTAAAATGGTTGGTGCAGATGGCTGACATTGTGTAGACGCTAAAGCCAAGCAAGACACAGGCCTGAGGTATCACATCTTTGGCATGTTTCTGAATAACCCACGCAACCATTGGCCTGTTGGGATGACTCTTAGTATTGGATTGTGTACCTGAGTAATACTGAGGTTCAGCCTCTGTGCCCTCTTTCCAGGCCCGGTAGAATCCTATAGAGGAAGCTTTTGGTATATTTGATGCCATCTGCCTGAAGTCGTCTAGCTCAGTCCTTCATCCAGCAGCTGGGTTTGAATAGGGAAGGAAAACTGTGGTTGCTGAGCTGTAAATTGCCTGAGCCTGTGATGACTGAAAATCTAGGCTGTTTTTCAGTGACCTTGTTCCTTATTAAGGAAGTTGCTTAACTTCTCCCATCATAGTGTTTTGAAGATGGAGACATTGCTGGCTGGCTAATTTGGTATGCATGCATTTATTCAAGGAAGGTCCTCTGAGCACCAACTCTATGCCAAGAGTATGGTGTTAGGCCTGCACAAAACGGGGGGCTTTGATTTGTGAGCAATTTGTGAGCAAGTGTTCTGAATTAAGGGCTCTGAATTTAGGTCCTGGGGACCTTACTGATGGGACTGAGGGATGGTGAGGGCAGAAGGAGTGGGACCTGGCTGGTTGAGGCTGTCAGCATCCTGGAGGCACTTCTGACTCGCTGTCTTTTTACTCCGGTACCCCCAGGATCTTTGGCTTTCCTGTGCACTACACAGACGTGTCCAACATGGGCCGCGGTGCCCGCCAGAAGCTGCTGGGAAGGTCCTGGAGCGTGCCTGTCATCCGACACCTCTTCGCCCCTCTGAAGGACTACTTTGCATGTGAATAGTTCCAGCCAGGCCCCAAGCCCACTGGGGTGTGTGGCAGAGCCAGGACCCAGGAGGTGTGATTCCTGAAGGCATCCCCAGGCCCTGCTCTTCCTTAGCTGTGTGGGGCATACCGTGTACCTCAGTTCCCTCCTGCTCAGTGGGGGCAGAGCCACCTGACTCTCTTGCAGGGGGAGGCCGAGGTGCCGCCTCCTTGTGCACAATTCAGACCTGGCTGCTTGGAGCAGCCTAACATGGTGCTCATTTTTTCTTCTCCTAAAACTTTAAAACTTGAAGTAGGTAGCAACGTGGCTTTTTTTTTTTCCTTCCTGGGTCTACCACTCAGAGAAACAATGGCTATGATACCAAAACCACAGTGCCGACAGCTCTCCAATACTCAGGTTAATGCTGAAAAATCATCCAAGACAGTTATTGCAAGAGTTTAATTTTTGAAAACTGGCTGCTGCTCTGTGTTTACAGACGTGTGCAGTTGTAGGCATGTAGCTACGGGACATTTTTAAGGGCCCAGGATCGTTTTTTCCCAGGGCAAGCAAAAGAGAAAATGTTGTATATGTCTTTTCCCCGGCACATTCCCCTTGCCTAAATACAAGGGCTGGAGTCTGCACGGGACCTATTAGAGTATTTTCCACAACGATGATGATTTCAGCAGGGATGACATCATCATCACATTCAGGGCTATCTTTTCCCCCCACAAACCCAAGGGCAGGGGCCACTCTTAGCTCAATCCCTCCCAGTGACTGCAATAGAACCCTCTGGGGAGCTCAGGAAGGGGTGTGCTGAGTTCTATAACATAAGCTGCCATATATTTTGTAGACAAGTATGGCTCCTCCGTGTCTCCCTCTTCCTTAGGAGAGGAGTGTGAAGGAAGGAGCTCAGATAAGACACCCCCTCAAACCCATTCCCTCTCCAAGAGACCTAACCCCCACAGGCACAGGTCCCCAGATGAGAAGTCTGCTACCCTCATTTCTCATCTTTTTACTAAACTCAGAAGCAGTGACCGCAGTCAGGGACAGACGTACATTTCTTACACCTTCCCCTCATCTTAAGAGATGACAGAGAAAACTGCAGTCAAAGCTCGGTGCTCCCTCTGGAGATTTTTAAATCCTTTTTTATTCCATGATAAGTCATTTTTAGGGAGAATGGGAGTTCAGACAAGCTGCATTTCAGAAATGCTGTCGCAATGGTTTTTAACACCTCTTACTCTTCTTACTGGTGCTATTTTGTAGAATAAGGAACAACATTGACAAGTTTTGTGGGGCTTTTTATACACTTTTTTTAAAATCTCAAACTTCTATTTTTATGTTTAACGTTTTCATTAAAACTTTTTGTAACTGGAGCCACGACGTAACAAATATGGGGAAAAAAACTGTGCCTTGTTTCAACAGTTTTTGCTAATTTTTAGGCTGAAAGATGACGGATGCCTAGAGTTTACCTTATGTTTAATTAAAATCAGTATTTGTCTATAACTGTCTGATGTCCCTTTTCTTCTGCAGGTCAGATGGATGGGACATGGGGGAGGGCCTGGCTAACATGTAAGGGTGAGAGTTTGGAAGTAGGTGATTCATTCATTCATTTATTCAAACGCAATGTGACCGCAAGCTGACTGGAGCGAGCTTACAGTGTGGTGCACTGGTTCTGCAGCATTGGCTCACCTGTAATCCTAGCCAGGGTGGGCAGATCTTTTGAGCCCAGGAGTTCAAGACCAGCCTTGGCAACATGGCAAAACCCCATCTGTACAAAAAAACCCCAAGAATACAGGCCAGGCGCGGTGGCTCATGCCTGTAATCTCAGCACTTTGGGAGGCCTAGGCAGGCAGATCACAAGGTCAGGAGATCGAGACCATTCTGGCTAACCCTGGAAACCCTGTCTCTACTAAAAATACACAAAATTATCCAGGCGTGGTGGCAGGCACCTGTAGTCCCAGCTACGCTCTGAACCCAGGAGGTGGAGCTTGCAGTGAGCTGAGATAGTGCCACTGCACTTCAGCCTGGGCAACAGAGCAAGACTCCATCTCCAAAAAAAAAAAAAAGAATCCAGCACATCTGCATCCCCTGGAGGGCTTGTCAGGGCTGTGATTGCTGGCCCAACCTCCAGAGTTTCTGACTCTATGAGTGGACCATAGGAATTTTCAGTCGCGCAGTGGCACAATTACTGCTTATTGCAGCCTGGACTCCCCAGGCTCAAGTGATCCTCCTCTGTCAGCCTCCAAGTAGCTGGGACCACAGGCGAGCACCACCACACCCAGCCTGACCCTAGGAATTTGATGCTGCTATCAAGGGACCACACCAGACTAGTGAATGGGCATCTAAGTCACAGTTCCCAAATGTGGCTTGAGTGTCTGAATTCGTTTAAAAGCTCCATGTGTGGGACACCTGTTTCCAGACGTGTGCAGTTGTAGGCATGTAGCTACAGGACATTTTTAAGGGCCCAGGATCGTTTTTTCCCAGGGCAAGCGGAAGAGAAAATGTTGTATATGTCTTTTCCCTGGCACATTCCCCTTGCCTAAATACAAGGGCTGGAGTCTGCCCCAGATCTTGGGGAACTGATCAAGGTGATTATCACCTCTAGCAAAAGATCCTAATGATTCTCACAGTTCATATGCTTCTGTGGGATTCTATACCTTATTCCACAGCTCCCAGGTTGCCGTGCTGCAGGTCAACAACCTTCCGTAAGGGGGCTAACTGGGAGTAGCCCTGTGGTCCCAGTCTAGCCCGTGTCCTCTGCCTTTTGGGTGGAGTGATTCTCAGCGTGCCCCCAACTAAAATCCTGCCCTTCAATGAGCACTCACGATGTCGGTTGCCCTTCTAAGCCTAATATTGTGACTCCAGTAATTCCATTTTACTGGGATTTACTTCCCTAGGCAGGAGTCCCAAGCCCAGAGCTCATCGGGCCACACTCATCTCCAGCCTTTGGTCAGGGAAAAGGATTAATACTGGTTAATTATCGTATTAGAGACAGAATAGCATGATGCACCTGGGGTTCATCCACTGAACATGTCAGACCTAGCACCTCTGAGCCTCCCAGGCCATGTGTGAGTTGGGCTATAATCACGACCATCTCTTAAATAAGGTCAGGTTTCTAAAAGGCCTGGCCCAGCGTTTGGGGATGGAAGAAGCTTCCAGAGTGGAAGGATGAACATGTTATTAGAAAGGAGCTTCAGGACTACAACAGCCCACATGCAGGTTGCCATGGTGAGATGGCAATTAGCAAGCTAGGCCCACACAACCTCCCCTGCCTCCCCAGGTGTTGAGACCCCAGAGACCTGGGCCACCCAATTAAGCCATCTTGTGTACAGTGCTGCACCAAATACCAGGACAGGATGAAGCCAGATAAACAGCCCCGGCCTCGAAACCCCAAGAAAGATGGGTGAGCCCTCCAGGTGAGGAGTCCTTGGCATCCTGGCCTGCTTGTCAAGGTGGGGGAGGGGCTCAGAGGGAGTGTGGGGGTAATTGTGTTTTCTCAAGATGGGGTTAGGCTGGTGATCCCAGGTTCCGAGGCAAGGGGAGAAGGCGGTGAATGTTCTGATCTGGGGAAAGAGGTTGGAGTTTGAATCCCACGTAGGCCTTTGCTGAAGCAGTCTTTGGGTTTGCCTGGATTTGTGTCTGGGGTCTGGCATGTCACCGTGTCACTTGGAGCAAGCAGATGACTTAACCTCTTGGGGTTTTTCATCTCTCACCTAAAAGGTGGAGATACCAGCCTGGTCAACATGGTGAAACCCGATCTCTACCAAAAAATACAAAAATTAGCTGGGCGTGGTGGCATGCACTTGTAGTCCCAGCTACTCCGTGTGGCTGAGGTGGGAGAATCTCTTGAACCCGGGAAATGGAGGTTGTTGCTGTGAGCTGAGATCGCACCACTGCACGCCAGCTTGGGCAACAGAGGCCCTATCTCAACAACAACAAATAAAGTGGAAATAATAAATCCTACCTGCTTCATAGGGTGACCGAAGTTCAAAGGCCAGATCTAGGTAAAATGCTTTGCCTGACACCTGGCAGGCAATAAACTCTCCACATATATGAGATGACATTATTGTAAAATGGGACCCATTAATTAATGCAGTGCTAATGACAATGAAGACTGGATGCAGGTAGTGATAGTAACATGCAATGCTTATCAGTAGTAATAGCCTTAGGCCAGGCACTGCGGCTCACACCTTGCAATCCCAGCACTTTGGGAGGCTGAAGTAAGCAGAGTTCAGGATTTGAGACCAGCCTGGGCAGCATGGACAGAGTTTCACACCCCCTTTCTACAAAAAAATTGAAAAATTAGCCAGGTATGGTGGTGCGCCCCTGTAGTCCAGCTACTCGGGAGGCTGAGGTGGGAGGACCACTTGACCTCAGGAGGTGGAGGTTGCAGTGAGCAGAAATTGTGCCTCTGCATTCCTGTCTGGGCAACAGTGAGACCCTGCCTCAAACAATAATAATAGTCATACTTTTTTAAAAGGTAGAGTAATATTTCCCCAGATGTTGTCAGCAGCTAGGCTGACGGGTGTCAACTGTAGCAACAGTGGCATCGGGTGTGGAACTTGTGCCCCTCACCGCCCCCCACATCCTGTTGGGATCCCAATGCTCCTTGCTAGGGTTCCCATCCTGTCTCCACTTCCCTGCTATTTTGTGACCTTGGGTGTGTTCCAGAGTCTCCTTGGGGCTTGTTTACCCAACTATAAAATGGATAATATCAACCTCACAGAACTGATGTGTGGATCAAACAATTCAGCACATGTGAGGCACATGGGAAGGGGACTGAGTAAATGCTGAGTAAATGACAGTGACAAATGACCCAAAAATGCTTTTTTATTACTGTTAGAGAATTCTGGCAACCCTGTGAGGCCTGATTACCATGATTGTAAGAGAACTGACTCCAAAGAGGTCTCATCACATACCCAAGGTCACCCAGCTAGTAGCAAAAGGAGTTGTGCATTGGAATCTGCTCTGGGAAGCCAGTCTACTTTTTCTCTTTGGTC
>NW_012102099.1:494764-495647 GCF_000951045.1 Mandrillus leucophaeus | reverse complement strand
AGCTGTGTTCCTGCCATTGACTCCAGCCTGGGTGACAGAGCAAGACTCTGTCTCTAAAAAAATTACTAAAAATAGGTAGTTTTGGACTTACGGAAAACTTGCAAGAATAGTAGAAAGAATTCCTAAATACTCATCACCCAAATTCCCCAGATATTAACATATTGCCACATTTCCTTTGTTATCTTCTCTATATGTTAATACCATTTTTCTGATCTCGGCTCACTGCAACCTCTGCCTCCTGGGTTCAAGCGATTCTCCTGCCTCAGCCTCCCAATTAGCTGGGATTACAGGTGACTGCCACCATGCCTGGCTAATTTTTCTATTTTTAGTAGAGATGGGGTTTCACCATGTTAGCCAGGCTGGTCTGGAACTACTGACCTCGGGTGATTCACCCGCCTTGGCCTCCCAAAGTGCTGGGATTACAGGTGTGAGCCACCGCACCCAGCTAATGTACTTTTAGTAGAGACGGGGTGTCTCCCTGTTGGTCAGGCTGGTCTCGAACTCCTGACCTCAGGTGATCTGCCCACCTCAGCCTCCCAAAGTGCTAGGATTACAGGCGTGAGCCACCGTGCCTGGCCTGTTTTTATTTTTAAGGCTCCTAATTAATTGTGAAATATGCAAACAGAACAGTGCACATGCTGTTCTCTGCCTGGAACAGCCTTCTGCCCTTTCCAGGCTGGTCCTCCAGTTCTTGCCTCTTCCATGAAAATTTCCTTGCACCTATTCTGAGCAGAATTAGGAGCCCTTCTCTAATCTGAATCCTTCTTCCCTATGTATAGATATAATAATTGGGCCGGGTGCAGTGGCTCACGCCTGTAATCCCAGCACTTTGGGAGGCTGAGGTGGGCAGATCACCTGAGGTCAGGAGTACAAGACCAGCCTG
>NW_012102099.1:490801-494634 GCF_000951045.1 Mandrillus leucophaeus | reverse complement strand
AGAATTGCTTGAACCTGGAAGGCAGAGGTTGCAGTGAGCCGGGATCGCACCATTGCACTCCAGCCTGGGCAACAAGAGTGAAACTCCATCTCAAAAAAAAAAAAGAAGAAGAAGAAGAATTGGCTGGGCACTGTGGCTCACACCTATAATCTCAGCACTTTGGGAGGCTGAGGTGGGCAGATCATTTGAAGTCAGGAGTTTGAGACTAGCCTGGCCAACAGGCTACTACTACCTGTCTCTACTGAAAATACAAAAATTAGCCAGGCATGGTGGTGTAGGCCTATAATCCCAGCTACTTGGGAGGCTGAAGCAGGAGAATTGCTTGAACTCAGGAGGCAGAGGTTGCAGTGAGCCGAGATCACACCATTGCACTCCAGCCTGGGCAACAGAGCGAAACACTGTCTCAAAAACAAAACAAAACAAAACAAAAAACAAGAAGAATCTATCTCACCACAGAGCACTCTGTATGATAATTTCTATTTATTTTTTTTCTTTTAGACAGGGTCTTGCTCTGTTGCCTAGGCTGGAATGCAGTGTGGTGATCACAGGCTCACTGCAGCCTCGACCTCCCAGGATCCATTGATCCTCCCACCTGAGCCTCCAGAGTAGCTGGGACTGCAGGTACATGTCACCACGCTTGGCTAATTTTAACATTTTTTTGCAGAGGTTGAATCTTGCCATGCTGTCTCTCCTTGGCCTCCCAAAGTGCTGGGATTACAGGCATGAGCCACCACACCTAGCCTGTAACTTCTTATTTTTGTAGTCTTCTCCTCCATGAGTTTGTGAGATTCTCAAAGCAGCTGTGATCTCCCAACATCATTATTTAGTTCAATAAAGTTGTCATACATTTGTAAAACTCAGGCCTTGAAGTACAATTATTTTGTTTGTTTTGTTTTTGGAGAGGAGAGTCATAATTTCTATCTGTGATAATGAGATTGCTTCACATATTAATTAAAACAGTTGTTTTAAGATACATATTACATCTCCAGAGCCATTTCTCTTACAGAATGAAGATTCTTTTTTCTTTTTAACCTCTGACCTTTTGCTGTCAAGGCTTAATCTGACCCAGATAACCCTGGCCAGCTTTTTCCTCAGTGAGGAGAGTGGATGCTAGCAGGTTACCTGGCCCGATGTCATTTTTTTTGGGAGCTGTCTTGGGAGGGCAGACGAGTTGTACTTTACAGGGCCTTGCTCCTCTAAAATACAGAGTTACCTCCTGTAACTTCCTGTGTCTCTAGAATTAGGTCCAAACTTTCTAGACTGGCTTCCCACCCACCCCCATCCCCGGAGACAGGGTGGCACTCTGTCGCCCAGGCTGGAGTGCAGTGGTGTGATCTCAGCTCACTGCAACCTCTGCCTCCCTGGTTCAAGCAATTCTCCTGCTTAGCCTCCTGAGTAGCTGGGATTACAGGTGCATGCCACCATGCCCTGCTAATTTTTGTATTTTTAGTAGAGATGGGGGTTTCACCATATTGGCCAGGCTGGTCTCGAACTCTTGACCTCAAGTGATCCGCCCACCTTGGCCTCCCAAAGTGTTGGGATTACAAAGCCATAGTGCCACTGTGCCCGGCCTAGAGGCTTTTCCTGATTGGGTTTTCTACACTGATCTCATCCCCCATAGTAATGTCCTTACTTTAGACCAAAATGACCTGCAGGTAATGCTGATACCCATTAATTGACATAATTTAATAACTGACATTAGGCGAAAGGACTCAGAAATCGCATTTATTGAGCACATGCTATGTGCTAGGGGCAGTCTGAGAACTTTATACATATCCCATTTAATTCTAACTTTCAGCAGAGTCAGAATTTGAACCCAGACATACTGGCTTTGCCATTTATTATTTAGCCTAATGAAAAGTTAGTGTCGGCTGGGCGCGGTGGCTCACGCCTGTAATCCCAGCACTTTGGGAGGCTGAGGCGGGTGGATCACGAGGTCAGGAGCTCGAGACCAGCCTGGCCAACATGGTGAAACCCAGTCTCTACTAAAAATACAAAAATTAGCTGGGCATAATTCCAGCTACTCAGGAGGCTGAAGCAGGAGAATGGCTTAAACTCAGGAGGCGGAGCTTGCAGTGAGCCGAGATCACACAATTGCACTCCAGCCTGGGTGACAGAGTGTCTCTGTCTCAAAAAAAAACCAAAAAAACAAAAAAAGAATATAAATAAAATACAGGTAACAGATGTTGTATCAAAGCACTTATAAATATCTTTAGTTGATTATCTATGCTTGATACCAGCTTACCATAATGTTCATATTACTACTGTTGCCATAATCATTTGTTACTTGGCTCTTTATTGTTGCCTCTTTCTTTCTTCTTCTTCTTCTTTTTTTTTTTTTTGAGTCTCACTCTCTCACCCAGGCTGGAGTGCAATGGTACCATCTTGGCTCACTGCAACTTCCGCTTTCTGGGTTCAAGCAGTTCTGCCTGAGCCTCCCGAGTCGCTGGTCCGCCACCATGCCCAGCTAATTTTTGTATTTTTAGTAGAGACGGGGTTTCGCCATGTTGGCCAGGCTGGTATCAAACTCCTGACCTCGTGATCCGCCCGCCTCGGCCTTCCAAAGTGCTGGAATTACAGGTGTGAGCCACCGTGCCTGGCCTTTCTTGTCTTTTTTTTGCTCAAACTCTTTTGCCAGAGTAACTCCTCATCTTTCATGGTAAGTGTCATTTCTGGGAAGCCTTTCCACACTACCTAGGAGAGGTCATGTCTCTTGTGATGTGCTCTTGGAGCAGTACTCGTGACCGAAGTATTGAAATGCCTCTAGACCTGTTGATAAACAGCTCCTGCCCCAGCTTCCCTACCCATTCTTCCCTGAATGTCTTCCTGGGCTTCAGCAACTAACTGGGTGAGATTTGGTATAGAGGGACCTCTAGGCTCCTGCTCCACACAGTGGAAGTACCATCAGCCCACCACATAATGTCCCTGCCTAGCATTGAGCCTGATTTCTAATTTAGCAGGGATTTGTGTCATTAATTGTGTCCCCTTTGCCTCCCCTGCCAGTCTGGAAACTTTAAGAGGTCAGAAGTTGTGTCTAGTTTTCGTTTTTATCTTTTAGAGACGGAGTTTCACTCTGTTTTCCAGGCTGGAGTGCAGTGGCGTGATCTTTGCTCACTGCAGCCTTGAAGTCCTGGGCTCAAGCAATCCTCCCGCCCCAGCCTTCCCAGTAACTGGAACTATAGGCACACACTACCATGATCAGATTGTGTCTGTTTTTTTTCATCAGGGCCTGATTGGTTAGAGAAAGTATTTGTTGAATACTTGAATAAATGATACCCAGACCAAAAAAAAAATCAGCTTGAAATCGGGATCTACCTCTGACACTGGGCGAGTCAATTAGCCTCTTTGTTCCTCAGTTTCTTTCTGCTGTAAAGTGGTGCAGTTCCTCTTTTTTTTCTTCTTCTTTTTTTTTTTTAGACAAAGTCTCACTGCAACCTCCGCCTCCCAGGTTCAAGTGATTCTCCTGCCTCAGCCTCCCAAGTAGCTGGGATTACAGGCGTCCACCACCATGCCCAGCTAAGCTTTGCATTTTTAGTAGAGATGGGGTTTCGCCATGTTGGCCAGGCTGGTCTCCAACTCCTGACCTCGGGTAATTCATCTGCCTTGGCCTCCCAAAGTGTTGGGATTACAGGCGTGAGCCACCACGCCTGGCCCAGTTCCTCCTTCAGCCAAGGCTGTCTTGAGAATGTAAGGGCCAGGTGTGGTAGCTCACGCCTGTTATCGCGGCACTTTGAGAGGCCGATGCAGGTGGATCTCTTGAGCCCAAGAGACCAGTCCAGCCTGGGCAACATGGCAAGACCCCATCTCTTAAAAAAAAAAAAAAAAAGGAACGG
>NW_012102099.1:475092-489326 GCF_000951045.1 Mandrillus leucophaeus | reverse complement strand
GGGGTTCTGGGCCGCCGCTGAGGTGTGGTCCCTGCGCTGCCGCGGCTGGAGGTCCTGGGGTGGTTGGGCCATGGGAGGGTGTGGGCGTGGTGGGCCGTCCTGGGAGCTCTTGGGACCCACATTGTAGGAGGCCGTGTCGCTTGAGGACCGGAAGATCGGGTGGTGGATTCAGACCTGGGTTGGGTTCCGTGCGGTGTGACTTTGGACAGGTGCTTTAACCGCTCTGGACCTCAGCTTCCTCATCTGTAAAACGAGGACAGTAATACTATCCACATTAAACTCTTAGCGCGATGTATGGCAGAAAGTAAGCCAGCTCTTGGACTCCCTGCTTTCTTCAGTGTGTGTTTATTGAGTGCCCACTAGGTGTTGGGCACCGAGCTAAATAAACCCTGGCTGTTTTCCCGGGAGCAAAGATTTGCTCTCCAGGAATCCACATTGTGATGAACAGGAGGACAATATAACAGGATGGTATCAACAGTGCTAGTTCAGTCCCTGCTTCACAGTTGTCCTCGGATGCTGCAGGGCAGAGCTTGACCTCTGCCCCATTTTGGGGATGAGGATCCTGAGGCTCACTGAGGGAGGTTATGCTAGGCCGGGCATCCACTTCTCTGATGGCATGTCACTAACAGTAGTAATGATAATAGCGGCTCTTTGTTAGTTGGGTACTTGTTCTGTGTCAGGCACTATGTTAAGTGCTCCATGTGGCTTTGTGTCTTTTAATACTGTCTTTAAGAGAGATTATTTTCTTCCTCTTTTTTTTTTTTTTTTTTTTGAAGCGGAGTTTTATTCTGTCGCCCGGGCGTGCAGTGGCACCATCTCGGCTCCGTGCAACCTCCGCCTACCGGGTTCAAGCGATTCTGGTGTCTCAGCCTCCGGAGTAGTTGGGATTACAGGCGTGCGCCACCACGCCCGGCTAATTTTTGTATTTTTAGTAGAGACGAGGTTTCACCATGTTGGCCAGGCTGTTCTCGAACTCCTGACCTCAAGTGATCTGCCCGCTTCGGCCTCTACAGTGTTGGGATTACAGGCGTGAGCCACCGCCCCCGGCAAGAGAGATTACTTTCATTTTACAAATGAGGGGTCTGAGACTCTGAGAGGTGGGGTGTCTTATGCTGCCCAGCAAGTGGCTGAACCCACGCCTGAGACTTAAGTGTCTAGGCTCTTAACGTCTTTATTACACTTTCTTCCTAAGGTCCAGAGCTACAGATCCAGATGTGCCCTTTGTGGTGGTGTGTCAAAGTGCCTAGCACAGTTTTAGGCACGTAGGGAAGCTTAGGACGTGATGCACCTTTTGCTTAAGTGTTTTCATGTAGATTCTCGTTTAATCCTCACCACCACTTTGTGCAGAGGTGCTGTTTTACCCATTTTACAGGATGAGCCGTTTGTGGTGCAGGAAGATTAAGTGACTTGCCCAGGGTCACATGGCTCCTTTCTGGTGGCATCTCTTCCCTGTCTTTGCATAGGGCTCAGTGTGGTGCCTTGAAAGTAATAGAGTGCTGTAGAGCCAGCGTTGAATTCGTATAGATTTGGGATCTTGCTAGGAGAGCTGCTGAAGGAAGAGAGATCCCTGGGTAGGCTTGAGGGAGCTTTTTCATGGTGGTGGAAACCTGGATCAGGAAGCCTTGTAAGGGTGAGATTTGCGTGGTAGTCATGGGTCTTCCGTGGCTGCCAGTGATGGAATTGTGAAGGAAGGATGAGCTGGAGCTCTATTTTGACTGTCAGGAGGAGCCAATTAATTGATTGAGTCCGTGGATGTTTATTGCACATCCACATCGTGCCTAATCCATGTATTTAGTGGTTGCAGCGTTGGTGGAGCACGTGGGACCAGGTATTAATGTACTGCTAATGAAAGTTTTAAATTATATGATGATGAAAGGCCATTAACGTTTTTTGAGCTGGGGTGTGGTCAGGAGACAGACGTGGCTTTACCAGCTGCTTATATTTTATGGCAGCATGATGCACTCAGTACAGTGTATATAGGAATGTTGCTTTAATAGATTACAAGTGCTCAGCTAGGGACCATGTTTTTTTGTTTGAATGTCTCTGCTTGGTACCTGATTTTGCACACGGTATTTTGTTCATTCAGGGATTTTTAAACAAGGGAGACTCTTGCTCTGATTTGTGATTCAGAACATTCTCTCTGGTTTGCTGTGTAAGAACAGATTGACACAGACACATTTGAAGACTGTTGCAGTGCATCTCCATGCGAGATAGTGCTGGCAGGTCTCAGGCGCACTGTTTTTGGCACTGGAGATAGGAGGATGAATGAGACAAGGTCCCTACCCTACATCTTGTTTGTTTAATGCCTCTTAAATTAGATGCCATGCCAAATATTTTGTGTACCTTATCTAATTTAAACCCTTCTTTGACCCTTTTCAGATAGGTGGCTTTAACTTGTAACTGAGGTACATTGAGTTTAAGTTTAACTTGCCTAAGATCACACAATTAATGAGTGACTGCCTCACATTCAAACCCATGTCCTCCTGGCTTGAAATCCTCAGCTATTTGCATCGAGTGGATTGCCTCCTGGCCCAAATCTGGTTCCAGAATGGTTCAGAAATAACAAGATAGTAACAATTCATTGTGGCAATTCCTATCATAAAGGTTCGAATGAGTTGCTCTGGAAACATAGGGATTAATTTCCCAGTGGAGTCAGTAACTAAATTGTGTTGGTGTCTTGCATAACATGGTTTTATCAGCTGATTTGGGGAGTGTAAGACTGTTGATGATTTGCTTTCTGAGAAGTTTATATAGATGCATTTTTCTTTGACACTGTTCTGCCAACCTGAAAACAAGTAGTGAGTGCTTGCTATGTGCGAGACACTAACTATGAAGTGCCTGGGGAATGTGAGGGGACGCAGACCTGGCAAGTTATTGACCTCTACAGACCTCAGTCACCCCATAAAAAGGGGACTGGATGGATGGATTTGCCTCTTCTGGCTGTCACATTCTGTAGCTTGGTGACTCAGGAGGCCTTGCAGCAGCTTAGTGCAGGAGAACGATGTGGAAAGACCAACTCTATACTAGGGTCACTAGGTGAAGGGAACGAAGTACCAGAAGAGAGCAAAGGGCTAGGATCTCAGGGTTGTTCCAAATTGCTCTGCATCTTTCCCCTGCCCCTCCCCACTGGTAATGTTGCTGTCTTATGAAATGAAGAAAATTGTAAGTGTCTAGGTCACTATGAAATATCTGGCATTTTATTGTGTGTCCTCATGGTGACTGCCCAGGGATTTGATTTAGATCTGGATTAGCCTGCTTTTATCTTGTGTCTTCCCTCCCTGCTGTCTGTTCTCTACTAGCAGTCAGTGTGATCTTTTTCAAACTGTAATGAGAGAAGATTCTACCCCACTTAAAACCTGAAAGTGCCTGAGTGTGGTGGCTTATGCCTGTAATCCCAGCACCTTGGGAGGCTGAGGCGGAGGATCGCTTGAGCCTGGGCCACAAAATGAGACCTGGTCTCTACAAAAAAATAGAAAAATTAGCTGGGCTTGGTGGTGACCATCTGTAGTCCCAGCTACTTGGGAAGCTGAGTCAGGAGGATGGCTTGAGCCTGGGAAGTCAGGGCTGCAGTGAGCCGTGATTGTGCCATTGCACTCCAGCCTGGATGACAGAGTGACACCCTACCTCAAAAACAAACCCGACAGTGGATTTCTTAATAGAATAAAATCCTAATTCCTTCCCATAGTCTGCAGAGCCCGTTCATGGTCTGGCCTCTTGACTTCTGTTCCCACCTCAGGTTCTGCTCTTCCTGTTGCTGACTGGGCTGGAATGCCCTATCTCTACAGCTTCATGTAGCTACTTCCTTCTGATCCTTAAGCTCACCTGTTCACCTCAGAGAGGCTTCCTCTGACCACATTCCCTAAACCCCGTTGCATAAGTGGTTGGTATGAAATGATGTTTGTTGGTGTATTTGGTCAGTATCAGACTTTGCACCACTAGAATGTGAACTCCCTGTGGACAGGCATCTTGTCTCTTGCTTCTCTGTTTCCTGATCCCTAGAACAGTGCCTAGCACGTGGTAGAGCTGGTAGACATTTGTAGAATGAGTGAGGGTTGACTAAACTGGTGCTCATAGACAATAACACCCACGTTTACTAGCATTTGAAAATTTGACTCATTGCTGTGTGTTTATTGTTTTGGATTTGAAAGCCTAGCAGGAAAGGGAGGGAAGAGAATGTGGAGGCTGGGGCTGGGCAGGCTTGCCTGCCAACCCCGAGGGCCTCTCTTGTCCTCACCTATAAAATGAGGAACATGAAGTGAACCTTGCAGAGGGCTGTCAGGGTTAAACAAGTGTCTGTGAAGCATCTGGCACATAGGCCCTCAGATGCCCTACCATCCCCAGGTAGCTCTGCAGAGAATTAACTACAAGGATTCTTCACTTGTAAGGTCATTTGATACTGCTTTTTTTATATCTAGGTGTTGAAAAGCTGATTTGCTTTTTCAATTATGAAATTATTTATTTATTTATTTATTTATTTTTGAGATAGGATCTCACTGTGTTGCCCAGGCTGCAGTGCAGTCCTGTGAACATGGCTCACTGCAGCCTCAACCTCTTGGACTCAGGTGATCCTCCTACCTCAGTGTCCCAAAGTGCTGGGATTACAGGCATGTATGTGCCAGTGTGCCTGGCCTAGTATAGTCTTTAAGGAAAATTTGGGAAGTAGTGAAAACTATAAACAGGAATTAATAAAAATTGGGCCAGGCGTGGTGGCTCATGCCTGTAATCTCAGTGCTTTGGGAGACCGAGGTGGGTGGATCACCTGAGGTCAGGAGTTCGAGACCAGCGTGGCCAACATGCTGGAATCCTGTCTCTACTAAAAATACAAAAAATTAGCCGGGCGTGGTGGCATGCGCTTGTAATCCTAGGTACTTGAGAGGCTGAGGCAGGAGAATCACTTGAACCTGGGAGGCGGAGATTGCAGTGAGCTGAGATTGTGCCACTGCACTCCAATCTGGGCAACAGAGCAAGACTCTATCTCAAAAACAAGCAAAAAAAAAAATCTGAAGAAAATTGTAAACATTTTGATACCTTTTTTTTTTTTTTGAGATGGAGTCTCACTCTGTCGCCCAGGCTGGAGTGCAGTGGCGCGATCTCAGCTCACCGCAATCTCCGCCTCCCGAGTTCATGCCATTCTCCTGCCTTAGCCTCCAGAGTAGCTGGGACTACAGGCGCCCGCCACCACGCCTGGCTAATTTTTTGTATTTTTAGTAGAGATGGAGTTTCACCGTGTTAGCCAGGATGGTCTCGATCTCCTGACCTCGTGATCCACCCGCCTCAGCGTCCAAAAGTGCTGGGATTACAGGGGTGAGCCACCGCGCCCGGCCCATTTTGATAGCTTAATGGGTAAGCTTGGGTTGATGTTTTCTAAACGGAAAGCATTCTCGTTTGTGCATCTGCCTCCCATCATAAAGCACTTACTCATCCCCTTATTTAATGCCTCTTGTAGTTTAGAATTGTATATTAATCACATTAAAATGGGGCCTCAATTTTAGGCTGACTAGTGTTGGACAGTTCATTTGAGGTCGTGTTTGTATGCGGAAATCCAGGTTCTGTGGCCAGGTTTCGTTTGGCCTCTTGGGGAAGAAGGTGAGGCTTAAAAATTCAGTGTTCCTAGGTTGGGCGTGGTGGCTCACACCTGTAATCCCAGAACTTTGGGAGGCCAAGGTGAGCGGATCATCTGAGGCCAGTAGTTCAAGACCAGCCTGGCTAACATGGTGAAACCCCATCCCTACTAAAAATACAAAGATTAGCCGAGTGTGGTGGTGCACACCTGTAATCCCAGCTACTCGGGAGGCTGAGGCAGGAAAATCACTTGAACTCAGGAGGTTATAGTGAGCCGAGGTCACGCCACTGTGCTCCAGCCTGGGCAACAAAAGAGTGTGATTCTGTCTCAAAAAAAATAAAAATAAAAGTAAAATTGAGTGTTCCTGCAGGTTTGCTCTTGGTGACTCTCTAGGAAACACTTGCCCTTACTGGCATGCCTACTGTAACATGGGCCCTTCTTTTTTCCTCCCATGCTTTAGAAGATGGCAGTGAACGTATACTCAACGTCAGTGACCAGTGATAACCTAAGTCGACATGACATGCTGGCTTGGATCAATGAGTCTCTGCAGTTGAATCTGACAAAGATCGAGCAGTTGTGCTCAGGTAAGACAAATCATCTAGATCATTTTTCTAGGAAAGCCTGTAGGTTTTTCAGGAATGTGAAGGCCTGTATCTGACTGCAAAGCCACACAGAGAGGTTCAGGGTCTTTGTTAGGGCCACCCTGTTTCTTCCTCTCAGCTCTGTCTTTGCTTCTGCTTCAAAAAGAAACTATACTTTTTTTTTTTTTTTTTTGGATACGGAGTCTTGCTCTGTCGCCCAGGCTGGAGTGCAGTGGCGTGATCTTGGCTCACTGCAAGCTCCGCTTCCCAGGTTCTCGCCATTCTCCTGCCTCAGTCTCCCAAGTAGCTGGTACTACAGGCGCCCGCCACCACACCTGGCTAATTTTTTTGCGTTTTTTTTTTAGTAGAGATGGGGTTTCACCATGTTAGTCAGGATGGTCTCGATCTCCTGACCTCGTGATCCACCCGCCTCAGCCTCCCAAAGTGCTGGGATTACAGGCATGAACCGCCGTGCCCTGCCTTTTTTTATTGTTTATTATTTTATTTTTGAGATGGGGTCTGGCTCTGTTACCCAGGCTGGAGTGCAGTGGTGCAATCTTGGCTCACTGCAACCTTCGCCTCCCAAGTTCAAGCGATTCTTCTACTTTAGCCTCCCGAGTACCTGGGACTACAGTTGCGCACCACCACACCTTGCTAATTTTTTTGTATTTTTGGTGGAGACGGGGTTTCACCATGAGGTCGAACTCCTGACCTCAAATGATCTGCCTGCCTCAGTCTCCCAAAGTGCTGGGATTACAGGCATGAGCCACCGTGCCTGGCCAGAACTAAACTTAAATAAAGAGTATGCTCTCGCTTGCAGGTCCACCATCTTCTGCTCTAGAGACTGCATTCTGAGGCCTGGAGCTCAGCCCCGACTTCTTGGTGTCTATTATTGTGCATCCAGATTTCATGTTTTATTTGAGGACAGTAATTGTACTAACTACTGTCTGTACTAACTACTAACGTAAAACTGTTCTAGTTTTATGTTAGTTCATCAGTGGCATTTCTTATTCCCAAGAAGCACAAGATCAAAGTCAGGCAAGTGTCATTTCAGCCACAATTTTATGGAACTACTGTTTAACAACAATTTGACAAAGATGTAATGATTTAAAGACTGGGTGTGGTGGCTCACACTTGTAATCCTAGCATTTTGGAAGGCCGAGGCAGGCAGATCACCTGAGGTCAGGAGTTCAAGACCAACCTGGTCAACATGGTGAAACCCTGTCTCTACTAAAACTACAAAAAAATTAGCCAGGGATGGTGGCAGGCGCCTGTAATCCCAGCTACTCTGGAGGCTGAGGCAGGAGAATCGCTTGAACCCAGGCGGCGGAGATTACAGTGAGCAAAGATCATGCCACTGTACTCCATCCTGGGTGATAAGAGCGAGACTGTCTCAAAAAAACAAGAAAGAAGTAATGATTTAAAGCAAGAGCAAAAATATGGTCTCTTTCTATATATGCTAATTGTATGACATGGGAAACTAGGAAGAAGAAAATAAAAAATGCCTTATGCCGGTGCGGTGGCTCACGCCTGTAATCCCAGTACTTTGGGAGGCCGAGGCGGGCGGATCACGAGGTCAGGAGATTGAGACCATCCTGGCCAACATGGTGAAACCCCATCTCTACTAAAAATACAAAAGCTGGGTGTGGTGGCGCATGCCTGTAATCCCAGCTACTCAGGAGGCTGAGGCAGGAGAACTGCTTGAACCGGGACTGGGAGGCAGAGGTTGATGAGCTGAGATCACACCATTGCACTCCAGCCTGGGCAACAAGAGTGAAACTCTGTATCCAAAAAAAACCAAAAAAAAAGAACTTATAATTCTACTATTCAAGCCGGCTACTATTCACTCACTATTCCTGAGCCACTGTGCCTGCCCTGGATCGATCTTAAATTATTGCCTTTGCTTGGCTGGGTGCGGTGGCTCACGCCTGTAATCTCAGCACGTTGGGAGGCCGAGGCGGGTGGATCATGAGGTCAGGAGTTTGAGACTAGCCTGATCAACATAGTGAGACACCGTCTCTACTAAAAATACAAAAAATTAGCCGGGTGTGGTGGCACATACCTGTAGTCCAGCTACCTGGGAGGCTGAGGCAGGAGAATCACTTGAACCTGGGAGGCGGAGGTTGCAGTGAGCCGAGATGGCGCCACTGCACTGCAGCCTGGGTGACAGAGCGAGACTCCGTCTTAAAAAAAAAAAAATTGCCATTGCTTATAGAATTTTTTATTTATTTATTTTTTTTGAGTTCAGCTTCTGCCCTTATTTTATAGCTGGGGTCCTGGTCTCGGTCTTAGTTTCATTGGCTTGTCTTGTTATTTCCTTGGTGAGGTGTATTTAATCTTGATTTTACAGATGGTCAGATGGAGACTACGTGTGAAGCTGTAGAGTAACACATGGTGCCCAAGAGTTGTGTTTATTCAGCATTAATTACTTTGTTGATCATAGACAATAGGTTGTTAGCCTTAGATCTGTGCTGTGTCCCCCCCACCATTTTCTGTTGGTTTCCTCATTATTTATTTCCCTATCCCCATTTGTGTGAGGCTTTTAAAGCACTTGTTTGACCTGTGATCTGTGACTAATGTGAGTACGAGGTCATCCTAGTTTTCACTGGAGCCAACTTTTTCACCAGCAATTCTGTCTAAAATTTACCTCTTTCTGTAAATATATTCCAAAGTCTATTTCACTTAGTTAATTGAAAAACGTGATCTTGAATGTTTAGATAAGTTGTGTATGTGCTGATCGGGCTCTAGGTTTATCTCATTCAGGCAGGGAGCTGTTGCAGACAGGACTGGGCATAAAGAGGCTTCAGTCTGCTCTGAGCCATGTGACTTTTGACAAGACCCTTAATGTTTTAGTTCTTCATCTGTGAACTGGGGCAGTGATACCCGGCCCACTTGTTGGCCAGTGTGAGAATCACCTATAATAATAGCTCTCAGATACTGATTGTGTGCCAGACCCTGCAGATGAGTGCAGGTCATTTGGTGGGGGCACATCCTCCTTTTACAGATGAGGAGACTGACCCTGTAATATATGGCACAGCTTATGTATTACAGAACCTGGTTTTGAACCAGATCTTTCTGAGCACACAGCCCACATACATCCTGGTGCATATATGTTATATCTTTTAGAGAAACATTTGGAGGGGATTAAACAAATGTAAATTACATATAGTTACAGTGATTCTGTTTCACTATAAAATCTGTGAGGTTTGTCAGTTACTTTTTTTTCTTTTGGAGACTGAGTCTCGCTTTGTCACCCAGGCTGCTGTACAGTGGAGTGATCTTGGCTCACTGCAATCTCCGCCTCCCAGGTTCAAGGGATTCTTCTGCCTCAGCCTTCTGAGTGGCTGGGATTACGGGTGCGCACCACCTGTAATTTTTGTATTTTTAATGGAGACAGGGCTTCACCATGTTGGTCAGGCTGGTCTCAAACTCCTGACGTTGTAATCCGCCCACCTCGGCCTCTCAAAGTCCCAGACAGGTGTGAGCCACTGCGCCTGGGTGGTATGTCAGTTTTGGCTGATGTCTGCTACTTTTCCCAGATAAAGTGCTTTTTCCCAGTAGGAAAGGGTAAGTGCAGGACACTTAACTGTGATTTGTAAACAAACTTGCTCGTTCTTAACTAGTCTTCTTGAAAGCCATATAGAGGCCGGGCGTGGTGGCTCACGCCTGTAATCCCAGCACTTTGGGAGGCTGAGGTGGGTGGATCACTTGAGGTCGGGAGTTCAAGACCAGCCTGACCAATATGGTGAAACTCTATCTCTACTAAAAATACAAAAATTAGCTAGGCGTGGTGGCGCATGCCTGTAATCCCAGCTACTTGGGAGGCTGAGGCAGGAGAATTACATAAACCCAGGAGAGGGAGGTTGCAGTGAGCCAAGATTGTGCCACTGCACTCCAACCTGGGTGAAAAAGCAAGACTCCATCTCAAAAGAAAAAAAAAAGAAAGCTGTATAGGATGTCTCTTGGAGTATGTAGATGGTTGCATTGTGTTTCACGTTGGTGTTTAGAAAATGAGGTCTTGCTTCCAGTACGAGAGCAGACAGGATGAGACACAAACATTGTCTCTCTGAAGAAGGCCCGCTGCCAGGGGATTGGAGTCAGAGAAAGTGAGGCTCCTCAACTCCTTGTGCTTACTGAGGCCCAAGGAGAATTCCAGATGCTTTTGACGCTGGTGCCAGATCCCTCCTAGCTCTGTTGCGCAGAGGATCTAGCGGACCAGAGTTCTCCACCAAACACAGCTTTACAAAGTAGGAATAAGTTTCTTCCTTGAGAGGGCAAAGTGCTGAGGTCCTGTGTTAATCTGCCGGCTGCCTTGAAGTGGCCAAATTTTGTTGACAATGGGCTCCCCTACCCCCAACAGTGAGCTGAGCCTTTGCTTGGATATGGTAGAGGGAGATTAGGCAAGGATAGCTTTCAGTGAAGAGTTGGCAGGTTGTTTCAAGATTCATTAATACATTCTGTAGTCTCCGTAGTTTGGAGAGGTAGTTATCAAGTATTTTGGAAAGATAGTCATCATGAGGAAAATCCTGGTCAAAGAGAATGATTTTTATGAGAGCTTGCTTTTGTCAGAAAAGGAGTACAGGTTGCTTTTGTGAATTGTTCGTGTGTTGCATTCCATATTCAAGCCCCTCTGCATTTTCTCAAGGGCACAGCTTGGTCCTCTGCACATGTAGAGGGCCTCACTGCATGTATTTGGCTTTCCCCTTCTCTTTGTCTTCTCCCTCCAGCCTGGCCTCCTTTATGGGTTCCTTCGCAGCAAAGGTGTTGATGTTCCTAGGCAAATGGGAGGTTCCTTTCTCCTCAGCTTAATGTGGGGCCCTGACAGCCCTTGAGTTCATGTAAGACAGCTTGGCGATCTTGTTTCTGCTGCACTGCTAATGCCATGGTCCTCCTGCTCTGAGAGTGTGTTATCACACCCCTAACCAGGCCTCCCTCAGCTCAGATCTGGTCTGATGTTTCTGTTTATGGGATACTTTTGCCCTGCCTGTCATTACTTAAAATTCCAGCTTTGTTTTCTTCTCAGGCTTGCTCCTTTTTCCAGGTACTCCATTTGGAGCAATGATTCCACCTTTTCTTCCAGTGTCCCAGGCCTGAGAAGCATCTTTTGAGGCTAATTCACAGTTTTATTTGTCTTCTGAAGGATCTTCTAGATCCAGTCCCTTTTCAGATTGCTCACCGCTGCTGGCAGTGGCCTCCTTACTGAAGGAACACTAAGTTCCCTCTAAGTTCCCAGCCCCCACCTTCCCTTTTATATTGAGTAAGTCTGGAGCCTTTCTGAGGTACTAGTTTTATCAAGTCACACTTCTGATCAGGGAAGGATTTCTTCAGACTTTTTTTTTTTTGAGGCAGAGTCTCGCTCTGTCACCCAGGCTGGAGTGCAGTGGCGAGATCTCTGCTCACTACAAGCTCTGCCCCCCGGGTTCATGCCATTCTCCTGCATCAGCCTCCGGAGTAGCTGGGACTGCAGGCACCAAACACCACACCTGGCTAATTTTTTTGTATTTTTAGTAGAGATGGGGTTTCACTGTGTTAGCCAGGATGGTCTCGATCTCCTGACCTTGTGATCCGCCTGCCTCGGCCACCCAAAATGCTGGGATTACAGGCGTGAGCCACCGCGCCTGGCCTCTTCAAACATTTTTACGTAAGTCTTCAAGCACCTCCTTGATTTTTCCCTTGCTTTACTTAAAGCAAAACAAAACAAGATAGGAAGCTCATTTTCTTCTGGTTATGAATAGTTAGGTCTTGTGGTAGCTCACGTCTGTAATCCAGCACTTTGGGAGGCCGAAATGAGAGGATCACCTGAGCCCAGGAGTTTGAGACCAGCCTGGGCAACATGACAAAACCCTGTCTCTAAAAGAGAAAAAGAAATATGAAGAGAATCATACTCGCATAAAAGTCTGTCAGGAGGACTGGATGCCAATATTGATGTAATTGATTCTCTTTTTAGAAATAGGGGAATTTTTGGTTTTTTTATTCCTGTACAATTTTGGTAACCAATTTCATTCATAAGTCGTTGAGCTTTTTTTTTTTTTTAAACTCCTGTGCAGTTTTGGTAACCAGTTTCATGTATAAATCGTTACCCTTTTTTTTTTTTTTTTTTTTTTTGAGGTAGAGTCTTGCTCTGTCTCCCAGACTGGAGTGCAATGAATGGTGCGATCTTGGCTCACTGCAACCTCCACCTCCCGGGTTCAAGTGATTCTCCTGCCTCAGGTTCCCGAGCAGCTGGGACTACAGGCATATGCCACCACGCCTGGCCAATTTTTTTGTATTTTTAATAGAGGTGGGGTTTCACCATGTTGGTTAGGCTGGTCTCAATCTCCTTACGTCAGGTGATCTGCCCACCCTGGCCTTCCAAAGTGTTGGAATTACAGGTGTGAGCCACTGTACTTGGCCAATTTTTTTTTTTAATTGCATAAAATAGTACTGGGTAAAATAGCACTGTGGATGTAGTTGCTTAATAGATTGTCTTCTGTTTGGGTTTTTAAAAAAAAGTTGGTTTGTCCGGGCGCGGTAGCTCTCGCCTGTTATCCCAGCACTTTGGGAGGCCGAGGCACTCAGACCACCCAAGGTCGGAAGTTTGAGACCAGCCTGTCGAACATGGAGAAGCCCCATCTCTACTAAAAATACAAAATTAGCCAGGCAGGGTGGCGCATGTCTGCATCGCAGCTACTTGGAAGGCTGAGGCAGGAGAATTGCTTGAACCTGGGAGGTGGAGGTTGCAGTGAGCCAAGATCGTACCATTGCACCCCAGCCTGAGCAACAAGAGCGAAATTCCATTTCAAAAAAAATAAGAAAGCAAAAAAATGCCCTCAGTGTACTTTTGTTGGATGAGTAAATAAATCAGTCACCTCAAAAATCAAGGCCTTAACCTTCTGAAGATCCTTTCTACTAAAAATGTCACTCTGGTCACTGAAGTACCCCTGCTGTCTTTATGTTGAATTTCCGAAAATAATGGTAACTGAATGCTGGAACCAGCAGAGAACTGGTTTGGCCTGACCTCAAGTAAGTTGAATATGCATTTTATGGCAGTCTTGAATTCTGCAGATCACTTACTGTTTAGCCACTGGTTTAGCTTCCCAAGCTTGTTCCGTTGGCAAATTAACTTTGGAAGGGCAGTAAAGTACACAGTGAAGCCTGCTCTGAATTAGGAGAGTTCAGTTTGTAGGCATTAGAGAAATAATCTTCCAAACAGTTTAAGCACTAATAAAACACTTTTTGGAAAAAAAAATGGGCAAGTGGGGGAAGGAATGAAATGGGATGAAATATTACAATAATTTATTATAGCAGTCTCTTTTTTTTTTTTTTTTTGGAACGAGGTCTCTCTCTGTCCCCTAGGCCGGAGTGCAGTGATGCGATCATGGCTCACTGCAGTCTCAACCTCCTGGGCTCAAGTGATCCTCCCACCTCAGCCTCCTGAGTAACTGGAATGAAAAGGGCATGCCAACACCCCAAGCTAATTTTGGTATTTTTTGTAGAGACAGGGTTTCACCATGTTGCCCAGGCTGGTCTCAAACTCCTGGACTCAAGCGATCCACCTGCTTCCAAAGTGCTGAGATTACAGGCATTAGCCACTGTGCCTGGCCTTATCATAGTCTTTATTTACTTTTGAGCCTGAGTTTTGCTCTTTTTTCTTTTTTTTGAGACAGTGTAGTGGCCTGATCATGGCTTACTGCAGCCTCAACCTCTCAGGCTCAGGTGATCCTTCCACCTCAGCTTTCTGAGTAGCTAGAACTATAGGCATGCGCCACCACCATGCCTGGATAATTTTTTTTCTTTCTTTCTTTCTTTTTTTTTTTTCCAGAGACAGAGTTTTGCTCTTGTTGCCCAGGCTGGAGTGCAATGGTGCAATCTCGGCTCACCACGACTTCCACCTCCCAGGTTCAAGCGATTCTCCTGCCTCAGCCTCCCGAGTAGCTGGGATTATAGGCATGCACCACCATGCCTGGCTAATTTTATATTTTTAGTAGAGACGGAGTTTCTCCATGTTGGTCAGGCTGGTCTCGAACTCCTGACCTTAGGTGATCTGCCCGCCTCGGCCTCCCAAGGTGCTGGGATTACAGGTGTGAGCCACCGCGCCTGGCCCAGAGTTT
>NW_012102099.1:465717-474692 GCF_000951045.1 Mandrillus leucophaeus | reverse complement strand
GGATGCCTGTAATCCTAGCTACTCGGGAGGCTGAGGCGGGAGAATTGCTTGAACTCGGGAGGTGGAGGTTGTGGTGAGCTGAGATTGTGCCACTGCACCGCAGTTTGGTGACAGAGCAAGACTCTGTCTCAAAAAAACAAAACAAAACCAAAAAATTTAATAGAGGAACACAAAAATGTCCTCTATTCAGCTTTGTTAATTAAATGACGGGTTGGCCGGGTGCTCTACAAAAAGAATAAAAAACTAATTGGGCGTTGGTCACACGAGCCTATAGTCCCAGCTACTCCAGAGGCTGAGGTGGGAGGATCACTTGAGCCTTGGAGGCAGAAGTTGCAGTGAGCAGAGATTGTACCACTGCACTCCAGCCTGGGCGACAGTGAGACCCTGTTCCAACAAAAAAGAAGAAAAGAAATGATAGGTTAAATGTATTTAGAGATGTAAAAAGCCCAGGGAGACAGACATCTTAGGGAAAAAAAATGTTTTTTAAACTAGATCAAGGATGGATCTTGGAAATCCCCTCATGAAGAGGAGGGTATATCTTTGTGAAAAATCAGAAAATGTCACTTCTGTTATCTTTTCTGTATTTTGGGCATTCATTTATCTTTCTAGTGGTCATTTTATTGTCATGATGATTACCAATAAAGAACAGGAGTTTTAAAATTTTGTAGAAACATTCCTTTTCTCCTTGTTATAGACGTCTGGGTTGCAAGTACGTTGTAGAATATATGGGGTGAAAACCACAGTCTTGTTATAGATTTTAAAAATTGACTTCACATGAAATCAGTGAAGCTTTTGGTTTTTGTAGATCTACTTCACAGCTTTTAAAATTGTATTTGGTTTAAGTGGGTCTGGGAAGAAGTTCACCCTGCTTCTTTAATTGTATTTTTCTGTTGCTGCTGTTCATTCAGGGGCTGCCTATTGTCAGTTTATGGACATGCTGTTCCCTGGCTCCATTGCCTTGAAGAAAGTGAAATTCCAGGCTAAGCTAGAACACGAGTACATCCAGAACTTCAAAATACTACAAGCGGGTTTTAAGAGAATGGGTGTTGACAAAGTAAGTAAATGTTATCTTTTACTGTGGTTAATGTTCCTTAATTAATGATCATTACTAAGGATATAGATGCTAGCTTATGACTTTGGACATTTTCTTTTTATTCTTAATTTATCTAGTTAACTTTTCTCAGTTAACATAGAATTTACTGGGAGCAGTTTCCCTCTACCTTCTTGCCCCTATGCCCCTTTCTTGTTTCTTTCTTCATCGTCTGTGAAGTTAGTAACTGTTTAGAGGAATCAGCCTGTAAATTTGTACAGTGATTTTTATTTTAAAAAAATTACTGTGTAATCTTTAGTAGTCTGAAATCTAACTCTCTTAATCTGGATTTACTTCTGTAAAAGCATACTGTATGTAGAATAGTTCCAATAGAGAAGGCCAGCCGCGGTGGCTCACACCCGTAATCCCACCACTTTGGAGGCTGAGGTGGAGAAGATTCTAGAAATACTTGCTTTTTACAGAAGGATACGAGGAGGCTCCGTGGTGGGTGCTGGAAAACTCCTTTCTGCCCCCAAAGGTTTTTGAGGGTAACAGAAACATGGTCCACCGGGCATGGTTTAGCACAAATATTACCTCTGTTTTAGTAGATAATAGATTAAGTAGTTTGTCCCTTCCCCCACCCTTGTGAAGGGTTTATCCTTTTATGTCATTTTTGGGGGGATAACTTTTTTTTTTTTCCTTTGGCAAAGGTAGTAACACCCCCAGTTATCTTGCTGGTGTGTCTGGTTTTTATGTATTTTGAAATCAGGTTTTTTTTTTAAATTTTAGTTCTGTCTCTACAATATATAAAATAGGCATTTATAGTATAAGAATACCACTTAGTTTCCAGGCATAGTTTAAATAGATATTGCTTATATACAGTAATTTTGCATTCATTTTTATGGAATTGTATTTTATTTTTTGAATATGGAAAATGTCTAAAGTATATAAAAGTAATAATAGTGTATAAATAATAAATAGTAAATAGTGTAATGATCCCTCGTGTACCTCAACGGTTAGCATGGCCAGTTTTGTTTTATATCTAATTCTGTCCCATGCTATGTATTTCTGGGTTATTGAAATGAGTACAGAGGTATTATTTGTGAATGCTTCAGTATCATGCAAAGTAATTTTTAAAAATTATATTTATCGGGGGGGTGTATATATAATTGCATATATTCTTTTTGTAATACATTGCAACTGGAATCTTTGGAGATTAAAAGATAGTTAAAAGCCAGGCATGGTGGCTCATGCCTGTAGTCCTAGCTACTCTGGAGGTTGAGGCAGGAGCATCACTTGGACTCAGGAGTTTGAGGCAGCAGTGAGCTATGATTGCACCACGAGACTCCAGCCTGGGCAACAGAGCAAGACCCCATCTCTAAAAAAGATTAAAAAGTTAAGCTGTAGCCAACACTTCAGTGATTTGAATACTTGAAAACACAGTATTCTTGTATAGTAAAAATACTTACAGGGTCCTTATGTATATTTATTATTGTTGTTTTTTGTGGGGTTTTTTTTGGTGTTTTTGTTTTTTGAGATGAGGTCTTGTTGTGTTGCCAGTGCTGGTCTAAATTCCTGGACTCAAGCAGCCCTCAAGATAGCTAGGATTGTAGGTACATAGCCCTGCACCCAGCAAGCATGTTTTAATAGGATTTGGAATTAACTTGGAAATCATATCATTTTGTAAAAGTGTATCCTGAGACTGATTCTGCATCTTGATCTATTTTCAGGTTAGAATTATTCTTTTTTCTTTTCTTTTCTTTTTTTGAGACAGTCTGACTCTGTTGCCCAGGCTGGAGTGCAGTGGCACAGTCTCAGCTCACTGCAGCCTCCACTTCCCGGGTTCAAGCAATTCTCGTGCCTCATCCTCTTGAGGACCTGGGATTACAGGTGCCCACCACCACACTTGGCTAATTTTTGTATTTTTAGTAGAGACAGGGTTTCACCGTATTGGCCAGGCTGGTCTCGAACTCCTGACTTCAAGTGATCCACCCGCCTCGGCCTCCCATAGTGTTGAGATTACAGGTGTGAGCCACCACGGCCAGCCCAGAATTTTCTTGAACACGGTTCATTGTAGATGCCTTTGGTTGATTTGTGCAATGGATTTTTCTTCCTTTTAATTACATTTATTTTAATGCTGAATTTACTCCCGTGCCGTAAGTTTTTGTTTCTTCAGTTTCTTCTGGGATATCTTTTTCTTCTGGGCAACCTCCTCTTCTGGTTTAGGAACAATCTGTTCCTTTTCAGTAAGGATCATCTCATTGTGGCAGGGAGAGCTCATGTATGGGTCAATCTGACCATGAGCTCTGTAGGTCCGTCGGCGCATCTTAGGTGCTTTGTTCACTTGGATATGCTCGATGACCAGAGAATCTACATCTAAACCCTTAAGTTCAGCATTACTCTCTGCGTTTTTAAGCATGTGCAGCAAAAATTCAGCACTCTTTGGGCCACCGACCTTGTGTCCAGCCCCACTGCTTGGCCTGGGCACACCTGCCAACTCCACCATTGTAACGTTGGAATGGTACGCACTGTTTCTGTAAAGTGACATCTTTCAGATACTTCGTGGCTTTTTGAATATGCATACCCTTGATGGCCTGGGCAGTTTCACGAGTGTTCTTAAAGTGAACACGAAGATTGGAACCTCTTGATTTGCATGATTTCATGGGTTTCTCCGGGTCAAGTGAATAGCGAACCATTTTCACAGATTACCTTAGGCCGCTTAGGGAAAGAGAGGTCTTCCCTTTTTTTTCAATGGGGTCTCTCTCTGTCTCTGTCACCCAGGCTGGAGTGCAGTGGCACAGTCTCGGCTCACTGCAGTCTCTGTCTCCTGGGCTCAAGCAGTCCAGTTTCAGCCTCCCAAGGAGCTGGGACCATAAGCGCATGCCACCACACCTGGCTAATTTTTTTGTATTTTTGGTAGAGTCGAGGTGTCACCATGTTGCCTAGGCTAGTCTCAAACTCCTGGGCTTAAGCAATCTGCCTGCTTTGGCCTCCCAAAGTGCTGGGATTACAGGCGTGAGCCACTGTGCCTGGCCTGTGCAGTGGATTTCATGCTCTGTGATAGGCACTGTGGCCATGCAAGTTATATGGCAGACCTACTCTTTATAGCATGATGACACTTGTATCATGTCTTAGGATGTGCTTGGATGTGTATATGTGACTTATATGATACTTGTTCCTTTTTTGTTTCTGATTCCTTTTCATAAATTTGAGAGAGTGGGGAGGGGTTGGTAAGTGTAGGTACTCTTGAAGGCAAACTACATGAAACTTGCTTTATAAATTTAGGGGCTTACTTAGCCCTGAGGTCTCTAAAATATTTTTTTCTGCTTTTGGCAGAGCTTTATAATGAATTGATGCATGGACTAGTTTGATGCTTGCCAAAAGCCTCTTCTTTTGGGCTAAACAGTTGTTTTTCTCTGCAGATAATTCCTGTGGACAAATTAGTAAAAGGAAAGTTTCAGGACAATTTTGAATTCGTTCAGTGGTTCAAGAAGTTTTTTGATGCAAACTATGATGGAAAAGACTATGACCCTGTGGCTGCCAGACAAGGTCAAGAAACTGCGGTGGCTCCTTCCCTTGTTGCTCCAGCTCTGAATAAACCGAAGAAACCTCTCAGTTCTAGCAGTGCAGGTAAAAAAAACAACCCCAAAACGTTTCCAAAAAATAGCGTTCTAGATATTCATTCAGCATTCAACTAGAATTTTTTCAGTAGCCGTAGGCTTAAGGATCTTAAGAAGTATAATCCCAGGTATGTGGCCAGGGCATGGATTCTGGCATCAGGCAGATAACTGTGTTTGTCCTTAGGTATCTGTAGCCCTGTGTAAGCAACTTCAACTCTGCCCCACAGTTTCTTCCTCTGTAAAATGGGAATTTTAATACTTGCCCCGAGGGTTTTTGAAACTTGAACAAGTTACTGTATGCAGTTTTGCCAAAGCTCTAGAAATCCATCAGGCCAGCTCATGTAAGAGAGCATTTGTTCATTCCAAAACAAGGGCATTTTCACAGAGCCCTAGGATGGGAAGTTATACCAGAGCTGAACTCCTTGAAGGAGCTGTGTAGGTCTCTCAGGGACTGCTCTTGGCTGTCTGTGTTATTCTGTCTGTAGACCAGCTTCCTATGTATACTCACGGCTTCCCTACCTGCCCTAGAACTATAGCTGTTAGGTGACTTTGGCTTGCCATGGTGCTAGCAGAGTCGAGGGGGTAGGGAGAGGCTGATTTTACATACCTTCTCAGAAGGGTATGGGCTTGATAGCTTTCCCAGGATGTGTTTACAGTAGTATAGAATGTGTATATTGTGGGACAGGGTAGATAATTAAGGTTTCATAATACCTTGAGAGAGGCTGGTTCATCTGATAGGGTAGGCTGAGTGCTTTCTATGGAAATTTTTTTTTTTTTTTTTGGAGACGGAGTCTCGCTGTGTCCCCCAGGCTGGAGTGCAGTGGCGCGACCTCGGCTCACTGCAAGCTTCGCCTCCTGTGCTCACGCCGTTCTCCTGCCTCAGCCTCCTGAGTAGCTGGGACTACAGGCGCCCACTACCGCGCCCGGCTAATTTTTTGTATTTTTAGTAGAGACAGGGTTTCACCGTGGTCTCGATCTCCTGACCTTGTGATCCGCCCGCCTCGGCCTCCCAAAGTGCTGGGATTACAGGCGTGAGCCACCGCGCCCGGCCGAGCTGAGTGCTTTCTAAATAGCTTTATGGAGAGACAGTTCGCATGCCATATAATTACACTTTTATATTTAGAGTATAAAGTTAAACGGCTTTTAATATATCTAAAGAGTTGTGTAACTATCACCACAATCAATTTTAGAACATTTTCATCACTCCAAAAAGAAACCTTGTGCTGGGCGCAGTGGCTCATGCCTGTAATCCCAGCGCTTTGGGAGGCTGAGGCAGGCAGATCACTTGAGGTCAGGAGTTTCGAGACCAGTCTGGCCAACATGGTGAAAACCCGTCTCTACTAAAATACAAAAATTAGCTGGGCATGGTGGCGCATGTCTGTAATCCCAGCTACTCAGGAGGCTGAGGCAGGAGAATCGCTTGAACCCCAGTGGTGGAGGTTGCAGTGAGCCAAGATCGCACCACTACATCGCAGCCTGGGCGAGAGAGAGAGACTCTGTCTTAAGAAAAAAAAATTAAAAAAAAGGAACGTTGTGCGTAGTTAATAGTTGCCACTTCCCACTTTCCCCAGCTTTTCGCCCGCCCTTCAGCCCTAAGCAACCACTTACTTGCTTTCTGTCTCTGGATTTGCAAATTCTGAAGTTCTGCTATACATAGAATCATAGAGTATGTGGTCTTTTGTGTATGGCTTCTTTTGCTCAGCCTGCTGTTTTCAAGGTTCATCCATGACCTAGCATGTATCATTCCTTCATTCTTTTCCATTGTGGAATAATATTCCATTGCATGCCTGTACCTCATTTTATTCAGCAGTTCATGGTCATTTGCGTTGTTTCCCACTTTATGGCAAATGGGAATAATGCTGCTATGAATGTTCATGTGCAGCTTCTGTGTGGACATACGTTTTGAGTTCTCTCAGTTACAGACTCAAAGGTATATACTCTGGGAGCAGAATTGCTGTGCCATGTGTTAACTCTGTGTTTAACCTTTTGCGGAACTACCTGTTTTCCAAAGTGGCTGAGCTGTTTCCATTCCCATCAGCAGTATATGAGGGTTCCCATTTCTCTAGATATTGAGTACTTTTTATTCTTTAGCTGTTTAGAATGGGAAACTGCATAGATAACCCTGTGCATTTCATATTTCAGATGCTGCTACCAGTTGAGTGGAGACGTGCATTAAGCATTTAGTCTTTGGGATAAATGTGCTAGAGAGAGTCATCCAGAGGAAATGCCTGTTACTGTGGGTGAAAGGCCTTGTGATTATAGTTTGGGGTGTTAGGAAGATGAGATATTTCCAAACCTGGCATGTAATATGCAAACTTTACAAAATAATTGCTAAGTAAGTGAATCATCAATGATATCTATACCTTGAGGTTTAGCCCATTCTTGATTTTTACTTGTAGATAGGTTGGCTGCTTTACTCCTTTTTTCTTGTCTTTGTCTGCTTTTGGCTGTAAATACTGAGAGACGTCTGTAAATACTAGTCAGTGTGATGCTTTTCTCTCCTCATCTTCCTAAACTCCTTCTAAAAGGTAAGCAGAGAGAAAGATTTTAAAGCAATTCATGGGAAGAGCAGGCTCTCCTGCTCTTATGGATTCCCTCCCTCTTCCAGTCCAAGGAGTTGGAGGTGAGGAGTCAGGAGGGACCTAACTTTCCAGATGGGGAGCAGTGGGCACCTGGCAGCAGCCAGGACTGTGTGCTCATGCCTGGCGTGAAGTTTGCCTTTGCTCTACGAAGCTGGATTTGGTTTGTAGATGTGTTAACTAAATCTTAGCTGTTGTAACCAACATGAAACAACCTGTTTGTGGATTTAGTCAGAGCTGGGTTAAGGTGGATCATCTCTATGCACCGGAATGACTGTACCCCTTTCAGATGCTAGTCCTGTTCACCGCAGTGGAGAAAAGACCTCACTGAAGGACTTATTCCCGGCATGAAACATCATGACTGAAATTGGTACTTAACTCTGCTGCCAGGATAGAAACCACTCAGGCAAATGTGGGAGTGTGGTCTTGCATGCTGAGTCTCGCTAGCATTGGTTCCCTTCACTGAACACCTGTGGAAGGCAGTTGATCACAGCTTCTCCATGTTGTCTTGTGGATTTTTTGTTTGTTTGGTCTGAAATTACTCCTTTTCAAAAACCTGTGCTCTCTTTTTCAGCTCCCCAGAGGCCCATGTCAACACAGAGAACTGCTGCGGCTCCTAAGGCTGGCCCTGGTGTGGTGCGAAAGAACCCTGGTGTGGGCAACGGGGATGACGAGGCAGCTGAGTTGATGCAGCAGGTGGGCACCCCTGTGTTTAGCACGTGAGTCACCTCGGGGGATAGGATCCTTGCAGTGACTGGGGTGCCTTGTCCGTGTTCTTAGATGAACAGCTGCCTTGTTTGCTTGCCAGAGCATGTGACACATGTGAGCCTTAGGTGCTGTGTGGGGAGCATGAGTGTGGAGATGTAAGGGAGGGATCAGGCATGCCTGGGCTCTCTTAGTGTGGTAGAAGCCTGTGCTCGGAAACCAGTGCTTAGAATAGAATCCCGTTGAATGTTTCTGGAATGCTGCCGGGGACCTGGGATTCGGAGAATGAAAGATAAAGGAGGTCTCCTTTTTGAATAATTTAGTAAAAAGAATTCTGCAGTCTCTCTGCTGAGTCCTGGACTGGGGTCACTGGAGATTGGAATTGAGAGTGGAACTGGTATGAAATGCCTGTTGCTCTTCTAGTTCTATTCTTAGTAACTGGGTGATTTGAAATGTCTTCAGGAGTAAATGTCCTTAAGCCACCTGTCAGAGGTCTCTGTGGATCAAAACAAGTTTTAGACTTTTAGACATTTTCCCACTAATCCTTGTAGTTGCTTTGTTTGCTTGCTTTCAGATGATTCTTTTTATTTTTTAAAATTTATTTTATTAAAAAAGTTTTGTTTTAATAAAATAGAGATAGGGTCTCACTATTGTTGCCAAGGCTGGTCTCTAACTCCTGAGCTCAAGTAATCCTCCTGCCTCAGCCTCCCAAAGTGCTGGAGTTACAGGTGTGAGTCACCACGCCTGGCTCCATTGAAAAAATCTGGAGTGCTCTGTGATTCCAGTGAGTTTGGGATTGAATCCTTTTACTTTTCTAAAAGCCAAGTCCTAAAACTTGAGGGAATTGATCTCTAATGCAGAACCTCTCATGACCCACACTTGAACTCCTAAGAGATCAGGACAGTGAGAACCTGCCCAAAGATTATGTTTCACTTTTTTATTTTTTCTTTTCTTTTATTGAGACGGAGTCTAGCTGTGTTGCCCATGCTGGAGTGCAGTGGCGCGGTCTCAGCTAACTGCAACCTCCGCCTCCCAGGTTCA
>NW_012102099.1:459273-464847 GCF_000951045.1 Mandrillus leucophaeus | reverse complement strand
CTGTTGTATGTCTGTTGATGCTGGGGAACGTTGAGAGGCTAAGGTTGCAGAGGCTGAAGGTCACTAACCAGGTGCTTTGTTGATCCTGGAAGGCCGGGATCAAATGCTCATACCCAGGTGCTTCAACCCTGACATAGAAGTACTGTGTTTGGCCTGCACAGAGTTTTATTTATTTATTTATTTATTTATTTATTTATTTATTGTTTAAATATAAAGGATTTGTCTCCAGGTTGTCAAAGTCCTTCCCATACCTGTTACCAACCCTCTTAGCTCATTGACATTATCAGGCCCCCCTGAAAGTGTTTGCATTTGGAGCCCTTTGTAAATATGAAAAATGGAGCCACATGGGTTTATCAGGCTATGGGGAAAACAGTGTATCTGCACAGACTACCTTGTGGTATTCGTATCCTTGGGAGATCTGCAAAGATTCTACATTCTTAAGTCGTCCTGGAGAAATTTAATTGATTTTAGTCCAAAGCAGTGCTGTCCAATGAAAAAGTAAAAGGTGAGTCAGAAGTGTGAGCTACCTGATTCATACTGTCTAGTAGCTACACTAAAATGAATATAAAAGAAACAGGTAAAATTAATTTTATCAATACATCATCTAATATATAAAAAAAAATACTCTAGCATATAATCAAATATAAATGATTATCAGTGAGCTGTTGTACATTTCAAGACTCTGTTACATCTTTGAAATCAGGTGTGTGTGTGATACTTGTAGCTCATCTCAGTGGCACTGGTCAAGTTTAAGTGTTTATATAGACACATGTGATTGATGGCTACTGTGGCCAGTGCAGGCCTGAAACACTGACTTGGACTTCTTAGGTTATAACTGTTGCTTTACCTCAAGATAAGGTTCTAAGAGAAACCTTAATTACTAGCCACAGATTTTTTTTTTTTTTTTTTTTGTCTTTCGGAGATGGAGTCTTGCTCTGTCACACAGACTGGAGTGTAGTGGTGTGAGCTCGGCTCACTGCAACCTCTGCCTCTCAGGTTCAAGTGATACTCCCGTCCCAGCCTCCCAAGTAGCTAGGATTACAGGTGCTTGCCTCCACGCCCAGCTAATTTTTGTGTTCTTAATAGAGACAGGGTTTCACCATGTTGGCCAGGCCGGTCTCGAGCTTCTGACCTCAGGTGATATGCCCTTGTTGGCCTCACAAGGTGCTGGGATTACAGGTGGGAGCCACTGCACCTGGCCAAGCCACAGATACCTCATTAATACAAACTTAAAAGGAGTGCCACATGAAAGCCAGTGTCTTAGTATATATTTTTGAGTGATTTAGTGTTTATTATGTGTGTATAGTTATGAGCAATATCATGGACAAATGCTACTTTGGCCTTTATAGGTGGGACCCAGAAGGCTGGGTATCTGGTTTGGCCTTGATAATTTGTTGGACAGAGAAGGTTTTAAAGGGTTTGAGAGGGTAGCACTAGTGAAACGTTGGTGTATAGGTGGTTACCAAGCTAGCATTCCTTTTTTTTTTTTTTTTTTGGTGGTGTGATCTGGGCTCACTGCAACCTCCGCCTGCCAGGTTCAGGTGATTCCCCTGCCTCAACCTCCTGAGTAGCTGGGACTACAGGTGCGCGCCACCACGCCCAGCTAATTTTTATATTTTTATAGAGATGGGGATTCACCATGTTGGCCAGGATGGTCTCAATCTCTTGACCTCGTGATCCGCCTGCCTTGGCCTCCTAAAGTGCTGAGATTACAGGCGTGAGCCACTGTGCTTGGCCAGCATTCCTTTTCATAAGCTCTTTTGACTTCCTTTCCTCCTTGGTCATTAATGCCACCAGGCATGTGATTATAGAAGACCCCTTCCCTGCCTTTTGGATTGTGGAGCTGTAGCTCTGAGTCTGCTTCCTGCTGGGGCTGATCAACTGCTCTTTGGGGCTGCTGGTTTCAGGAAAGGCAACAAACTGCAGCAAAAGCAGAGGCGGGGACAGTGAGGGAAAATGGATGATTTCGCTTTGCTGGCCACCAGGCAGTAGCTGTACTGTATGTATGTATGTATGTATGAATGAGTGAATGAATGAATGAATGAGCCAGGGTCTTGCTGTGTCTCCCAGACTAGAGTGTAATGGTGCATTTATAGCTCACTGCAGCCTTGAACTCCTGGGCTCAAATGATTTTCCCGCCTCAACCTCTTAAATAGCTGGTACTATTGGCATACACCACCCTACCTGGCTAATTTTTTAGATTTTTTTTGTAAAGACAGGTTTTGCCATGTTGCCCAGGCTGGTCTCAAGTTCCTGGCCTCAAGGAATCGTCTCACCTTGACCTCCCAAAGCTTTGAGATTACAGATGTGAGCCACTGCACCTGGCCCCTCTAGTACTTTATTGAAACTTTCAATTATTTTTGATTTCTGTGGCTGGTAAAGGAATCGTGAAAGGCTGTCTAGAACTGTGATTCTGGTTTGGTCTGACAAGACTTTGATGATGAACTTTGAAGTTCGCTTTGATAAAATTGTCCTGGTGGTGTCGCCTGCTCCTCATCTCTGGATGCCTTTTGACTGTAGGTTATAAAGAGGGTCCTGTCTTCCTGGGTTGAGACTTGATCTCCTCTGTTGTGTTTGGTGTCTTCATCAGGCTGTGGGGAAGCTAGATAAGCTGTTTATTTCTGTTTTTAAATTTTTATTATTTATTTTTTAAAAAGATGGAGTCTTGCTATGTTGTCACAACTGGCTTTTAACTCAAGCAATCCTCTTGACTCAGCCTCCAGAGTAGCTGAGACTAGGTGTGCACCACTCCACCTGACATGTTTCTATTTTTGTGGCTGTAAGTTCGGAAGGCTGGACTAGATGACTTCTCTGGTCCCTTCTGGCTTGTAGAATTCCCTTCTGCCGAGGTTGTTCTCAGTAGCTGTACCTTTGATTTCATTGCTTTACTTTCCATGCTGCTCTGTGGCCATGACCTGTAAATACAGGTTTTTATGAGGGTTTTTTGTTTGTTTGTTTGTTTGTTTTTGAAACGGAGTCTCGCTCTGTTGCCCAGGCTGGAGTGCAGTGGCCGGATCTCAGCTCACTGCAAGCTCCGCCTCCCGAGTTTACACCATTCTCCTGCCTCAGCCTCCCGAGTAGCTGGGACTACAGGCGCCTGCCGCCCGGCTAGGTTTTTTTTGTATTTTTTAGTAGAGACGGGGTTTCACCGGGTTAGCCAGGATGGTCTCGATCTCCTGACCTCGTGATCTGCCCGTCTTGGCCTCCCGAAGTGCTGGGATTACAGGCTTGAGCCACCGCGCCCAGCCTTTATGAGGGTTTTATGCTGCAGGATATGCCAAGCAACTTGCATTCGTTGAGAGTTAAATGGAATTCATTTGTCATAGATGTGAATACAGTACACTGGAATGAAGATGCACCATGGTAAAGTACACACGGGACTGTGAGTGTTACAACTTTTATTAGTCTTGACTATATAGAGTCCTGGCCTAAGCACTGAGACTGATTTCTTCATAGCCTCTTAATGGGAATCAGAGACCCTCAGTGGGGCTAATGGAGGGTCAGAGCACTTTCCATTGGGCTTCCAAAGAGTTCCATTGAGCCCTTTCCAGGGTCCTCTCTATTGATCCCCTTGTGCAGTCAGACCTGGACTCGATTGTCCAGTCCTTTTGTAAGGACTCAGTTTATGATTGTCAGCTACCTTGCCAGGCTGTAATTGTCTCAGACTTCCCTAGTTCTTTCTCCTTAATCCTTTTTTAGTCCCTGAGAAGCTTCTGCATGTTTCAAGGTGTAGTCTGCCCTTTCTGGGAGCTGTTATCGTCAAGGTTGCCATAAACAAATCCATGTTGTTTATCTGAGGCCGAAGAAAATTGACATTAAACTGATGTGGTTTTTGTCAATGTTGGGGTTTGATCAAAGACCACATCTCCTTTTGGGTTAGAAGTCTGCCTGATATTTTATTGCCATACTAATGCCAGGCATCTCACCCTTTTTTAATGTCTTGTGCAGGTCAACGTATTGAAACTTACTGTTGAAGACTTGGAGAAAGAGAGGGATTTCTACTTCGGAAAGCTACGGAACATTGAATTGATTTGCCAGGAGAATGAGGGGGAAAACGACCCTGTATTGCAGAGGATTGTAGACATTCTGTATGCCACAGATGTATGTGTTGACATGAGGATATTTTCTTTCCATTTTACATAGTTGGGTTGGTGAACTCTGTGCTGACACTTGTCGTATTCCAGTGTTGCAGTCATCAAAAGACTTCATCTTTGACCCCTCAAAGTCAGCCAGAGGGCACCTCTACCCAGCTTTAGCTTCTGCCTGAGATCTATGAGCTTTTGAAGAAGGAATAGGGCAAGGAGGTGGCTGGCTTGTCCAGCCTCTGTAGTATGTGGCCACTGATAGGTGATGAGTGCCACAAACTGCTCTTAGCCAGAAGCAACCCCTGTCCCCACCCCACCCCACCTCATATTGCTTGGATCCTTCAGCTTCAGGTGCTGCCTCCATTTTATCAGCGCCTGGGGCATGCCCGGAGAAGCAGGCACATGCTCCCTTTTTCACAGCGTGCCCTCATATCACATCATGTCTGGGCATGCCTTTGTCCTCCCTCCTAGGAATTTGCCTGGTTCCCACTCCCTCAAAGTACTCTATGATCAAGTTTCTTTGGATCCATGTTTATTGCACAGTCAAATCTGTTGATATTAATCACGACATGTTAGTTGATCAGGGAAGACTCTTTTTTTTTTCTAGATTTAGGATTTGTTATCTGGCTGTGTCCACTGTTTAGTGGTCATGTTTGTAATTCTGTGTGCCTGGCAAGGTCTGTAGGATCAAACTACAAACTATTGGTAGTATGTGTAGCACTATGCAAATACAAGGTGGTAATAATGCTGTTACTATCACTGTCCTTGAGACGTATCTTGTGAAATTTCAGGGGATTAAGACAGATGACTGAAAAGTTGATAATCTGTTGAACGAATCTTTAATTTAGAGCTTGCTCTGTGCTATGTAATGAAAAAAAGACAATGAAGATATAGGGGTCCTTGGTTTAGTCTGAGTATTATTTTAGTGGAGCCACATCTTAAGTTCAGCTATAGAGATTTAGTTAATAGAAATAAGGTGATGGTTGAAAGAGAAGTCTGATTTTACAGCAGAATAGTATAGTAATTTCCTGCTCTGAGTCCATGCCAGAATGCCCTGGAGTGAGAATGAGGTGGGAGTCATGAATCTCCTCTTTCCTTGTGCACTCAATTTTTCTGCCACTGATGTTGAGTCAGTCTTGCTGTTGTGAATATTTTGGGTAAAGCATGACTCCTAAGTACAACAAAAGGAAGGCATAAAAGGAAAGCTGGCTGTATAGACAGTGTATTGAGAGAAGATGTTAGAGTACTGAACTTTACAGGGGACTTCAGGGATATTTGAGGGTAAATTTTATTTTTTTTTTAGAAATGGGGGTCTCACTTTATTGCCCAGGCTGGAGTGCCTGGTGGTGCGATCATGGCTCAGTATAGCTTTGACCTCCTGGGTCAAGCAATCCTTTTGCCTTGGCCACCTGAGTAGCTGGGACTTACAGGCATGTCCCACCAGGCCTGGCTAGTTTTTTTTTTTTTTTTTTTTTTTTTTTTTTTTTTT
>NW_012102099.1:458163-458806 GCF_000951045.1 Mandrillus leucophaeus | reverse complement strand
CCTTGGCCTCCCAAAGTGCCAGGATTACAGGCGTGAGCCTGAGCCACAGTGCCTGGCTGTAGCTAACATTTTAACAGTGCTTTCGTCATGCACAGTGTAAGCACTTAATTTCACTTTCGCAGCAACCCTGTGAGGTTTTACACATAAGGATAGTGAGGCTCGGAGAGGTTAAATAACTTGAGCTAGGATTTGAACCCAGGTATACCTGTCTCCAGAACCTAGATCAGTCAGTCTGTGCTGAATGGGGAATTGAGGAAGAGGTTATTTGATTTATCAAAGGTATATAGATGTTTCTCTTCCTTGCACCCACCTTTGGAAACTGTAAGTACTCACCAGGTAATTACTCTGGGCAAATTGCTGCTAAGCATTGATGAGAATACCAAGGCATGGGAGATCTGACCTAGACCTAGACAGGTTTAATACAGTTGGAGAAGATGGACTTGGTGCCTGCCTGTGGTCAAGTCCCAGATGAGGGTTACAGAAGGCAAAAACCACAGCTCTTACGCGGGAGAGTGTGACTGGGGTCTGAGGAGGCTTCCTTCCCTGAGAGGGTGACCAGAATTAGCTGCTTTGGATGGTTGGTGTTGTAGAACTTTAACAGTTGATGTTGGGAGGGGTTGTGGTCTTGAAGTGACTTGTAACT
>NW_012102099.1:442756-450843 GCF_000951045.1 Mandrillus leucophaeus | reverse complement strand
TCACCGTGTTAGCCAGGATGGTCTCGATCTCCTGACCTCGTGATCCGCCCGCCTCGGCCTCCCAAAGTGCTGGGATTACAGGCGTGAGCCACTGTGCCCGACAAAAAACAGTTCTATTGAAGTATAACTGACATAATAAATTGCACATATTTAAAATGTACCTTTGATGACATAGGTGAAATTACCACCATAATGAAGACAATGTACATATCCATCACTTTCAAAAGTTTGAGGGTAAATTTGATGGTGCTCAGTTTTTGTCTTTGGTGAGATGCAATTCTACTACTCAAGAAATAAAATAGCAGTCACCTGGCCTGTGTAGAACCAGGAAGAACCATTGTCTTTGAGAGGCTTTAAGTATAAGGAAAGTGAACTCACAGTAGAAATGGATCTTTCAGTGGCTTTCCCCTCTCATTTTCCTATTTCAGGAAGGCTTTGTGATACCTGATGAAGGGGGCCCACAGGAGGAGCAAGAAGAGTATTAACAGCCTGGACCAGCAGAGCAACATCAGAATTCTTCACTCCAAATCATGTGCTTAACTGTAAAATACTCCCTTTTGTTATCCTTAGAGGACTCACTGGTTTCTTTTCATAAGCAAAAAGTACCTCTTCTTAAAGTGCACTTTGCAGACGTTTCACTCCTTTTCCAATAAGTTTGAGTTAGGAGCTTTTACCTTGTAGCAGAGCAGTATTAACATCTAGTTGGTTCACCTGGGAAACAAAGAGGCTGACCATGGGGCTGACCGTGTGGATGCGTGTCACACTGAGTGCGGGAGAAGGTGTTGTGTAATATGCTGAGGCGGTGACCTCAGTGGAGAAATGGAAAGACTGAATTGAATTTTAAGCTAATGTGAAATCAGAGAATGTTGTAATAAATAAATGCCTTAAGAGTATTTAAAATATGCTTCCATATTTCAAAATATAAAATGTAACACGACAGGAGACTGCGTTTGACATTGTGTCTGGGAAGGAAGGGCCAGACCTTGGAACCTTTGGAACCTGCTGTCACAGGTCTTACAGGGCTGCTTGAATCCTCATAGGCCTAGGCTTTGGTCTAAAAGGAACATTTAAAAAGTTGCCCTGTAAAGTTATTTGGTGTCATTGACCAATTGCATCCCTGCTAAAAAGCAAGAGGCATCGTTGCCTGGATAATAGAGGATGTGTTTCAACCCTGAGATGTTCGAGTTGAAGAGCTCGGTTTTCATTGAGAATTTCTCTATTTTTCCAGTTATCCCCGAAATTTCTATGTATTATGTTTTTGGGGAAGTGAGGTGTGCCCAGTTTTTTAATCTAACAACTACTTTTGGGGACTTACCCACATCTCTGGGATTTGAATGGGGATTGTATCCCATTTTACTGTCTTTTAGGTTTACATTTACCACATTTCTCTTCTCTGCTCCCCTTGTCCACTGGGGACTCCTCTTTGGCTCCTTAAAGTTTGCTGCTTAGAGTTGGAAGTGCAGCAGGCAGGTGATCATGCTGCAAGTTCTTTCTGGACCTCTGGCAATGGGAGTGGTCAGTGAAGGCCATCTCGTTACCTTGGGATCTGCCAGGCTGGGGTGTTTTCGGTATCTGCTGTCCACAGCTCTCCACTGTAATCCGAATACTTTGCCAGTGCACTAATCTCTTTGGAGATAAAATTCATTAGTGTGTTACTAAATGTTAATTTTCTTTTGCAGAAAGTACAGTACCGTGTCTGAATTAATTATTAATATTTAAAATATTTCATTCCTTAACTCTCCCTCATTTGCCCACAGCCTATTCAGTTCCTTTGTTTGGCAGGATTCTGCAAAATGTGTCTCACCCACTACTGAGATTGTTCAGCCCCTGATGTATTTGTATTGATTTGTTTCTGGTGGTAGCTTGTCCTGAAATGTGTGTAGAAAGCAAGTATGTTCTGATCAAATTGTTGTGTAGTGCATGCTGTGTGGAGTTCAGAGGAAACCCAGATTCAGTGATTAACAATGCCAAAAAATGCGAGTAACTAGCCATGGTTCAGATGGCAGTGGTGCTGTTTCTCTTTTGTGGCCTTTTAGACTTTTGTTGCCCTAAAATTCCATTTTATTAGGAACCCATTTTCCACCTGGTCTTTCTTGACAGGGTTTTTTTCTACTTTAAACAGTTTCTAAATAAAATTCTGTATTTCAAGAGTATCATGTCTTCTGAAATTTGTCTTGTCCTGGGTATATGCTGTTAGGTTCAAGTCATGAGAAACTAGTGCTTCTTTCTTCAGTGAGGACTGATCTTTTTACATCCTTTACTGATTTTTCAGATGTGCTTATTTCTTCTTCTTCTTTTTTTTTTTTTGAGATGGAGTCTTGCTCTGTCACCCAGGCTGGAGTACAGTGGCATGATCTCGGCTCATTGCAGCCTCCACCTCCTGGGTTCAAACAGTTCTCTGCCTCAGCCTCCCAAGTAGCTGGGATTATAGGCACCCGCCACCATGCCCGGCTAATTTTTTTGTATTTTTAGTAGAGACGGGGTTTCACCATCTTGGCCAGGCTGGTCTTGAACTCCTGATCTCATGATCCACCCACCTTGGCCTCCCAAAGTGCTGGGATTACAGGCGTAAGCCACTGTGCTTGGCCAGATGTGCTTATTTCTAAGCTGACTTATTTTCTCTTCATTTATATTATGTTGCAGAGCCTCCTGCTTTTTAAATTCCCATTGCTATAAGAGGTTTTTCCTCTCGGAAGTCCAAGGCCTGGCCTATCTGCTGTGAAGCCTTTTCAGGGCATTTCCTCCTGAGAAATATAGCAGGACAGTGCTTGGCAGATGACTGTGGGGTGATTTTTTGTGTGTGTTTTTTCTGAAGGTGTGGTTCTTTCTTCCTTTCTTTTTTGAGACAGGGTCTCCCTCTGTTGCCCAGTCTGGAGTACAGTGGCATGATCTTGGCTCACTGCAGCCTTGACCTCTTGGGTTCAAGCAATTCTCCCACCTCAGCCTTGTGAGTAGTGGGGACCAGAGGCGCGCACCACCATGCCCAGCTAAACTTTGTGTTTTTTGTAGGGTGGGGTCCCCTTATGTTGCCCAAGCTGGTCTTGAACTCCTGGGCTCAAGTGATCCTCCCACTTTGGCCTCCTAAAGTGCTGGGATTACAGGTGTGAGCCATTGCACCCAGCCCTGAAATTGTTTCAAAGGCAGTTAACATGATCTCAATCTATAAAATGATCTAAAATTGTCACTATTTTTTTCTCCCTTGTAAAATTCTGTGCCATTAGAAAGGAGTTCAAAAGGAGACTTGCCATTTTCGGTCAGAAATAAAGTTAAATGGGCAGAGGTAGTGTGTTGTAGGATATGTAGAGTCATGGTTATGGATGCTCTATAAACCTAACCTGCTGATCTTGACAAGGGCTGCACCCATAGTTAATGGTATGATACCTTCCTTAAAGTGTTAAGTACCTTCAGAAGGAATTTGACACCATATGTATTGGTCATCTACAAGAAGATACCTTCCAGGAGTGCAAGGAGTTTGTGAAGATACTGTTGGCTACTGTCAACTGAGAAGTTACCTTGGTAAGGAGAGAAGCCGATACTGTGGGTATCTGACCAAGTGCATTGACCTGGCTCTTGAATTTGAAGCACATACAGTCTTTGCTGCTTGGTTTGCTGGGCAGGTTCTGTGTTTCATGAAGGATAGGTAAACACATGGGTTCTCTGGCTGGATTTGGATCATTGTTCATTCTGGTGATTCTCAAACTGATGGGCTTCAGAGTCACATGGGGAACTTGTTTGACATAATGTATTTATAAAAGTTCATCACCTTAGATTCTTAGTTGGGAGGTTGAAAACCTGCATTTTAATTTGGGCCTTATCTATATGTCTGCAATTTTAAATAATAATAATTCCGGCAAGGGAAACATCAGACTTGAGTCCTCTTGCAGGTCTCTCCTGCTTTGTGAGTGTTGAGCTGTTTGACTTCTCTTGTTCTTACCTACAAGACAGAGATGATGATTTTGGCTGAAGCACCTCCCTCACTGGGTACTTGGAATTAGAAGGAGCTGATGGACAGAAGAAGAAAAAAAAGAAAAAACAACTACAAAGCTAGAAAGCTCTGTACAGACAAGAGACATTATTTATGGCACAAGTTCTTCGGATCCAGTATGAAATTCTGTTTATAGATTAGAAAAAGCTTAGGACAGGGCTTTTGTATCCTGAGAATTCGGAAGGGCATTCCTTCAGACAGGTTTTGGGTATTTTGTAAAATAAGTAACATGTTCTTTTAGTATTTCCTTTTCAGCATGGTAGTATGGACAAGTAGAACTCCCTTCTGTCTTCAGGCGGTTACATTTATCCTGTTTTTGTTTTCTTTTAAATGAAGATTCAATGTCTCAGATTCATTGATGAAAAAACCCGTATTTTCTTCAAGGTTTGCTCTCTAGAATGTGAAGGGTTTTGAAAAGGAAACATTTTTCTTTTTCTCTAGCCAAAGTGATCCTCTATAGTTTTTCTTTTAAGGATTGTTTCAGAAGATTGAGTATAAAGGACTCCTTTTGTGACGTTGACCATAGTTCATTGCAAAGTCCGCAAATAAAAATCCAAGCTTTAGGCCTGATCAGCCTAATCAGATTAGCTTGCAAGCATGTGGATGACCCAAATGTGACTGTTGACAACAGAGAACATTGCTTTGAAACAAGCTGAACCTCAGTCTGTGATCAGGGTTATGAACCACCCGTCATTTTTCTGGTCTGGCACCGTTGTAATATGTCTTTGTTTTTTTTTTTTTGAGACAGAATCTTGCTCTGTCACCCAGGCTGGAGTGCAGTGGCATGATCTTGGCTCACTGCAACCTCCACCTCCCGGGATGAAGCAGTTCCCATGCCTCAGCCTCCCGAGTAGCTGGAATTACAGGCCTGTGCCACCACACCTGGCTAATTCTTGTATTTTCAGTAGAGGTGAGGTTTTGCCAAGCTAGTCTCGAACTCTTGGCCTCAAGTGATCCACCTGTCTTGGCCTCCCAGCACTTTGCTGGGATTACAGGTGTGAGCCACCACTCCTGGCTTGATATCATACTTTCGAATTCACACATTTAGTTTGTAAAATGTCAAAACCAGATGAATTCATATTTATTTCTGTATCTTCATGACGCTTGCTGCTTTTTTTCTCTTCATTTTCACATGCAAGGGTATAACAGAATGTTCAGTTTTCTCTAAAAGCCTGAAGGGATTCTGTACTTTTACATTGAACTTGACTTTAGTTAGAACCATTAACCTAGATGACTTCAGCCAAATTATGTATCGTTTTTTTTTTTTGTTTTTTGAGACAGGGTCTCCTGTCACCAAGGCTGGAGTGCAGTGGCACAGTCATGGCTCATGGCAGCCTCAACTTCCTGGGCTCAAGCTATCCTCCCACCCCAGCTTCCCTAGTAGCTGAGACTGTAGTGCACACCATTCCTGGCTGTCTTAATTTTTTTGTGTTTTTGTATTTTTTTTTTTGAGACATAGAGTTTCGTTCTTGTTGCCCGGGTTGGAGTGCAGTGGCGTGATTTTGGCTCACTGCAACCTCCGCCTCCTGGGTTCAAGCGATTCTCCTGCCTCAGCCCCGAGAGTAGCTGGGATTACAGGCGCCCACCACCACGCCCAGCTAATTTTTGTATTTTTAGTAGAGACGGGGTTTTGCCATGTTAGCCAGGCTGGTCTGGAACTCCTGACCTCAGGTGATCCACCTGCCTCGGCCTCCCAAAGTGCTGGGATTACAGGCGTGAGCCACCACGCCTGGCCAGTTTTTTTGTATTTTTTTGTAAAGACAGGGTTTGCTATATTGCAGGCTGGTCTTGAACCTCGTGCTCAAACATTTCATCCATCTCTGCCTCCTAAAATGCTGGGATTACAGGTGTGAGTCACTGTGCCTGGCTCAAATTGTTATGTAGCTGTAACTTGTGAAGGTCTATCTGTTTCCCCTTTGGCTTAATCTGCTTTGGAAAGTAATGTTACCTTAGTCCCTGGAGTACAGAAGCTTTCTCTGTACTCTATTGAGGTTGTATCTGGCAGCTTCATTAATTTGGTTATCTAGGTGAGCAGGTCAAGCCTTAGAGTCAAATTTCTAGGCTTCTCAATCTGGAACCTTAAATCTTGAGAGGGGTGTGTGTGTGTGTGTATCAAAATTTAACTCTCGTTTCCTTGTATTAGAGGCTCTCCGGTTCTGAAATGTGAAATGGAAATAGCCTTCATAGACATGTTTCTGAGTGTGAGGAGAGGCAGTTCTTTGTCCTCTGACCATTTGAAAGCAAACCAGGTTACCCACCAATGCCTAGAACTTTGTAAGTGGCATCAAGAGATAATTTATAATTGTAAAATGACCTATCAGCAGTTTGGGGCTGGGTGTCGGGGCTCATGCCTATAATCCCAGCACTTTGGGAGGCCAGTGCAGGAGGACTGCTTGAGCCCAGGAGTTTGAAACAAGCCTGGGCAACATAGCAAGAGACCCTGTCTGTATTTAAAAGATAAGATATATATATATAAAGGCAGTTTGGAATTCTATTTGTCTTGCCTTATTTACTTTTTAAAAATTTCTACCTTAGGTTTTTCCTGGTTTACTTTGAGTGTCTTTTTGCAGTCTGAGGAGATTGTTGGTGAGGCTGGGTGTAGGTATGAGGCAGAGGAGGAAGAGTAATTTATTCCATCTACTGAGCCTTTCATTTACTTTCTGTTTTGGTGGTAGAGTGGGATGTGGGAAGCTTTTGTTGGGTGAGAGTCGGTCTATCAGGGTAAATCTTAAAAAGCTGGATTTGTGGCTCTTACTAGTTACTATGTCTCCAGTGGAGACAGAGATTAGTTTTTAAGATTTAGCCTTAATGGATGATTCACAAATTGCAATGCAGAGTATTGAAGTGAAGTCCAAGGTCAAGCATACAAGTGGGTAGACTGAACATATGAAGGGGGTGTGGAGTTGGCACCCACCTCTGACCTTTACTGAAATAAATGAGGGAGACAGTGCTGTAAGTGGAATGCCATGGACCAGGAGTTAAGACCAGAGTCCTCTGCTAGGCCCTGCGTCTGAAGTCTGCAGAGCATGGCTTTTCATTGGCTCAGTGAAGAGTTGAGTCCTGGTTCAGAAAAAGTTACTGAGGTCTGTAAAAATCAGTAGGATACTGGAACAAGAAAGAGTGGGAGAGTGCCTAGTTCCCAGCAAATGTTGCCAGTGGAAGCTAATTTTCACCAGTGAAGGGTGATTTTGATAGAAAAGCACAGTGTCTCAACTACTTTTGGTTTTGACTCTGAAAGAGGAGGCTTTGACCGGAGGGATAATACAAGTGGCCTACCACCTGTCTGCTTTTTCCCCACAGGTTGCAAGCTGCAGGGAGGGCCTTGCTAATTCTAGTACCTCCATCCCCGAATCATCTAAATGTATTTTACCCAGGACCTGTCATGGTTTATCTCAGTGACGAGTTTTCCTTTCCTCTCGCTTATTTATCGTGTTCATATTCATATTTTTAATAATGGGGCTTGTTTATATATTTTGAAGTAGTTCTAGTGATTTTAAGATCCAGCAACACTTCAAGGTCATCTGGATTTTGGCATTCTACTTAAGTTTTCTAACCTGATACATTCTTTTTTTTGTTTTTGTTTTTGGGTGTTTTGTGTGTTTTTCTACAAAATGTGAGAGAGTTAAGCATGTATAATTATATATGACTGCTGTTTTCACTTTGAAATTTTAAATCCTGCTTCGGAGAATGGAATAAGCTATTGTATTTTTTGCAGGCAGCTATGGGATACCCCAATTTGTCCCTCCCTCCTCAATTTTGAAGGCTGAGAGAGGAAGTAATTTCTTTTTTTTTGGTGGGGATGGGGTTTCACTATGCTGTCCAGGCTGGTCTCCAACTCCTGAGCTCAAGTGATCTGCCCTCCTCGGCCTCCCAAAGTGCTGGGATTACAGGCCTGAGCCACCGTTCCTGGTCCGAAGAAGTAATAATTTTAAGATTCCGTGTTGAGTGAAATACATTTATTCTTTAAAATTTCTAAGAGTCTTTAACTCTCTAACCTAATATTTAATATTTTCCCCAGTCATTAAGAAGTGCTTTTTGTTGTTATTGTTTTCTAGGCAGGGTCTCGCTCTGTCATCCAGGCTGGAGTGCAGTGGCATGATCA
>NW_012102099.1:439478-442346 GCF_000951045.1 Mandrillus leucophaeus | reverse complement strand
TCAAACTCCTGACCTCGTGATCCACCTGCCTCGGCCTCCCAAAGTGCTGGGATTACAGGCATGAACCACCGCGCCCGGCCTGAATCATGTTGTTTTGAAACCATTGGCATCTGAACCTGTAACTCTGTCGGGTAGTGTTGTGTGGTTTTAAATACCATGTGAGCTGAGTTACTGACCTCAACCTACTGCCAGGTGAAAGTGTGATCCTGTGATACCAATCTTGAGGGTCCCTGCTAGTTTTAGCAGTCAGTGACTTCTCTCGTGTTTATTTTTGTTTGAAAAAGAAAAAGGCTCTCTTTTTGGCTATAGAGTTGCATCTTGAAATTTTTGACAAATTACATAGAGCTGAAGAAGGAAACAAGTTTTGATATCTTAAAATCGTAGGATTGAGGCTTGAAAGGACGGTATTGGCATTGCAGCTAAGTGGGAGTGTGAGGAAGCACCTTCTCTAGGGCAGGTGATTGCATCTGTTAGTGTGGCTCTTGGCCCCCTGAGTTGCTCCTTTCCAGTCAGAATTTCTTTAGCATTAGCAAGTGATGCCTGAATTAATCTCAGGTAGGACTTCTAACTTTTTTCCAAAATTATTTTTGTGCAGAGGTTTATCGAGGAGATTTTTCTTCTAAATGTCCTCCTTTCCACTTATTTTATTGTTACTGCTTTTTTCTCTTTTTAATTTTTTTTTTTTTTTAATAGTGACATGGTCTCACTGTGTTGCCCAGACTGATCTCAAACTCCTGGGCTCAAGTGATCATCCTGCCTCAGCCTCCGAAAGTGCTGGGATTATAGGCATTTGTGCCTGGCCCTGTTACTGTTTTTCTAACCTAAGTTACTTAGGATCATATTTTCATTCTTTTGTAAAAAGGTGGGAGTTTTCTGAACTTTTCCTTAACTAAAAAGTGGAATGCATCATAGTATTTTCCTTTTTTTACTCATATTTCTCACCAGGGAGGGAAAAACATATTTATTATGACAGAATTTAGCATATTTTAGGCCATATTAAAATACTGATAAATGTATTAATCAGTGAAGATTGGTTATAGTGAAAAATATATACCATTTGATTAATGTGTGTTATTGGAAAAATGGCAGGAACTGCTGTAAGAATTGCTAACATTGTATTGGAAAATGAATATACTAAGCTAAGAAACAATGGGAAACTCATATTTAGGGCCATCAGCCTTTTTTTTAAAAAAAAAAACCCTTCTAATTTATTAATATCTAGTCTAATAAACCCTGATTTATAGGACCTTTGCACCTTTTTATGACTTTTTAATTCATCCACTCTTAAAATTCTACTCTTGACAAAATCCTTTGTCTCCATTATTGATGAAATGAGAACAGACTTTTGTTTTTGTATGTTGGTGTTCTCTGAGAGGTGAAGGCCCAGGGAGAATGTTTTGTTTGGTGGTCATGTAGCATTTGAAAACGTCCACTTCCACGTGAAATGTGACTTAGCTGGGTGTCTTTTAACATCTGGAATCCACATCCCTGGTTGAAATCTCTGGAGACAATTACCTTTCACCAACTTGTCTGCTGAATTGCGCCATGGATCAAGATTGCAGTGGCTGCATCAAGTCTAGGCCCGCCCTGAAGTCTGGATTTGTAAGTCCCCCATTTCACACATAACGCTCTTGTCTCCTTCTTATTTTCAAAGAATTGGAGCTTATGCAGAGGGCAGAGGAGGCACTGTGCCTTTCACTGTCCTGGAGCCAGTTGGTCTTTTGGTTTTGGTGAACCCTGCTTTTTAAGAGGACTCCCTGGCATCTTCCAGTTTCCTGCTACTTGTTTTATGTATTATTTTGTATCTGTGTTTGTCCTGACTGTTTGTGCTGTAGCTCCTTTCACTGTCTCCTGTAAGTTCAACTTCTTCAATAAAAGAAATTGGATGAAAAACGGTTCTGTGATTATGGTTTGTGGGCTGGGTTCTGATGCTTCATTTATGTTCTTCATGTGGAATTCTGTCTCATTTCCCTGGTTCTAAATGTGACCAGCAGACCCAGAGTTCCATCTCGACTTCATAAAGGAGCTGTCTTGGACTGGGAACAGCTGCCGATGTCTTTGTTGAGATGGGAGTTGGAAAGTGATGGCACTTTGCCAGCAAGATTAACCGGGGAGATCAAATTGAGTCAGGGTGAGTGAGGGTGTTGGGTGAAAGTTGCAGTCCAAAAGATTGGATACCTCTGCTGAAGACCTCTGCCTGAGCTCCAAGGCTGGAGAGCAGCTCTTACCTGTGTCCTGACCGGCTTTCAATGTGCGTATCCTTAAGTCATCTGCCTCTACAAATTCCTACAAACCACTCATTCCCCTTTAATCCCTAGCATGTTCCCCTAGTGGCTGCTCTGAATTCTCACCCCTGTTCCAGATGGTACTCTCCCCACTTGCCTTGCCCTGCCCCTCTTCCATAAGCTCCGGACAGGTCAACTTTAGGGAACAGATTGAGGCAGATGGGTGTGACTTCTGATCTGACCTGTTCTCCAATTCTGAATATCAGCCGAGTTTTATATCTCAGCCTTCCCTTCCAAGTTGGAGGAATGGTACTTGTCTTGGCCTCTCCCCTCTTACTCCTGCCCTTTTCTTTTGGGTGGTCTCTTTTGCCAGCAGCCAGCATTTTTTTTTTCCACTTGGCATTTTACCTCTGTTCATGAACATACATAGAACCAATTTCTCCTGGAGAATGACATTTCTCTTACAAAACGTTTAGTTTTGAAATAATTAAAAATATATAAATAGTGGGGCCGGGCGCAGTGGCTCACACCTGTAATCCCAGCACTTTGGGAGGTTGAGGCAGGCAGATCACAAGGTCAGGAGATTGAGACCATCCTGGCTAACACGGTGAAACCCCGTCTCTACTAAAAATACAAAAAATTA